>NC_088684.1:91231498-91533922 GCF_028017835.1 Emys orbicularis
CAGGTACAATCACTATGACTGTCAATGTTTACAAAGTTCAATCTTGTCTAGAGAAAATTTAAAGATAGTTCCTTTAATTGTACACTACATTTGACATTTTAAATTGCATTAGAGGCATCTACAATCATTATACTAGCAGACTTTCGATTTGATGGCCCACTGAGAAAAACTTTAAAGCATTCAATACCATCTCAATATTTAAGTACATAATGGTAATGTAGGAGAAGTGAATGTTTATTTTATCAATATCAAGCATGACCCATGAATCATGCAAATCAAAACATAAATCATGAACTACAAGAAAGACTTGTCAACCTAACAGAACACTCTGCAAGATTCCTTAATGTATTTGTTCTAAACTTGGACACATTGACAGAACAGTATGAACTCTTATCCAATACTGTAAATGCTAAAATAGGAGGTAATATGTAAATTGTATCATTTGTAACAAGACCTATCAGGTTTTAATTATTCAATATGTAGTGTTTTTAATGGATTCTGTGCTCAAGAAAGGTGCAGAATTCAAACTCCTGGAGCCTGTTTACAGAACAAGCACAACACGAGCACAATTTTGTGCCTATTACACCTTAGGTTGGTCAGGAAGTTACATGCTTAAACAAATGTATTTTACAGAAATCAGCTAAACTAAAAATACCAATACATAAAATAATCAGGCAAGAAATGGAAGGCCAAAAATAATGACTAGGGATACACTCACTCCATCTATCAGTCACTCAATAGTGGAAAACAAGAAAGTTAAAATTCTACTAACACATGCACAAAAATTCCTGAGCTAAATTCTGTATTATTTACACCATGGGCTATCCCACTAAATCTGTGTGGCGTTTCACCCTGGGCTCTAGACTGTTTATCTCCTTTAATCTCTCACCTAATAGACATATTGGCAACTTTATTTACTATTATCTGTACTACCGTAGAGTTTAGAGGGCACAGCCAAGATTGGGAGTCCATTTTACTAGGTATTGTATATGCACATAGTAAGAGAAAGTCCCAGTCCAAAATAATTTATTCTCTAAAGAGACAAAGTGAGAAGCGGAACAGATGTAGAAAGATGAAGTGACTTGCCCACAGGTCAGTGGCAGAGCTGGGACTAGATTTCTAAGCTCCTGACTCCCAGGCCAATGGTCTAACAACCAGAGGAAGGGAGTGTTAAATGCAAATTCATCCTATTAAACATGTTGTTGTTCAAAGAATGGAAATTTCACACTTACCTATAGAAGTCAAAGTCCTTTAGCCAGGTAACTTACTTCCATTTTAAACATGAACTAGCTGATAAACACAAAGGGTAAGGCCCAGGTCCTTAAAGTTATTTGGATGCCTAACTCCTATTTATTTCAATGGGAGTTAGGTCCTTAACACCTCTGAGGACCTGGACCTAAGTGATTTACACAAGTTCACATAGTAAATCAGTGGTAGCGCCAGGAATAAATCCAGGCCTATTGATGCCCAGTCAAGTGCTCATTTAACAAACTACTGCTGTCCCAGTTGTCCCAAGAGTGCTTTCCATTTGAATGCTTCCAGCACAAATTTTAAAGAAAGAAATAGCAGAATCATGTCTACTGCTATACTTAAAGGTCTGACTAACTCACTAAGGTAAATATCTGAGACAGGGTATTATTACCCCCCATATTACAAGACTAGAAGCTACTTCACCTCTCTGCTTTAAATTAGCCAAAGGTTACAGAATTAAAATTCAGAACTTCCTTGATTTTCATATCTATACTCATTCCTCCAGACCATGCTATTGGCCTAATAAAGATTTTAGAAAGTAGTTTTGGTATATTCTTTGGTGCCAGTCTAAACCAATATAGTTATACCAGTATTACCCTGTGGCAATACACTTCTGGTATGAGTGGGGTTTGTTTTGTTTTTATTTAGCTTATATTGTTTTGGAAGGGGTTTAAGCTCTATCAAAGAAAGCCACTCTATGCCAGAATGTAAATGTCTGTGGGGGTGAGCGTTATTCTTTAATGCAGGCTGTTGGAAAAAAACAGGCAGGAAGGCAAAATAACTCCTCAAGACAAGACATGCTTCAAACAACATTTCGAGGGGGGCTGTCACAAGATGATATCTTCACTATTAACTGTGAATATTCTACTTCTCAGGCTCCAGCCAAGTTACACCATTTGTTTTGCCAGTGCTGGGAACCATCAGATCAAAAGGGCAATAAAGAGCTAAACGGATTCTCTTTGTCAAGATTTGAGGGCAGCAATCAGGAACTGTGTAGGCGAACAGCCACAGCTACTCCCCGAATATCTGAAGAATCTAGACTTTCCTAGGCTCCCCTCACAGGGCAGAAAGGCTTAAGAAAGATAGATAGCAGTAATAGTTGTAGTATCACAGTAGCTCCTAGGAGACCCAGTCACAAACCAGGACTCCATTGTGCTAGGCACTGTGCAAACAGATAAAAAAAAAAATAGTACCCGTCCCAAAAAGCTTACAATCTAAGTAATGCAGGTAGCCCTTTTATTGTTTTAAAACCATTTTTCTGTTATCTTGTGCTTTGTTCCTATAGCTAAGATTAAACAATACTTTGGTTTAAGAAAGATATCTGATCACCTGTATTAACCACTAGTAACAAGCTCCCAAAGGGAAAAGTCACGGGAACACAATCAGACCTGGTGGGTACGTACAGTCAGTAAATAGGGTATTGTAGCCCAGGACCCAATCTAAGTGTACTCACGTGAGTACACCCCAGGAGAGGTGTAGGCATGAGGCCTAAAACCTGAGGAGGGTGTACTCAAAGAGACCAGAGCACATCAAAGGTGAAGAGAGGCATGAAACTATAATATAGGAATCTAAGGAACTGTGGTTGTTCAAGCACCATCACGTGTGTGTATCTATGCAGTTATTCTTCTATTGTTGTATGCAGTGTTCATAGAATGTCAGGGTTGGAAGGGACCGCAGTCATCTAGTCCAACCCCCTGCTCAAAGCAGGACCAATCCCCAGACAGATTTTTGCCCCAGATCCTAAATGGCCCCCTCAAGGATTGAATTTACAACCCTGGATTTAGCAGGCCAATGCTCAAACCACTGAGCTATCCCTCCTTGTTGTAGCCATCTCAGTCCCAGGATATTAGAGACAAGATGGGTGATAAACGATATTATCTCACCCACCTTGTCACTAAGTTATTCTTTCTAAGAGTTAATGAGTATAAGAAGAATATTAAGTGGCAAAGTTCAGAAGTTAACTATTCTTTATAATCATTTAATGCATTGCATGTTCCCTCGTAGCTATTTGATCTGTGAATCCATAGAACCCTGCTGGGATTTTCCATTAATTCATAATAATAATAAATGGAGATATCCCATCTCCTAGAACTGGAAGGGACCTTGAAAGGTCATCAAGTCCAGCTCCCTGCCTTCACTAGCAGGACCAAGTACTGATTTTTGCCTCAGATCCCCAAGTGACCCCCTCAAGGATTGAACTCACAACCCTGGGTTTAGCAGGCCAATGCTCAAACCACTGAGCTATCCCTCAATATTCTGCTTCTTGATTTGGTGCCCATTCCACACAAAAATTTACGATGCTATAAAATAGGAGTTTAGGCATCTTGGAAGGAAGACAGCTACAGACAGAATAGCCATAGAAATGAACTGAAATTAAAGATTCTTTCTATATAATATTTTTACTCTTAATAGTCCAAGATCATCTTTGGTATTTACTTGAAATGGGAGTTTCCTGTGCATCATAGTCAAATGAGAACTATGGATGATCCATCCATCTGCATTGTTTGTTCTGAATTATGTTTTCATCTTAAATACCTGCTCATGGGCCACTGAGCCAGGGGAGCCACCCAGCCATGGCCCAGACACTTTTTGGCTGGGCCAAACCGGAGTGGTGCTGTGACCCCGTGGGCCAGGTTGAATACCACTCACTCAGATTTGCAGATGGTGAATATAGGGGCTTGTGGGCAATGGGGTCAGGCTGCAGGTGGGAGTGCCTGAAAGGGGAAGAGGAGGGTTAGGGGAAGCAGATCTCTGGTCCCTCTTTAAATGTCAGTCCACAATCACTGCTTCTATTTATATAGTACTTTTTTTTTTTTTTTTGGAAGACTCCAAAAGGCTTTTACAAACTGTAAATTTGTATTTACAGATTTCACTTACCCATCATGGAAAAGCAGACACCTCTCTAGCGAAATACAGTCTGTCCTGAGCTGCTTCAACTCTCCACTTCATGCCCCCTGCCCCCCCCCCTTTTTTTTTTTAAATAAACACACACTGTTCTGTGATGAATGGCCAGGACAAGAACGAAGGCGGGGGAAGTATAGCAAGTATTTTTCCAAGCTCCACCTATTTGAAATTCTAAAATGAGATTCCACTCACAGTAGATAATATGATCATCCCTCTTTTCTTCTGTGCTTTGCTCAGCCATGAAACTGTTAATGTTCACATACAAATTGTCATAGTTATACTTAACCACCCTATTCAGTGAACGACAGAGTTTATACTTCTCCTAGAGCCATTGTTTTAAGCTATCTGCAGATTCAGGATCACTGCATCGGTTCACATTTCTAAGGTTCTCTTGCAACCATAAGCACAGCAGAGTTTTGGTTTCTTTTTAAATTAAAACTCAGATTCAGAAGCACAAAATAGCAGCCTGCAGAGGAAAGTACCAATTCAGCCAAGTGCCCCAAATGGCTAACTGCTCCTACCTTTGCCATGCTCAGTAATCTCTATTTTAGCTATGTAAATTAATAGTAGATTCCAAGCCTCACATAGGCAGGGATCCTGCCTTCTTATGTATTCATACAGCACTAAGCAAAACTATGAAATTATATTTATATAATACCACACACCACAGCTATTTTGACCAGCAACACTGCACTTTTTTAAGAGGGGAGGAGAAATTATTTTTTGCTAAGTACTGTACAGGGAACATTCAGGTAGATAGAAAAATTCCAGCTGGTGTAATTGAATTCTAGGACACATAGGCTAACGATTACTCTTGCCAAAAATGCCACTGGCTCTTTAATGACATTAAATGGTCAGGATCTGGGGTTGGTTTTTGTCTTATCCAAATAAACGGATCATCAGAGAGCTCTGAACAGAAGTCTTCAACAAAGAAGGAGTGCATAACCCCAGTTACAGTTTACACTTACTCATCAACTGGGAAAATCTAATAATCCCATTGGGCTCCTTGAAACTACAGACATTAGTGGAGAGGCAGAGAAGGTAGAGCGTTTAAAAGAAACTAGTAAAGGAAATGCTTTTGCATGATTTTGCCTTCTTGCACATTTGCAAAAAGGAAACCCCTGACTTTTACATCAACCACTAACATTAAAAAAATAAAATCTTTAAAATGTCCCATTTGTAATCCATTATTTAAGGCTCATCAGCATAACCCATCATAAGAGTCACATCACACTTGCACATATGAGCCCTACTAAATAATGGATTGCAAGCCAGGACAATGGGAGGATTTTTTGAGATGGGGGCCGAAGGGTGTGGCTTGTTTGTTCAGAAGCTTAAGAGCCTAATGGGAGTTATTTTTCTGTCTTTTAATGCCTTCAAAAGCAGGGCCAATAAAGAATACTCCACAGCTGTATGACTACGTATATCAGGTCACACAGCTGAAAATAATAGGCTTCCCTTTAAAAGGTGTTGGCCCTGGGCATGAATGATTGAAGTTTTGCACAGATGTTAAATTGCCCGGAGGGTCTCACAATACTTTTAATCATATGCTTTAAAAACAAAACCTTCAAACAATACCAATACTGAAAAGCACTGTTCCTTTTAAAGCACCTTTCAAAGGATTATGAATTAAAGAGCTTCTTGTTTTGTTTTCATGAGCAACAGCAGGGTTTTTCAATTAACTGAATATGCCTTTATACTCAACACAGGCCAAGCATGGCTGATCACACAGATAACAGGGAGTGAGTGATGGGATGTGCTTTATGATCTCTCATCTACTTTTATCTCTCCCTTACATTCTTTGGCAAGGCTGGGCACATTTCAGATGCTATGGGGCAAGCTCAGAGTGCAGTGCAAAAAGATAAGGAATGCTAAAAATTCATTCACACCATAGTTCCTTCCTCCCCAACCCAACAACACTTCAACTCCATTTTATTAAAAAGGGAATATGAAATGGAGGCATTTGATTGAAATCCTGAAAGACTGTTCACTCTAGGTTGGTCTGTGCTAAGTGATTTGTGGAATTAATAAAGCCTCAGTAAGCATTTGTTCCAGCCCTTATCCATATTCTCAGCCAGTTTTATTGTATTTCACTTATAACTTTACCAGGAACTGGGATCCAGTCCTGCAGATACTCTTTTCTGTGATCTTCAGGAGAAAGCCTTTCACCACTACAACATCTCTCAGCTAACACTGCTTTACAGCCAAAATGCTTCTGAAATAAATGTAGTCAAACTTTACTAATTCTGGGTCACTGAGAACGAAAATGATGCTTAAAATTGTTGATTGGCTCTAGTTTTCAAGATATGCTATTGGGTCAGTATATACGACCCTTGTCTTGGGAATGGCGGAGGATAAGTGAGTTATAAAGGGAAGGGATCTCAATTTAAACCAGAAATGACTAAAAAAAATACATCTTTGACTGGATCGATGAATAAATCTATGACTGGGTTTGGACAGTACTTGCTTTTTAGGCAAAACAATGAATGATGCAATCTGAAGCTGGTATTGCGTCATACATGATATGAATTGCATCATGTTATTCCTAGAAGTCATGGATGATACAATCATAACGAAGCTTACATCACTCTGCTGAACAAATTGCCCTATATCAGCTCTAGAAATCATACAGTGTCATGCTCTTTTATTTGTCAGCGTTTGATTTTGCAAAGGGAAACATTTCTGTTTAGCCAAAGTGAGCAGAGATGCCTCGTACTTGTGTGAACAGTGCAGATAACTTCTGCTATGTTTGTGGTGAAGTGACTTTTGCATCACAAAAGCGCAGTATAACCACTATGGTTAAGAAAGCCTATCACCTTTATTTTGGCTGCAAAATTGGAGATCAGGACAAGAGGTGGGCCCCACACATATGCTGCAACACTTGTGCAACAAATCTTTGCCAGTGGTTGAACAGGAAAAGGAAATCTATGCCTTTTGCAGTACCAATTATTTGGAGAGAGCTAACAGATCATACCAGCAATTGTTACTTCTGCATGGTGCCTCCAGTTGGGAAAGTTGTGTCAAAGAAGAAAAAGTGGACTGTGCATTATCCAAACATTCCATCAGCTATACGCCCACTACCCCACAGAGAAGGACTGCCGGTTCCTGATGCACCAGAATCATTCTCACTTGAGTCAGACGAGGAAGAGGAAGAAGATGAAACTTCTGGTCCAGAACCATCAATGTCACAGGACGCACATTTTCTCCCATCCTCCTCCTCTGAACCACACCTCATAACACAAGGTGAAGTGAATGACCTTGTCAGGGATTTGGAACTACCCAAGAATAAGGCAGAGGTGTTGGGCTCCAGACTACAGCAGTGGAATCTCCTGCCAGGTGATGTTAGGGTTTCCATGTTCCGTGACCGTCAAAAGGATCTTGTCCCATTCTTCTTCATCGAAGGTGATCTTGTAGCCTGCAACAACATCGATGGTGTGATGGCAGCCCTCAGCATCGTTCACGATCCAGATGAGTGGAGACTGTTCATTGATTCATCGAAGACGAGTCTTAAAGCTGTTTTACTGCATAATGGCAATGTTTTGCCATCAATTCCAGTTGGTCATGCAGTCCATATGAAGGAAACCTATGACAACATGAAACAACTTTTGAGGTGCATAAACTATGACCTACATCAGTGGCAGCTTCGTGGCGATTTGAAGGTTGTTGCTCTCTTGCTTGGTCTGCAGACTGCATACACAAAGTACTGCTGTTTTCTCTGCGAATGGGATAGTCGTGCAAGAGATTCCCACTACATCAAGAAAGATTGGCCACTCTGACAGTCATTGGAGCCTGGGAGGAAAAGTGTTCAGCATCCACCACTTGTTGAATCAAGGAAGATTTTGTTACCACCCTTACACATCAGACTGGGTCTGATGAAGAACTTTGTCAAGGCCATTGACAAAACACAAGCAGCTTTCAAGTACCTCTGTGGAAAATTTCCAAGGTTAAGTGAAGCTAAGATAAAGGAAGGTGTCTTTGTTGGTCCTCAGATTCGTGAACTTCTTCGAGATGATGCATTTGACCATGCACTGCGTGGCAAGGAAAAGACGGCATGGAAAGCCTTCCAGTTAGTGGCAATAAATTTTCTTGGAAACAACAAGGCAGACAACTACAGGTTGTTGGTGGAAAACCTCCTCAAGGCATACAAAAGCCTTGGTTGCAACATGTCACTAAAGATACATTTTTTGCACTCTCATCTAGATTTTTTTCCACCGAACTGCGGAGCAGTGAGCGACGAGCACGGCGAGCGATTTCACCAGGACATTGCAACAATGGAGAAACGCTATCAGGGCAAATGGAGCCCATCAATGCTTGCAGACTATTGCTGGACAGTGACAAGAGATGCTCCATTTAATGAATACAAGAGAAGCCAAGAAGCACCGAGTAGACACTGAATAGGACTAAACTACATACATAATAGTTTTTGCCTTTTGTTTCATAATAAATTTTATTTATATAACCCTTTTCTGATTTTTAAAGTGTTACATAAACAGGACAGGTGAAATATTATCATGTAAAGCAACCATAAACACATGAAAAGACCTAGGTTTACAATTTATGATTAAAACTCTACTATCTACACAATATACATAGACATAACATGTAAAAACTTAAATATCTTAGAAACAGTAGCCAATCCGTTGTTTTAATGGTCATATTTGAATTCAGCACATCAAAATACATAATAAATAGCACATTTTATCTCTGAAGCAGACAACTTCTCAAAAATTGTAGACCAGTGTAATCAGAAGAAACAGCAGGTAACAAGTGTGCATGCAGGCTCAGTTTGACATTTTGTGACACGTGTGCGCTTTACTGGGCAACTTTAACATTCTATTGATATAGTTTTTGTATGAAGTGTCCTAGGTTTGCTTTTTTTCTTTTCTTTAAGAAAAAGAAGTTCCATATTCTGGGTCTATATATGACTAGACATCACAAGAAGATTACCATCTTTGACTGAGATTCAACAGCCTTACCTCCATCCCCCCGCTACCTCAGTAGCTGCCACAAAAGCAGTCTGGCTCAGCCGGCCCTTTCCCTGCAGGCCCAGTTGCCAGCCTGCTGCAGCAGAACTCTTGTGAAGCTGCCTAAGGTGGTTGTGTAGCAGAGTTATGGTAAAGCAAGAGATTCCAACAAGTCTTTTCCATTTTTTGCACAATAAATGAATGAGGAGGGGGGAAAATCAAGTATACTGCCTGGAGATGGTTAATTTTTTGTAATGTTTATTAATCAGAATTTATAATTTGTTTTCTCAGCTTGAGCAGTCGGCTGAGGAGTTAGAGGCAGTCAGTTCTTGGAATATCTCCACCTACTGGCAGTACATTGTGATAACAGAGAAAGAGGGGTTTTAAAAAAAAAAAGTAAACGCAGTTGTAATGGCCACAGAGTACACTTGAGGAAGGAAAACTTCTGTGCATGCTAAGAAAGCAATTCTCAAATGCTCATATTTGCTCAAATCAAAACAAATTTCCTCTTGAACAAGATCATGCCATTATCCTAGATAAATCCTATTTCCATACCGAAGTTCAACTTTAACACCACAGCTGCAGGGCTGTTAAAAAAATTGTGCAAAAAATAGTTATAAAATGGGAAGTGCAATTTCACCTCATCCTCACATTCAAAGGGGGGAGGGAGGGACCTAAGCTTGGTTTGTTCAAACATTCAAAAAACATCACTTTTCTGCCATTAATGATTAACAAAAGCAGTCACTTCATCTATAATAAGCCTGATGTTACAAATAAGGTATTTAATACTCAGCTAAAGGAAAATACATTATTGGTTGTGCAGATAGCAACACCTGTAGTTAAGGATGCCAGGCAGTTCCCATTATAAGATGGTTTTCAGTTGCTTATAACTTTGCCAAACTTTAATCATCTGGGCTGAAATTTTCCATGATGGGTGTCAGGCTCCGTCTGAATTTTTCTTTTCAAGTGTCCATAAAAAAAATGGCTCAACCATTTACGAGAACAAGATTGGGGGGGAAATGCATGGTTTTACCTATGTTAACAAATTGCTTATAAGAATATAAGAAGATCCTCCATTTCTTGGAATGGTGACTTGACATTTTTCAGGAGGTTGCACTGATGTCAGGAATGTCCTTTTTGCAATTGCTGTCAAAAGCTGCCCAAGTTTGGTCAAGTTATGAGCCTCTGAAAAATTTCAGTTTGTACATAAGTAGAAACTTGTTAGAGTTTAGCTGATAAATTCTGTGACTAGTCCATCTGTACTGAGCATGCTCCATCCCCTCACAGCTCCTGCATGTGCCCAGACTGCACATGTGCCCTCCCCCAAAGCAACTGAGCATACTCCGTCCCAGGGCTGCAAGGACTGAGCAAGACTTCCCTGCAATTGCTGCTCCAAGCCACAGCGGCATCAGGCACAGGAACAGAGACCAAGGAGATTGTGTCTCTTGTCCTTTCAAGATCCCCCTGCTGGCACCCAAAGAAGGAAAAAGCTGCCTGATTTAGAATGAAGAGACGTGAGGAATGGGGAGGGCTGGGGAGATAGGTGCAACTAATGAGGCAGGAGTACCTCAGACAGCAGCTTCTTTCGCTATATAGCCTGATTCAGCCTCAGAGCATCACCCATGATGTGCACTGAATGAGGCACAGCCCTATACAAAAAAAAATAATGTGCTCATGTAATTAAAGACTATCATAAATACAAGACGCCAAATTAAGATTGCATGAGCAACCTTAATTCAGGTATTTCTTAACTTTGAATGCTTGACTTTGCTACTTTAATGGTCTTCTAAAGTATTTGTTTTACACACATGCTTAACTTTAGACAGAGTAGACCCACTGTGAGGCCATTCACAATGCCTCACGTTAAGCATGTGTATGTCTTTGTAGAAATAGGGCCAGAGGGCTATCGAATTCTCTAGGTACCCAAGACTTCCTTGCAGGAAGCAGCTACACACATGGAAAAGGCACCTGTGAGGTGGAGTTCCTGAGCTCCAGCAAAGCTCTGAAAGAAATGCAGAACTGGGGCTGTATTATGCAAAAATATATAGCTCTAAATATATAATACACCTTCAATTTATCCCTCTAAATTGATAGCTTTTTAATGTTCTATTTTTAAAAGACAGAAGAATCACATTTTTAATTTTATGAGTATTTAGGCTAATAAAAGTGCATAGAAAATGCCTACTGTTTAATTGGGATACTATTAGTAAATATTCTGCTTATTTGGAACATATTTGGCCAATACCAAAGGATTAGGTGGTGTTTAACCAGATGTTAAATAGATGTGAAATACAGAGCTCTAGTCTTAACTCAGAAGTTGCCCAATAAAGATTAAAAGATGGAATAAAAGTTCAATGCAGTGAATATTTTTATTTCTGCACTTCATTCAGAGGGGTACTTATTTCATTTTTCAGTCTTTGTAGGCTTTTATTAAATGGCCTCTTCTCTACGTTAAGGGAGGTACTTCATCAGGATAAGTTGTCCACATCATGTCCCATTCAAGACTATGTACAATTACATTCTAACTTGCCTCCCTTTACTGCAGACTTTATTGTTGGCACAAAACTTTTAACAGAAAACATCAAAAGCTTTTCTTTATTGAAATGAGTTCTGTGCTTTCCCTTAGATTCCAATAGGTGACTCCCCATCATACTTATTTCCTGTTCTTAAACATTCTGGATCAAATTTCCTAAAGCACCTAAATCCTATTAAGTTTTATTGAGAATTAGGCACTTTTGAAAATGTTTCCCCCTCTATCCTTACATACTGGATTAATAGTGGAACAGACTAATTTGGAAATTCCTTTTCTGGTTACAGTAGATCCTCAGAGTTACGAAGTGACTGATTAACCGCACACCTCATTTGAAACCAGAAGCATGCAGTCACGTAGCAGCAGAGAGACATACAAAAACTCAAATATAGTAGTGTGTTAAACATGAACTACTAAAAAAAGAAAATGTTTTTAAAAAAGATTTGACATGGTAAAGAAACTGTTTCTGTGCTGGTTTCATTTAAATTAAGATAAAATTAAAAAGCAGCATTTTTCTTCTGCATGGTATAGTTTCAAAGCTGTATTAACTCAATGTTCAGTTGTAAACTTTTGAAAGAACCATATTGTTTTGGTCAGAGCTATGAACATTTCAGAATTACAAACAATCTCCATTCCCATGGTGTTTGTAACTGAGGTTTTACTGTAATTCAAATGGCTCCCCCTTGTTCTATCTAACTTAGAGACAGAAGCTGAAGTCCTAAACTCCCCAATACAGCAAGGCAGGACAGCTATTCAACCAGCTGAGCAGGAGAAGAGAGTGGTGCCTCCTAAGAAATAGGACCCATTTCTGCCTCAGGGTCCACCAATAGAGACCCCTGCACCTAGACAGTACCAGGGAAGTCAACCATTCTTGTCAACCACCAGTGAAGTCAACCTCAAAGCCATGGCTGGGATGATTTAGTTGGTGTTGGTCCTGCTTTGAGCAGGGGATTGGACTAGATGACCTCCTGAGGTCTCTTCCAACCCTAATATTCTATGAACCAGATCCTGGCCCAACTATATAGGTCTGCACTAGTGGATCCTGATGCAGGATCGGGGTCTTAACTAGTCAAATGCAGTTTTGAAAAGTTGTTAGATAACAGTGTCCTGCCCTCAGGATCATTGATCAATCAACAGTAATTTGTTCTGGTGATGTACTGCTTATCATTATGTAATAGGAATTCAAATCAACAGGCAAGGATTAAAGAGTTAATATAAAAACTAAAATGTAGAATTATGAAAAATATGAGGAAAACAAACTATAGTTTAACAGAAACATGGAAAATACATAGGGCTGTCGCACGATGAAGAAAAAGCTTAGTCGCGTGATTAAATAGAATACCATTTATTTAAATATTTTTGGATGTGTTCTACATTTTCAAATATATTGATTTCAATTACAACACAGAATACAAAATGTATAGTGCTCACTTTATTTTTTATTACAAGTATTTGCACTATTAAAAAACAAAATTTTTCAATTCACCTAATAAAAGTACTGTAGTGCAATCTCCATCATGAAAATTGAACTTAAAAATGTAGAATTATGTAAAAAAACCTGCATTCAAAAATAAAAATGTAAAATTTTAGAGCCTCCAAGTCCACTCAGTCCTACTTCTTGCTCAGCCAATCACTCAAACAAGTTTGTTTACATTTGCAGGAGATAATTCTGCCCGCTTCTTGTTTACAATGTCACCTGAAAGTGAGAACAGGCATTGTCATGGCACTGTCGTAGCCGGCATCACAAGTTATTTATGTGCCAGATGCGGTAAAGATTCATATGTCCCTTCATGCTTCAACGACCATTCTAGGAGACATGTGTCCATGCTGATGATGAGTTCTACTTGATAACAATTGAAAGCAGTGCGGACCGACGCATGTTCATTTTCATTATCTGAGTCAGATGCCAGCAGAAGGTTGATTTTCCTTTTTGGTGGTTCGGGTTCTGTAGTTTCCGCATTGGAGTGTTGCTCTTTTAAGACTTCTGAAAGCATGCTCCACACCTCGTCCCTCTCAGATTTTGGAAAGCACTTCAGATTCTTAAACCCTTTCCTTAGGAATAGTTTCTTTTTAACACCCAGTCACTTAGGGCCAGGTTCGAGTGCTGAAGCTATCTTTAGAAATCTCACATTGGTACCTTCTTTGCGTTTTGTGAAATCTGCTGTGAAAGTGTTCTTAAAATGAACAACATGTGCTGAGTCATCTGAGACTGCTCTAACATGAAATATATGGCAGAATGTGGGTAAAAAGCAGGAGACATACAATTCTCCCCCAAGGAGTTCAGTCACAAATTGACTTAACGCATTTATTTTTTTTAAAAGCGTCATCAGCATGGAAGCATGTCCTCTGGAATGGTGGCCGAAGCATGAAGGGGCATACGAATGTTTAGCTTATCTGGCATGTAAATACCTTGCAAAGCCAGCTACAGAAGTGCCATGCAAATGCCTGTTCTCACTTTCTGGTGACATTGTAAATAAGAAGAGGGCAGCATTATCTCCTGTAAATGTAAACAAACTTGTTTTTCTTAGCGATTGGCTGAACAAGAAGTAGGACTGAGTGGACTTGTAAATACTAACGATTTACATTGTTTTGTTTTTGAGTGCAGTTAGTAACAAATATCAGGGAGTAGCCATGTTAGTCTGTATCCACAAAAACAACAAGGAGTCCGGTGGCACCTTAAAGACTAACAGATTTATTTGGGCATAAGCTTTCGTGGGTTAAAAAACCCCTCACTTCTTCATTTAGCCGTATGGAGTGGAAATCCATCAACCTCAACAGCCATGCATCTGAAGAAGTGAGGTTTTTTACCCATGAAAGCTTATGCCCAAATAAATCTGTTAGTCTTTAAGGTGTCACCGGACTCCTTGTTGTTACATAACAAAAACATCTACATTTGTACTTTGCATTTTCACGACAAAGAGATTGCACTACAGTACTTGTATGAGGTGAATTGAAACATACTATCTCTTTTGTTTATCTTTTACAGAACAAATATTTGTAATAAAAAATATATGTTTTGATTTCAGTTACAACACAGAATACTATATGAATGAAAATGTAGAAAAACACGCAAAATTTTTAATAAATTTAAATTGGTAGTCTATTTAACAGTGCAATTAAAACTGCAACTAATCGCAATTATTTTTTTAATCATGATTAATTTTTGAGTAAATCATATGAGTTAATGGCAATTAATTGACAGCCCTAAAAATATAAGATGTTTAACACTAGTAAATAGGCAAGGAGTTGAAAAGGAAACTGGCAATGGCTAGGTAAGGGAACCATTGTGGACATATTATATATGAACCCCCCACAATCATGAATTAATTTTATCCTCAAAATACCCCTGAGTCCTCAATCCTGCGAAGTATTATTTCCATTTTACAGATGAGTAACTGGAGGTACAAACTAGATTAAGTGATTTGCCCAAGGTCACAAAGGAAGAGTGTGTCTAAACCAGGAATGGAACCCATAACTCACCCCAAAATGGAAGATACCATAATTTTCACACCTGCCACATCTTCCCTAAGATTTGACAATCACAGCCCTAGACAAACAAGCCACTGAGTATACTATAATTTCTTTATATTATGGTAGTGGGCAAAATGTGCTAAGTGCCGTACAGACACGTAGGAAGACATGATCCTCACCCCATACGCTATAAAAGACAAAGCATGGGGGAAAGGGATACAATACAAGGTCAGGGTAACATCTCCCTATGTGTCTGTATAGCATCTAGCACAATTTGGCCACTACTGTAGTAATAAGAAAAATATCCTTGCTAAAAGGAGTTGTTTGGTGTAACAACCAGACAGCAGTGGTCTCTCCTGCTGAGAAAGCACTCCAGCTTATACAGATGAATTCATCTCTGTGTAAGAGCTGTTTATTTCTATTTTACCTCTGGATTCATTACCATCACGCCAAAACACAGAATTCCTGCCTTGTCTCACTTCCCAAGCATGCACAGAATCCAACTGTCCCTTGGCAATGCTCAGACCAGTGCTCAAAGGCTGAAGAGGGAGCTGAATCCAGCCTCCTTACCTGAAAGGAAAAAGTCAATGCACTGTGGAACCATGGACTATGGAATCCCAGAGGCAGCCCTATAATAATCATTTAATCCCCACAAAATCCCTGAGGTAAACAAATATCTTTACCTTATTTTAGAAGAAATCTGAAAACAAGCTGTATTTTCTCAGGTATCCTTGTCTCCCTTGTTCCTCACAGCTCAACACATATCAGCGCTATTTGATGGACTCTCCCTCCCATCCTTTCCTAAAGTCTTAAGGGGATCCTGCTAACCCCTTTCTATCCCCTCTTAAGGTTCAGGTGGTTGTGAGGGACACGGTTGAGAATGTTTTAATGCTGTGTAGGGCCCTACCAAATTCATGGCCATGAAAAACACGTCACAGACAGTGAAATCTGGTCCTCCCCTCTGAAATCTGGTCTTTTGTGCTTTTACCCTATACTACACAGATTTCACAGGGGAGACCAGCGTTTCTCAAATTTGGGGTCCTGACCCAAAAGGGAGTTGCAGGGGGGTCACAAGGTTGTTTTGGGGGGGGTGTCGTGGTATTGCCATCCTTACTTTTGCTCTGCCTTCAGAACTGGGCAGCTGGAGAGCGGCAGCTATTAGCTGGGTGCCCAGCTCTGAAGGCAGCACCCCGCCAGTGCAGAAGTAAGGGTGGCAATACCATACCACGCCACCCTTACTTCTGCGCTGCTGCCTGCAGAACTGAGCCCTCAGTCAGCAGCTGCCCCCCTCTGGCTGCCCAGCTCTGAAGGCAGTGCCGCTGCCAGCAGCAGCGCAGAAGTAAGGATAGCAGTACCGCAGCCTCCCCTACAATAACCTTGCAACCTCCTCCCCCCACCCACAACTCCTTTTTGGGTCAGGACCCCTACAATTATAACACCATGAAAATTCAGATTTAAATAGCTGAAATCTTGAAATTTATGATTTTTTAAATCCTAGGACCGTGAAATTGACCAAAATGGACCGTGAATTTGGTAGGGCCCCAATGATGTGCTTTTAAAATTTTGAAATAATTTAATCAATCTTATATAGCCTCTTATTTTTAAGACATACTGGGGGATTCATTAAAGTAGACATCTGCCTAGGAAGCTAGCCTGTAATTTAAAGGAAAAGCTGGAATCACGGCCTAAGATTCTAACAAATAGCCTTCTCAGCCCAAGGAAGTGCTGGGAGAACATTTGTCAGATGAATACCCAAGAAACAAGGTTTATCAAGGAAGGAGGGTAGGAAATACTGGCCCAAAAGGAAGGTTGGATTCTGATTTTATAACATAATTCCTATGCCTATTATCTAATAATCCCAGAATAACTGCTTTTGGTTTGAAAAAGTTCTCCTTAGTCCATACTGTAACGGGCTTGATCAAAGCGGCAGTTTGTACATGTCCATTTGTCATTTCTGGCAGGGCCGGCTCCAAGCACCAGCGGAGGAAGCATGTGCCGCCCCTTAGCATGTGCCTGGGGCGGCACATGCTAAGGGGCAGCATTCCGTCCATTCTTGGGGCAGCACAGTCTGGGCGGCTTTTTTTTTTTTTTTTGCGCTTTGGCAGTTCGAGCGGTTTCTTTTTTTTCGCTTGAGGCAGCAAAAATGGTAGAGCCGGCCCTGATTTCTGGATCTGTCTTCTAAAATCACAACCATTGTGTGAAATCCCTTCAGCTCCCAAATTGATTGTACTATTTGAGACGTTCTCTAGAGATCCAAGCACAGAGCTAGGAGCTAGGAATTTGAGTTCTAATCCCAACTCTGACACGGATTCCATCTATGACCTTCAGCAGTTACCTAAAAATGCTATCTCAGTATCCTCCATCTGTAAACTGAAATCATTCTTACCCACCTCACAGGGATGTTGTAAGGATTAGCTAACTTATGTTAGCTTTGTACAGTGCTTTGAAGGTAAAAAAAGTGTTAAGTATTAGTTAAGGCTTCCAGGAATGTGAGGAGTCTACCCAAAACCAATTTCCCTTGCACTGTGATGCAGAAGATCACTGTAAAATGCCCTTGATTAAAAAGAAAACTGCAGCTGTCATTTCAAATGTTAACATCCTGGACTATTACATCTTTAGTTTATTATTTTAAAGGCTTGCCTTCCAGTCATTTTGACAGTCCTTGCAAAGAACTGGGAGAAGTTCCAAATTAGAACTGAAATGAGAACCTAAGTCAAAGAGCAAAATCTCCATGCACTCACTTACCTACACCCATATCCTCTTCCATGCTCTGTTCCCATAACCCCAGAAGATTCAGGGAAAGCAGGGGCTAGATTTACATAGCTGTGTTATACTTACTATCTCCATTCCCAAGCCTGGCTGATTTCCAATAGATAAACTGTAGATAATGCACTAGACACTGGTGACCAAAAGTAGTTCTGCATCCAGTTGTCAAACTGGCTTTCCTGTGTGTGGATGCAGTTTTGCACCAGCATTTTGTATCTATTTTTCTTTAATTTATTTCTTTTTGTTGATTATAGAGCTTCCATTTATTAGCATTATGTGTTGCCTCCAGCTTCCACTGCTGTAATCACAGGAAGGAATTTTGCAATTTGATTCAGTATCCTTGTGCCTTAAGAGAGTTCTAGACCGGACTATATCTAGCCACCATTATCACAGCTTGAAGACTGACAAGTACTGAACCTGCTGACAAGAACAGCTACATGGAACCTAGAAGTATTCCACAGACTATAGTTTGAGAACCATTCTCCCAGAATAAATACATTTTTCCAGTCCTTGTCAGTGGGAGCTGTACTGAATCTGTTGAGTAATGAGAAGCTGCAGCTCCTCCACTAGTTCCCCCTCACTTGTGGAGTCCCATAAGGATCAATTCTCTCTGGGTCTTTTCAACACCTACATGTCTGACCACTTCACCTAGTGGCTATCATGGACTCAAGTGACAGCAATCTGCAGAGGACACACAGATCTACCTATCCTTCACTACATATGATCACACTGCTACCACCAAGATAGATGGCTCAGGACTTGGATGAGATCAGCTCATGGATGAAGAACAGCTGGCTGAAGCTGAACCTGTGCAAGTCAGAGATGATGCTGATGGACAGAGGAAAGTATTTTGAGCAGTTTGCAGCTACAATGCTATCTCCTTTGGTTGAAGTTACACATCCACAATTGGTCAATTCAGTCTGTAGTCTCAGAGTATTCTTGGATTCCTTGCTGATGCCGAGGTCTCACATAGAAAGTGTTACTCATAGATGATGCTGTCACCTCTGGTTGGCTAAGGAATTCCACCCATATGTTAGGGTGCCCCACTAACCACGGGTCTGGCGCCTCCTTCTGGTCACTCTGGGGATTAGCTCTTGAGGTAAACACCCAGTTGCACAGTTTGCACACCATTGTTCTGTCTTTTATGCTCCAGGACCCTTAGTGTCTCCTTTGTGACTTAGCCCTCTGGCTAGGTCAGTGTTCCCTCTACTGGGGAACAGTCCATCAGTTGTCCTAGGCAGTCTTGCCATTCACTGCCCCAGTGCCACTTCCTCAGTGGCTGGTAGGGGAACCTGGGCCCATTCTCTACTCAGGGTTCCAATCCAGGGACCCTCGGCTCAGCAGTTCTGGGCTCTACCCTCTCAGCTCTCTTTGCTCCTTCCCTGGACTGCTTCCTATTCTCTGGTTCCCCTTCTCTCTCTGGGTATATCAGCTCCAAGGACCCACCTCCCTCTTCCAATGGAGTGACTGACATTCCTCAGCAGCAGTCCAATCTGTAGCCCACTACCTGGCTTTGTACGCCCTGCCTGTTCCTGCACAGGTGAGCCTCTCTCTAATTAGCCATCTCCAGCCTAAAGCTCCCATTTGCAGCCTAATTAGCTGACTGGGCCCATCTGACCCAACTCAGCTCTTCCAGGGCTAGTGTGAGGAGCTCACCCCATCACACACCCTCCCCCTCAAGAGGGCAACCCAGGAATGGGCAGGTAGTCTCCTACTGTAAATCCCCTAACCCACAGCAGGGCTCTCAGGTCTTCCTTTTCTTGTTTTAAGTCCCTGACCATGAGCTGCAGCCTGTCCTATTCCTCCATAGCACTTCTGAGTTCCTCCGCTGGAATGCCAAGTCCTGTGCAGCCTCCTGCAAGACCTGCTCTGCAGTTAACAGCTTCTCTGTTAGCTAGTCCATCAACTCCACTGAGTCCTTCAGCACCCTCGCTCCCAGGGTCTGAGTCCCCACTGTTTTGTGGTTCATCTCTGTGTTAGTCCCTGCATTAATTACTTTCCTCCCGGGGTCGCGCTCCTCCTCCTCCTCCCAGTTTCACCTCATATTTCTTTACCTGCCTCTTGGGCTTCATCATTCTTATGGGCTCCTTGAGGATCACTGGCTCTTCCTTCTTTTCCCTGTGGTGGCAATGTCTCTTTATATGGCACTTTTCCCCCACACGAAAAGCAGGTCCTCCTCTGACCCAGTTGCTTATCAGTGGTGGTCTCTGGGCCCTCTCCTCAGTCCTTGCCTCCTGGTAAGGCTCTTTGCTTCCCTTTAAATAGGGGCACTCCCTCTTAAGGTGTCCCTTACTCCCACAGCTGTAGCACCTTCAGGGTTGGGCCTCTGGCCCTAGTCCCAGCATACCTTTCCCATTCATGGCCCTTATGTCTCCTCCTGCTTTTCTGCAGGATTCTGTACAGCTGCTGCTGTTCACCAGCTACCCACACCATACAGTCTTGTAAATACACATGGCTTTTGCAAGTTGTGATGTTGTGCAGTCTATATGGTTTTATAAAAACATAATAAGAAGTGAATATAATGTAACTAGAATATGCTTCATGCAAAAGGTCTCTTGTAAGGTATCATTACAAAGCTTATAATCTACTAAGTGTGATCATCCTATTTGTATAAATGTACCACTCTTGTATCTAAAACTAGAAATATGAAATATAACCCTGAGGGCCTATTGTAATTATGCAAAGTGTGGGCCATTAATAGTGATTTGGAATCTTGATGACTCCCATTAACCAGGACCATTGTCTGCAGATGGCTGTGTTTTACCTGTGAGTCTTCCTGTATATGTGTGTGCTGGCAAGTGGGTAATGAAGTCTTGCAGTGACATGTGATCATGTCACCTGACCTGGAATCCATCTTTAACCTGGTGCTTTTCCAGTGAGGGGGTGGGTGTGGAAACCCAGAGGGACAAAGGGTTCCCGCCTTATGCGAAAGATATATAAAGGGGTGGAAGAGAACAAGGAGAGGGAGGAGCCATCATGAAAAATCTCCTAGCAATCACCTGAGCTGGAACAAGAGCTGTACCAGGGGTGTGACGGTCCACGCCCCTAAGGTTGCGGGCGGCGTGGACTATCCGCCACCGTCTGTCAACTAGCCCTTTAATCCAGGGCTGTATAGCCTAGCAGCCAAAGTCTATGACGTCCCCTTTGCCTCAAGGGGACGCAGCCTAACGGCAAGAGTCTGGAACCCAGGCCGCGACCCGCGGGCAGAAGGTAGCGGGGCCTAGCGGCCGGAGTCCCCAAAGCCACCCGCGGGCGGAGGGTAGCGTGAGGCTTTTTCACCAACTCAGCGGGGGGGTTCCGACCGAAACACGCTGAGATTCCCTGGGGGGGGGGGGAGGGGGAGGTACCACTCTGTCACCCTCCCGGGGTCCTTTCCTACCAGAGTCTCCGCTGGGGTCTCCCAGGAGTCGACGGGTCCTTGGTGCTCGGCGAGTTCGGTTGGCCCCTGGGTCTCCTCTAAGCGCCGGCGGGCCGTGGACGGCGTCTCTTCCCGGCGTAGCCACCGTCTGTGGCTGGTCCGCCGCAGGAGCTTCCCCGGCAGGTCCTTCGCCTACGGGCTCCAGCCCAGACTGAGCCGGTCTCCCTCCCTTTATACTCCTATAGCACTTGGAGCATGCTCAGTCCGCCCAGGGAGGCGGGACTTCCGCTGTCAGTCTCTGGGGCTTAACTCCTTCCGGGTTAAGGCGGGGTTGCCTGGCCCCTCCCTCTAGTCCCTGGGGCTTAACTCCTTCTGGGCTAAGGCGGGGTTGCCTGGCCCCGCCACAAGGGGAAAGAATTGTGCCCAGGCATGGAAGGTGTCCAGTCTGAGAAAAAACTTACTGAAGCATCTCTGAGGGTGAGATTATCTGTATTCAGTTTGATTATACATAGATTTGCGCATTTTATTTTATTTTGCTTGGTGACTTACTTTGTTCTGTCTGTTACTACTTGGAACCACTTAAATCCTACTTTCTGTATTTAATAAAATCACTTTTTTCCTTATTAATTAACTCAGAGTATGTATTAATACCTGGGGGAGCAAACAACTGTGCATATCTCTCTATCAGTGTTATAGAGGGTGAACAATTTATGAGTTTACCCTGTATAAGCTTTATACAGGGTAAAACGGATTTATTTGGGTTTAGACCCCCATTGGGAGTTGGGCATCTGAGTGCTAAAGACAAGCACACTTCTGTGAGCTGTTTTCAGGTAAACCTGCAGCTTTGGGGCAAGTAATTCAGACCCTGGGTCGGTGTTGGAGCAGACTGGAGTGTCTGGCTCAGCAAGACAGGGTGCTGCAGTCCTGAGCTGGCAGGGAAAACAGGAGCAGAGGTAGTCTTGGTACATTAGGTGGCAGCTCCCAAGGGGGTTTCTGTTAGATCACAGATCTTCCCTTAGATCACAGAAATCCTCTTTGGAGCTGCCACCTAATGTACTCAGATGGGAGTGTCTGGCTCAGGACTGCGATATATTTCATCAGGCCCTGCCAACTTGGAGACATCTAAGTTGTTTAAGTAATTCTTAACTTGCTTTTTCCCCCTATTTGAGCCTCAGATCCTACCCCATTTACACTGATGTTCACTATGTTAGTTATCCAATCACTGCTCACCTTTTTGGTAAAAACTGAACAACAAAAGACATTTAAACATTCAAGCCATAGCTGTGTTTTCTATTATGGTCTTTCCCTCCTCAGTAATGGGCCTACTCTGTCCTTGGTCTTCCTCTTGCTTCTAATGTATTTCTAAAATGTTTTGTTACCCTTCATGGCCCTAGCCCATTTAATCTCGTTTTGTGTATTGGCCTTTTTAACTTTGTCTCTAGATGCTTGTATTATTTTTGTATTCATCCTTCATAATTTGACCTAGTTTCCATTTTTTGTATGACTCTTTTTTGAAGTGATAATATACTACAGATGTCAAAATCCATTCCTGGAAAGTAGATATTACTGTGATGAAACATAATGGATTGCTGTTAGAGGACAGTCTTGCAAATAAACTGCACTTTTTAAGTGGTTCTTCCTGCAGGGTAGTAGTGAATGTGAGATCGGCCAGTGCGCAGTTGCAGCACTGTAAAAAAACCACCCTGACGAGAGGCGTACGGCTTTCTGCACCATGGCCAAAGCGCCGCGGTGCCAGTGTAGACACCCTGGTCGTTTACAGCACTGCAATTGGCCTCCAGGAGGTGTCTCTGGTCATCGGTTTGAACTCTACTGCCCTGCTCTCAGGTGATCAAGCATGAGCCCCACCCTTTAAATTCCTTGGGAATTTTGAAAGTCCCCTTCCTGTTTGCTCGGTGACACATGCAGTGGTCTCAGCGCATCTTTCTAGGTGACCATGCCTGGTCCATGCACCAGGCAATCCCCCACTTGGAGCAATGCCAAGCTGCTGGACCTCATCAGCATTTGGAAAGAGGAGGAGTATTGAAGGAGTAGTGGGACAGCGAGTAGAGGGACCGAAATAATGTGGCGCGCCAGAACGAAGCCACGGAACGGCTCAAACATTATGGAGCGCCGAGCGGACATGCTCCAGGTGCTACTAGCTACCAAGCAGCTCCACACCCACCCATAATATTTCTGTATGCTTGAGACTATTTATTCATTAAAACATTCTGATCTGTTATTAGCACTACAGAGTGTTTAATGATGTTCTTAGACAGATTTCTGAATTTTTTGCTGTATGGCAGGTTTAGCAACCTCCTACTCTAAAATGGCATCCTAAGTAGGCAGGAACAAAAGTTCATACATGTTTATTTTTTAAGCATGTGGTGAAGGTTCAGATTAGTGTTATCAGCTTGTATCTCTCCTTATAACAATCACTCTGGAATTTGGAAATTTGAATTTCAAACTGTCTCAAATTTGGTATTGTTCACCTTTGTGTTTCAGTTTGCATCTGCCTCTACTACTATGGACTGTACTTGGAGGAAGGATGGCTATTTTGGCACTGGACACCAAAAAATTAAGATGTGTTATTTGTTTCTTACATGTCAATTCAATTAGCAACTTTTCAAAAGATCATACTTTTGGCACCAGAGACAAATCTACTATAGAATCTCTTTTGAGGGATACTTGGTTTGAGAAGATAGGACAATACGGTTTTCTGGAAAAGTTTCATATTGAAAAGATGGCCCAGAATAAGACATTGAGTGTACAACCGAATCAACAGATGAAACGTGCTTAAGTGCTCTGATGAACAGAGATGGAGTTGAACATGTGCTTAAGTGATTTGCTGAATTAGGGCCTTAGTGAAGAAAGCATTTCCAGATTGAACATGGTTTATGCAGGGTTATTTCATTGTCGTTTTGTATAGTTCTGAGTTGTGAAGTTTAGGGAAGACCTGAAAGTGTGATATTCACCTTAACTGGGATCAGTACCTCACAGATAAAATATGGGACAAAATTTTACATGGCAATGAAAAATCTATTGTAAAAAATAAAGAGAAATCACATCTATATTAATGCAATACCAACGTTGCGAATTTAAGCATAAAATGTTGACAAATTCAGAGTTAAGGTTGTCAAGACAGGCCCAGTAACAGAGCATGAAATTGTTAGATTCAGTAGATCTTTACTTAAAAAGTAATGTAGCAGAACAGAACTACAACATGTTGCATGTGATTTTTGTAATATTTGCAACAACATAACCCATGTCTTGCCCTGGCTTAGTTCCAGATCAGGTTTTTCATACAGCTGATTGTTTCACTTGGGCACTGGAAAAGTTGGGTGATTGTGCATGTCAGGTCCGTCCCCCGACCATTGCAGAACCCTAAATTCCAAAGCCCTATCCAAATTCTTCCTTGCTGAAAACCTCATTAACCCCAATGGAGAATGCAACGATCTTGGGGTTCATTAAATAACAAATCAGTGAATGAGAAAGGAATAAAACTTTAATAAAACAAACTGGAGAGCATCTCTGGTGAACTGCTGCACACAGCCATACAGTGTTCCCCACGCCCGCCTGCAGGGCACATCTCCAAATTCCCACACTCACAACACAGTCCCTTATGAGGGAGCATCACCAAAGCACAATCTTTCATAAACATCTCTCTACATCTTCCTTCTTAAAGAAAAACAAACAACTCACATTGAATTCTCAACCTATCTAGTACATTTCTATAAAGCCAATGTGTTACCAGTGCATCATTCTTGAGTGAGTCTTTACCACTCGCTTTCTTCAAATACCACTTCGCCAGGCAGGTTAGCAAATCTCCATGATTCTTTCAGGACATTTAATCTCCCACTCTCATCTTCTCACTATCAGCCTTTCAATAGAGTCTGAATTGTTCTCTTGTTCCTTGGCAGTTTCCCCTTTGTGTGTAGATGACAAAGAATCAATCAGATGGGAAATACCAGAGTCCACCTCAGCTGTATGTTTTGGAACTTTCTGGGATTACTCATAGGATCCCTTCTATTACATCAAAATGTGTCCCCCCTGGTCTGTCTGAACTATACAAGACCTTGGATGCAGCTGTTCTTTAATGGTACCCCTTTGGCCTCAAGTACTAGAGGTGTGATTCCTCAGGCATACTCTATCACCTTGGTTAAGAGATGGGAGATCACGGGCCCTTTTGTCAAAATAATATTTCTGCTTCCACTTCTGATTTTCTTTCATCTTCTGTATGGTTTCATTGTTATGAGATTTCAGCAGGTTATCAGTAATTGGTAAATTAGAGCTGATCCTTCTTCCCATTAATAGCTGAGCTGGAGAAAAGCCATTCTCCAGAGGTGCACTTCAGTAAACCAATAAAAATTTGTACAAATCACCCCCACTGTCAAAAATCTTTTTCTAAGGTTCTTTACCACCAGTCAAATGGACTTGTGGAAAAGTCTGTATGGACAGTAATTTGGACATGATGTTTTGTGATGAAAATCTTAATCTGCACCGGAAAATTGTGGTCCATTATCGCTAAAGACTTCATCTGGAATTCAATGTCTGGAGAAGAGTGCCTTCATGCCAGCTATCACTGACTTGCTATTAATTCTGTACAGTGTACAAATTTCTGGATACAGAAAATAATGATCTGGGACTATTAAATAATCCTTTGATTGCCAGGTAAATAAATCAGTGCCTACCTTCTCATAAGGACATTGTGGAATGGATGAGGTCTCAGTGGCTATGCCTGTTGGCATGGCTTTTATTTCAACCAGGAAAAGCAGTTTTCTACCACATTAGTAATGTCATGATTGATGTGCAACCAATACAGCACCTTTCCTGCTTGTTGTTTGCACTTCTCAATTCCTAAATGGCCCTCGTGGATTTTCTGTAGCATTTCTTTTCGGAGGTTCATTGGCAGGGCCGGCTCTAGGCACCAGCAAAGCAAGCAGGTGCTTGGGGCGGCAAATTTGCAGGGGCGCAAGAATCCGGCATGAGAGCTGAGAACCAACAGGGAGCCCTGGGAGCTGTAGTTCCTTGGTTAGCTCCCTGCCTATAGAGCCAGCCCTGGAGCAGGGAAAGAACTACATTTCCCAGCATTCCCTCAGCCGCAATTAACAGGAAAGGGAGGGGGAAGGAGTGTAGAACTGAAACCTCATGCTGCAGCTTGCTGTAATGGTAGGAACAGAGCCAGCTCTAGGTTTTTTGCCGCCCCCCACCTCAGCCCTGGGCCTCCCCCCGCAGCCCCGTGTTGCCCCAGCCCTGGACTCTCCCCCACCTACACCCCCTGCTGCCCCAGCTCTGGCCCCCACTTGCAACCCCTGCTGCCCCAGCCCTGGGCTCTCCCCCCACCCGCATCTCCTGCCGCCCCAGCCCTGGCCCCCACCCGCACCTCCTGCCGCCCCAGCCCTGGGCTCTTCTCCCCACCCCCCACCCGCACCTCCTGCCGCCCCAGCCCTGGGCTCTTCTCCCCACCCCCCACCCGCACCTCCTGCCGCCCCAGCCCTGGGCTCTTCTTTCCCCCCCCCACCCGCACCTCCTGCCGCCCCAGCCCTGGGCTCTTCTCCCCCCCAGCACCTCCTGCCGCCCCAGCCCTGGGCTCTTGCCCCCCCCCGCACCTGCACCTCCTGCCGCCCCAGCCCTGGGCTCTTCTCCCCCTCCCACCCGCACTTCCTGCCGCCCCAGCCCTGGGCTCTTGCCCCCCCCCCCCCCGCACCTGCACCTCCTGCCGCCCCAGCCCTGGGCTCTCCCCCAAAGAAATAATTGGGTGGACTAAATGGACATTGCACCTCTCTCTGAAGCCTAGCAAGGCAGGTACGTGGATCCCACTAGAATTTAAAATGAAAAGTAAGGGAGAGGAGGCTCTACTAGGACCTGGGCAGCTTTAGATACAGTACCAGGCACGTAAGAGGATTTACACTTCTGAGCCATGGAAGCAGAAATTGACTTTTCTTTTCCAGATTTAGCTAATATTCAGAAAGGGAATCCAGCACCTGCCTTTCAGATTTGAACACCCTCAAAATTCAGGAGTGATCAAGCTCAATTTGGGCAGCTGTTACTTCATTTCTCCCAAATCAAATATACTGATCCACTGTAACTTGCTTTAGGAAAAAGTAGAATAAATTGAGCAAGAAATGCTTCTCAGTGGTTATTAGGACTGGAATTGCTATTTTCAACAGCCATTGCTTTTATTATTAATTATTATTATTATTAAGTTTTAGTTTTATTTGTTTAAAAGGAAGACAGTGATATTGCATTGGCAAATTCCCCATAGAAACAAAGAATGGAACAAAAGAATAATAAAGGCACCTCAACTTTTCCTCATTTATGTAGGACAGTCTTATAATATGCATCCAGATAGCCTTCAATCACACAAGCTGAAAATTGTTCCACTTTACTGCAGTTCTGTAACCATATGGGAACCAATCCTGTCTGTGTTCTATGCACATCCAAAATTCCTGCTGAATGACCCGCCCTGGGAGCGAGTTACCAGTGACCCAGGGCTGGGGCGGCAGGAGGGTGCAGTGGGGGTGGGGGGCAGCCAACATTTTTTTTGCTTGGGGCAGCAAAAAACCTAGAGCCGGCCCTGCTCATTGGAATTACAACCTTACTGCCCTTGAAAAATCATCCCATCTGAGGTAAGTTCATGTCTGCAGTTCCAATAATCTCTTATATTTGGAAAGCAACTGCTTATTTCTTCAGGCCACCCTTTAATTATCACTTCTTTAAGGATTCCCAATGATTCTTCTTTCTGTTTCCTCTTATTTGTTGCAGTTTCCTGTTAGCTATGGGAATTGACTTTACAATCACATCTACATAGGATTGCATCTCTTCTCTAAAATTTTCTCTGGTTTCATGGGAGACACTGCTCTGGAAAGTGCATCTGCAGTGCACATGAATTTACCAAGCGTGTAGGTCACAACCAAATCATACTTTTGCAGCTTTATCATCATTCTTTGACTCCTTAAGGTACAGTCATTTAGCGATTTTCTAAATAATGCTATCAGGGGCTTGTGGTCCATTTCTACTTCCACTGTCTGTCCATAAATATACTGATTGAATCTTTCATAGATAAACAATATTCCTAAAAGCTCCTTTTCGATCTGTGTGTATCTGGTTTCTGCTTCAGTCAGTGATTTGGATGCAAATGCAACTGGTTGCCCACGATCCTCATGCTTCTGTAAAAATCTCTGCACCTTACCCAGACTATAAAGCATCTGCTGAGATTTTAATAGGCCTTCCTGGTGCATAAAACTTAAACACTGGTTCTTGTATCAGTTGTTTTAAATCTTCCCATGATTCTTCCTGTTCTGCACCCCAATATCATTCATTTTTATTCTCTAGGAGTTTTCTCAAAGCTGCTGCATAGATAGATAGATGATAGATGGGATAGAGTATGAATTTTCCAAGATAATTAACCATTCTCAGGAGCCATTGGACATCTTTCTTTGACTTGGGACACTTCATTTCAATGGCTGAAATCTTCTTCTTCTCAGGTTTTACACCTTCATTGGAAATAATGTCCCCAACAAAAGTCAGTTCTCTAACCCCTAAAACACATTTCTCCCTATTTAGTTTGAGGTTTGCAGCTCTAGTTGCATCCAGGACTTCCTGAAGTCTACAATCATGCTTCTCTTTCGTTGAGCTCTAGATGATGTCATTCATTGAGGTGTCAATACTATTAATATGTTCATAGATCATACGTATGGTTTTGTGGTAAACTTCTGGTGCTGAAGCTATGCCGAAGGGTAAGCGTAAGAATCTGTATCTTCCAAAAAGGGTATAAAATGTGCATAGTTTAGAGCTTTTTTCAGTTAATTTTATCTGCCAAAAACCTGAGAATGCATCCAATTTACAGAAATATTGAGCATTTGAAAATTGAGCCATAATCTCTTCTCTGGTTGGTAGTTTGAATGTTCTCTTTTCATAGCCTTGCTGCAAAATATTCATTTTTGGCTTTTTCCCCCTTCTTAAGCTAGTCAAGCTACTTGTTGAGGTCTCTCAGATCTAAGCATATGCGTAGCTGGCAGTTACTTTTCTCCACAATGACTAGGAAACTCACCCATTCTGTCGACTCCTCAATTGTTTGTATTACTTGCATTGCTTCCATCCTTGCAAGCTCAGACTTGAATTTATCATGGAGTGCAAATAGCACTGCTCTACATGGAAGGACCTGCTCATTTATCTGGATTGTATGTTCACCCTGCATGCAACCCAGTCCTTGAAACATGTCATGGTATTCCTGAAAGAGTGCCTCATAGCCAGATTCAGTATGATCTTGTCGTGACAGCACCTCTTTTACCAGATTGAGTTTCTCACATAGAGCCAGGCCTAAAATTGGTGGTATTACCTCTTTTGGCACTACAATGAACAGGAGCTAGTAAATGGTGTTTTTATGGTTGATACTAGCAATGCACCTCCCCTTCGCTGGTATATTTATTCCAGAGTAACCAGTTACTTTAATTTCTGTTGGTCCCAGTTTTGGTCTTATTTTTAATCTCTCATAATCTTGTTCAAACAGAATATTAACCTGTGTCCAGTTTCAGTGGAATAATTGTTCTATTCATTGTCATAGGCATTATCCAGTCCCTCTTATTAGGCATGCAAGATCCCAGTACGTCTATGAAAAACTCCCCAAACAGATTGTCTTTAATTGAATGCACTATACTTTTCTTCATTTGGGATCTGCAACATTTTGCAAAATGCTTATTTTCCCCACATTTATGACAGTTTCCCAAAGGCAGCACACTGTTTGGGGCTATGCTGATCCACAACTTCCACATGACCGTATGTACCTAGTCTTCCCACTAGCAGTGGTTTTCATATTCGAGTTGTTCCACTCTTGATTTGACCAATTGTGGCTACATTCTTTTGTATTTAATACATGAATAACCCCTTCTGGTGAATTCAGCTCTTTGGCCTGTGCTTTCACATTACTGCTAGCCTGCATATTTGGAGAGCTTTTTCTTAAGTTAAGTCTCCTTCACAGAGCAGTATCTCTCTTAACACATTGTCTTTAATGCCACAAAGTATTCAATCTCTGACCAGAGACTGTCAGCTCAAAGTCACAGATTTTACTGAGATTCCTTAATTCTGTGACATATTCCTCTATAGTGTGATCGTTTTTTGCATGCGTGTAAAAAAATTGGTCTCTCTCGAAGGTTTCATTCCTTTTTGCCATGCAATGTTCCTTAAGTTTAGTCAGTATTTTATTTAACTTCATGCTTTCACCTTCTTCAGCTGTTATAAATATTCAATGCTTCCTCCCCAACATACAAAAAGATTTCTCCTCTGCCCCTGTGGCTGCTAAATAGAATTCAAATCTCGATTTTTTTCCCCAGTTCTCTGCAACATTGCCTGACAATTGCAGGCTGGATGGAGATTACAAAACATCCAATTTTGGCTTTTTTCCCCTTCTTAAGCTAGTCAAGTTACTATTGAGGTCATCAAATACATGCAAAAACCTCTGTGTCTCATACTCCATGTGCTTCTCTGGTGCCTCCCTTTGTCTCTGCTTTCTGTTGCAAACACAGGAGTTAATTTCAAAATGACTGCAGTTTCCATCTCATTCAGGACTTCTGACCCCATGTAATGATCTTGGGGTTGATTAAATAACAAACCAGTGAATGAGAAAGGAATAAAACTTTAATAAAACAAACTGGAGAGCATCTCTGGTGAACTGCTGCACACAGCCATACAGTGTTCTCCATGCCCACCTGCAGGGCACATCTCCAAATTCCCACCCTCACAACAGTCTCTCATGAGAGAGTGTCTCCAAATCACAATCTTTCATAAACATCTCTACACAGACCACCCCTCCAATCAATCCCAGCTGCCCTGTAGTTTACAACCAACCTAGCCATTCCTTAATTGATTTCTTGACACTCAGTCAAAGAGTCAGTTCTCTCCTGAAGATCCCCAAATTCCCAAGCCTTATCTAAATCCTTCCTTGCCAGAACCCTTATTAACCCTGATAGAGAAGTGGAGTAAATGCCCCCACACTTCCAATATGCATTGGAATGTTCAAGACGTTATTTGTTTTTGTTAATGAAGAACTAGACTTCCCAAGGTCTCACTGCACCTCACTGGCTCCCTGCACCAATTCTCAAATTTCAGCCACATCATACTCTGAATGACTTGAAGAATTAGCTGTTATTAATGTGGACCCCTGCCTGATTCTCCTCCCTCACCCATTACTTCCTTATTGTAGGTAGTCAACACTAATAGAAAGGGAAAGAGATCCACTAAGGCAGGGGTGGGCAAACTACAGCCCGCGGGACCGTCCTGCCTGGCCCTTGAGCTCCCGGCTGGGGATGCTAGCCCCCGGCCCCTCCCCAGCTGTCCCTCTCCCCTGCAGCCTCAGCTCGCCGTACCGCTAGCACTCTGGGGGGCAAGCTCCTGCCGGGCAGCATGGCTGCGAGAGCCGCCAGCCTGCCCCAGTGCTCTAGACTGTGCAGCAGCGTGGCTGGCTCCGGCCGGGCGGCGTAGCTGCCAGTCCTGGTGCTCTGAGCAGCATGGTAATGGGGTGGGGTAGTTGGATAAGGGGCAGGAGGTCCCTGAGGGCAGTCAGGGGACGGGGGCGGTTGAATCGGCGTGGGAGTCCCGGGGGCCTGTCAGGGGGTGGGGGTGTGGATAGGGGGCAGAGTGCTCAGGGGACAAGTAGCAGAGGGGGTTGGATGGGTTGGGAGTTCTGAGGGGGGGCAATCAGGGCAGGAAGTGGGAGGGGGAGGATAGGGGGCAGGGACCAGGCTGTTTGGGGAGGCACAGCCTTCCCTACCCAGCCCTCCATACAGTTTCGGAACCCCGATATGACCCTCAGGCCAAAAAGTTTGCCCATCCCACACTAGGGTTATGCTCATCCCTTCACAGATCCACTGAGCACGGCTCAGCTTTCAGGTTTGACTCTGGCATCCCAGGCTCCCTTCAAGGAAACTGTATTGCACTAAGGGACTGTCCAACATTCAATAAAAACTCCATCTCTTAATTTTCCCTCAGTAAATAGAGGGCCTGTACATGAACGAAGAGGCAGCCAGCAGCCAGGTATAACACACCCATTCCAAGGACACCACGTTGGCTATTGAAGATTGCCAAGCTTGTAGTTCATGCAAACTAATCTTGGATGCCTCAGTGCTCCTTGCCAACTCCTGCAATCCTGCCACTTTATTAACAGGGAATAGAGATACCTGCCCATCTCCAACTTGTTTCCAGACAAGCAAGCCTAGTGGGAGGGGTGCTTTCTGTATTTTGCTTTGCTGGCAGTACTCTTAACCTACCAGTCAATGTGCAATGAAGTAAACAGGCTTGTATCTTCTTTAGAATCCACCCTTACAGCAAACAAAAATATATCCAGGTGGCCCATCACATGCAAAGCTGGTCTTAAGTAAGCTGTTACATCAGGGCTTCAATTACCCAATGTCAAGTGGGCACGGGCTTCATGTCCCTCTCACATCTTGCTACGACATGCCTTTCTGCGGGGGGGGGGGAGGAGGGGGAGGGCTCATCCCTGAGTTGTGTGCATATGAGGAAACCGTTAGCCCTTTTTGGGGTCAATGCTATGTTCCTTCCACAGAAACAGCTTCCTGTGCCCTGCCTCAGTTTGTGCTGCAAGTCTGGGCATTCTGACTAAGACATCCCCCAATATCCAGAGCAACTCTTCGTAAAGAGTCCTGGTTGCTGCATGTGCATCTTGGATGTCATGCCTCAGTTTCCCCAAATTTGGTTCCCAATTTTGTCAACAGTGTTGGCCACAGCCACCCTCATCTATGTCTTAATTTCTGTTGCCTGCGGAGGTGCTCACCATAGCGCATGATTCCTCCTCCTCTCTCAATTGCCTTTGGCCCCTGCCCCAAAGCTCTTTCTGAGTTGGATCGAAGATGCTTGATCTGTAACATTCTGCCTGCTGGGGAGACCTGCACTCTGCTGGCTGCTGCCAGCGTCCCAATCCCACTCCCTTGCGTAGCCTGCAGAGTGCCAGTGGCGACAGATCTAACATTTTGAGCATGGACAATGTGTTCACTGTCTATAGCTAAAAAAGGACAGCACTGTCTCTGATGGATCCTGATCTGAATTTTGACTGGGAGGGATCTCAGACAACAGAAGTTGGCCAGGCTGCTTTTGGCCAATTGTACAGTCACCTTGCCTATGAATGGATCACACAGTTCAGTTGTGCACCAGCTGGTTATTATGCTTTTAACAGTGCTCCTCCCCCGCAACAAGCTATTTGGTGCGTCTGATTAGGAAGGTTACCAACGATAAGTGTATGACTCATCCAAGCCTCACATTTATCACAACAAGCAGTTGTGACCCTCACCTTTGGTAATACTAAATACAGAAGCATACCTTCAAACATCCTATGTCAAGTTGTGATATGCATTATAACAGTTGATCTGCATGTATTTGTAGGTTTCTGTTACAGATATTTTTTTATTACCAGTTTAGGATTTTAAAGTGTCTTTTTTTAAAAAAAATGTAAACAAACAGAAGTTTTTAATTGAAATACCTTATTTCAGACCATACTTGGTTGTATGTTAGGAAAATAGCTAATCTTTAATTGTTTGCTTGTTTTGCCCCTCAGCTTGTGTAATGGGCTTTCAAAATGAAGAACTAATGTAGTGTACATCTTATTACAGGATTAGACAATATTAAAGCTGTGCCAACAAGAAGCTATTGGATATTACTATTGCTCCTTAGCAGGAGTGATTTACAAGCCGGCATTTCTGGGAAAAGTTATTTGTGAATATCAGTGAAGTGCTTGCTGGAAAAATCTTGTTTTGTTTTTGCTTTTCATTTTGATTGACTGCCTTCTTTTTTGCTTGTGCATGATTCACGCGATCTCTTATTTTAAAAAACGCAAAGGCAGTTGGGCCAGAATTCTTCTGTTTACAATAAGGCTATTAAACTACTTTTACAACATGAATACTGTAGTATTATTTTATAAGGACTTATGTACATGTGGAGTTATTCAGAAATAGCAATTCTGGAATAACTATTCCTGAATAATGCTGTGTGTAGACACTCTTACTCCGGAATGATAGTTCCTTGTTCCAGTTTAGCTAATTCAGGAGTAAGAGTGTCTACACATGGAATTATTCTGTGACCAGACAGCAAGTGTGAAAAATCGGGATGGGGGTGAAGAAAAAGGCCCAAATATCAGGACTGTCCCTATAAAACTGGGACAGCTGGTCACCTTAAGTTATTTGGAAATAGCTAGTGTAATTTAAATTCACATCCTACCTTAATCTGAATTACCTTTCAAGGATAGATAAACCTAGAGTATGGCAGATTGAATATACCTCTATCAGAATACTGTTTACAATCTCAGGGCTAGCCTTAATCCTATGCCGGATTAGGCGGTCACATAAATCCCCAATGTATCACAACAGAAATGACTTTCTCAGCTGGTAACCTGTCCTATGTAGTCCATCTCAGATTCTGGTAATTTTTTTTTTAAACTGAAGGAGGAAGAGAGCTCTTCACAGTGAGTTGTGCTTGGCAAGGGGTTTAGTTGATGCGAATACCAATTAGCTGGTTTCAGAGTAGCAGCCGTGTTAGTCTGTATCCGCAAAAAGAACAGGAGTACTTGTGGCACCTTAGAGACTAACAAATTTATTAGAGCATAAGCTAATTGGTAAAAAGAACAGGAGTACTTGTGGCACCTTAGAGACTAACAAATTTATTAGAGCATAAGCTTTCGTGGGCTACAACCCACTTCTTCGGATGCATATGCATCGTTGTAGCCCACGAAAGCTTATGCTCTAATAAATTTGTTAGTCTCTAAGGTGCCACAAGTACTCCTGTTCTTTTTACCAATTAGCTGGTTCACGCCTCAGAACAGGTCTGCAAAATCAAGGCCAATAGATACTATAGCAGATAAGAAAATAGTTCTTTTGGTTTCCTTCCAAGCAACAGCATGTTTCTGCGAGAAGTCCTTGAACTCTTGTGATTAGCCTTCTCTCATTTCCAACTCCATTGTTGTGTTTTCTCACACTTCCACAAGAGTGCCCTGGTCTCTTCTCACCACCCAACCATCAAAACAGAAATTAGACAAATCTGAAACTATTTAGAATGTCTGCATCATCTTTACAGAAGGAGTACAAGTGAGGTTACAAAGAGGGAGAAAATCAAGTTAAAAATGCAGAAGATTGAGGACTAATTTCTGCTCTGTTACAAAAGTGTAAATCCAGTTACTATACTGAAGATTAATGAAAATTACTCTGGATTTACACCCATTTCACACGGCAAAACTGGACTGCATAAGACTAAAACAAGCTAATGCTTAAGAACATTTCCAAACAAAATTACATCATTTAACTCATACCAAGGAGCTGCAGTGAGAAAATTAATATTAAAAACTGAACTGAGAAACAATAATCCATCCCATTGCGTATTCTGAATATATAATAAACTTTAGAAATCTAGGTGTTAGGAGATAAATATATTTCATAATCTAACAACACAACCTTCAAGACGGTGGTTTCCTAATGGAATCTCATTTCTCAGCTTTATAATTTAGATACAGAAAATTAAATCATATGCAAGGTACAACAGTGTTTCATTTAGGAACTTTAGCATTAAGGCCCTGATCCTGCAAAGATTTACATACATGTTTAACTTTCCCATTGAAGTGAGTAGGACTACTCACAAAATGTGTTATGTCTTTACTACAGAGTCAACCTGAGTTATCCACACTCTATCTAGGTAACTTCTCATGAGTTAGCCTAATCCAAGTAAGAGCAGCCTGTAATGGCTGTTTGACTCAATACTGCAGCACCTCCTGCTGGCCGTCCTGGGAATTAGCTGTGGTTCACTGGTGCGACTTCATCTAGTGGCATCTCACCACTGTCATTTCTGTTGTCAAGACCCATGTCGCTCGCAGGACTGCAGTGTCCTCTACTGGACACAGCCCTCCAGCTGTGTCCCACTCGGTTCTCTCCCACCCTTTCAGGGAGGCCGGCAATCCTCTGATTAGCCACTTGCCTTAGTGGCAGGCTGCAGTCCAGGGTCTAGCCACCTGCGTCAGTAGCAACTGGGGCCAAGTGAGGGGTAGGGCAATAGTCATGTGCTGTGTCACCTCCAACCCCCACCGTCGGTTTCCCTGGGCCACTTCCCTGCCGCCCTAGCACCTTCTCCACCCTTGTATCAGGGCCTCAGTCCAGCAGCGGTCAGCCGGGAGCCACTCATGCTCCCCTGACCCACCCAGCACTGCTCTGACCATGGTGCTGTCTTGTCTCCCTCCTTCAGGGGATGAAGTCCTCCCTCCTTGAACTCCAGGGAATGACTGAAGCTGCTCTGTTCAGCAGCCCTTCTTATATGGCCCAGTCTGGCCCTGATTGGCTGTCTCTCTAAACCTTCTCCCAATAGGCTGTCGCTTCAAGCCCTTTCCTAATTGGCTGCCTCCTGCACAGCCTCCCTGGGCTGCTTTAACCCCTCTTCTGCCAGTGTGGGGCAGATGCCCAACACAGGTCACACTTCAAAATAATATAGGGGGAGGGATAGCTCAGTGGTTTGAGTATTGGCCTGCTAGACCCAGGGTTGTGAGTTCAATCCTTGAGGGGGCCACTTAGAGATCTGGGGCAAAATCAATACTTAGTCCTGCTAGTGAAGGCAGGGGACTGGACTCGATGACCTTTCAAGGTCCCTTCCAGTTCTAGGAGATGGGATATCTCCATTTATTTAATTTGAGCTACACAGTGAGGTTGGGTTGACGAGTTGTACTAATAAGTTATTGCCTATACCCCAACATGGGCCAGACAACTCGCATTAAATGCACCCCCACAGTTGAGTTAGGGGGTTTTGTGTATAGACAGGACTCGAGTTAGGGGCAACATTCAAGTTATCATTTGTTATTGCTGCAGTGAAGACAGGTCCTCGGAAAGGTAAGCACATGTAGAAGGGCTTATCTCCACTTAAAAGTTTTTGGTGTAAGGTAGGGTGTGAATTTAAAGCACAATAGCTATTCCAGAATAGTTCCCTGTTTGGACACTCTTATTTCAGAATAAGAGTGCATTTTTCCAGTCAAGCTTAATCCACTTCCAATAGCTATTCTGTTCAATTTCTCCATGTAAACAAGCCCTAAATCTTTGCCGATCAGGAATTTGGTCTATATCACACTGAATGGGGGAAGGGACAATAAGAGAAATACACCTCAACCAGAACTGGTTCTAAAATAATCTGTTGGTTTTAACCATATAGCCATAGAAATCATCATTTAAGATATACCATTTTAATAAGGTACAATGTGTACATGCTTCTGGTACTATAATGACAAAGCCGGGAAGGGAGGGGAAAAAAATCAAACCTAAAATATTTTCCCCTCTGGAACAAACAAATTATGTGCAGGCTTTTGTTTCATTTCTTTCCTGTTTTATTCTACATGCCAACATGTGCAGAGATTACTGTGACTGTTGCAAATCAACAGAGATTTTATATAAAATTAAAGACAACTAAGGCTTATTCCTTTTGTAATCTGAATCACATGTAGGATAACCAGCTACCCCATACTGTGTGAACCAGAAACCCCTTTCTGCAGATGTGCCCTTTTAAAGGTTTACTGGCATTGAAGGTTTTTTGTTTTTAAACTTCTGGTAATTGCTTTAAAAGAACAAAGCTCTTTGTTTAAGGGGAGTTCAGGGAGATCATAATTGCCATAAGATACAAGACCTTTTCCAAGTATTTCTGAATTGCTTCTCTTTCTACATTAAATATTTAATGTCTAATGTTGGCCCAAACTGCAGAAACTCTGCAGGAAGCGAATGAAGGCTTGTCAGTTCAATTTTCTATATAATTCTCTTTATAAAACCACAACTACTACAAAAAGTGGTTGGTTTAGGTCAAAAATTTCAAGAAAAACAAACTTCAGTGAAAAACTCCCATTAGCAATTAATTCCACATATTTGAGAAGATTTAAAGAGTCAGAAACTCTGTATTTTACTAAGTAATTAAAATTTTGGTTCTTCCTATAAATGTCAAGTTAATTTTAAGAAGAACTTTCACCACTTTGACCTGACTCACTGTTGTCAAATGATAGCTAGTATCTTTCCCTTCTTGCACATCCCCATCCAATTCCTCATGGATTTTATCTGAAGACCTTCTCACTGTTAACTCTGACTTTCTGGACTGCTGTCAACATTATCTGGTGATATCCAGCCTCAGGACTGTAACCCAGCAGTCCAGGAGGGAAATGCCTCAAGGCTACTATTGACTAGTAAAATCCTGCTGCATCAGCTAAATGGCACCTGTTCCTCACTCAGATGCTCTCTGTCCAGATGTTCCGTCTTTGCCTAAGAGATCAGACTGTCCCCAGAGATTTGACTACTTATTTTTCATTGTATTTAAACAGGACTGCCTGGTGGGAATAAACCCTTTCAAGACCTAATAAAAACAAACAAACACACACTCCCTCCTAACCAAGGATGAGCTAACAACTGGGTGCAATAGATCAAAGCACAGCTGCTGAGCATTTTGAAAATTGCCCATTTTGAACTGTAAAATTGCTACCATTTGTCAAGGACCCGTGCTCAATCCCTTTGGCCTGGTCTACACTATGACTTTAATTCGGATTTAGCAGCGTTAAATCGAATTAACCCAGCACCCGTCCACACAACGAAGCCATTTATTTCGAAATAAAGGGCTCTTAAAATCTATTTCTGTACTCCACCCTGACGAGCGGAGTAGCGCCAAAATCGATTTTGTCATTTCGAATTAGGGTTAGTGTGGCCGCAATTCGATGGTATTGGCCTCCGGGAGCTATCCCACAGTGCACCATTGTGACCGCTCTGGACAGCAATCTGAACTCGTATGCACTGGCCAGGTGGACAGGAAAAGCCCCGCGAACATTTGAATTTCATTTCCTGTTTGCCCTGCGTGGAGAGCACAGGTGACCACAGATAGCTCATCAGCACAGGTAACCATGCAGGCCGATAATCGAAAAAGAGCACCAGCATGGACCGTACGGGAGGTACTGGATCTGATTGCTATATGGGGAGAGGATTCAGTGCTAGCAGAACTTCGTTCAAAAAGACGAAATGCCAAAACTTTTGAAAAAATCTCCAAGGGCATGATGGAGAGAGGCCACAATAGGGACTCAGATCAGTGCCGCGTGAAAGTCAAGGAGCTCAGACAAGCCTATCAAAAAACAAAGGAGGCAAACGGTCGCTCCGGGTCAGAGCTGCGGACATGCCGCTTCTACGCCGAGCTGCATGCAGTTCTAGGGGGGGCCGCCACCACTACCCCACCTCTGACCGTGGATTCCGGGGCGGGGATAATCTCATCAGCTACACCTGAGGATTCTGCGGACGGCGAAGAGGAGGAGGAGGAGGAGGAGGACGAGCTTGCAGAGAGCACCCAGCACTCCGTTCTCCCCAACAGCCAGGATCTTTTTCTCAGCCTGACTGAAGTACCCTCCCAACCCAGTATCCAAGACCACGACCCCATGGAAGGGACCTCAGGTGAGTTTACCTTTTAAAATATAAAACTTGTTTTAAAAGCAAGGGTTTTTAATGATTACTTTGCCCTGAGGACTTGGGATGCATTCGCAGCCAGTACAGCTACTGGAAAAGTCTGTTAACGTGTCTGGGGATGGAGCGGAAATCCTCCAGGGACATCTCCATGAAGCTCTCCTGGAGGTACTCCAAAAGCCTTGCCACAAGGTTTCTGGGCAGTGCAGCCTTATTCCGTCCTCCATGGTAGGACACTTGACCGCGCCATGCTTGCAGCAAGTAATCTGGTATCATTGCATGACAAAGCGTGGCAGCGTATGGTCCCGGTGTTTGCTGGCATTCAAGCAACATCCGTTCTTTATCTTGCTGTGTAATCCTCAGGAGAGTGATATCGCTCATGGTAACCTGGTTGAAATACGGGAATTTAATTAAGGGGACAGAGGTGGCCGTTCCTACTGGGCTGTTTGCCTGTGGCTGAAAATAAATCCTTCCCTGCAGTTAGCCAAGCGCAGGGGGGGGAATTGGCCCAGAGCTTTTCGCGTTTGGCTAGCGGGGATCTTCCCTGATACCAGCCACGCGGTGGGGGGAGGGATAAAGCGATCATCCAGAGAATTGGATGGTGGGGGGGTTAGTTTGTTTTCCGCTGCTGAAGGTTAACAGGAAAACCGCAGCACTCAACGGGCTTTGCTTGGTATGTGGGAAAGGAGGGCGCAGAAGCCGAAAGACAATGGCTTACCATGGCCACATGCAAGCCGAATTCTGTTGCCCGGACCTGCGTCTGTGATCTCTAGCAGCAAAGCCACAGGCACTCAATATTAAGAGGCAAAATGCGACCTTGCACAGAAATCACATGTGCTATGTAATGTGAATAGTGTTGGTCACCGTGAAAGAGTATAAGCATTGTTCTGCAAAATGTATCTTTTTAAAAAATTCTCTCCTTTTTTTCCCTCCCTCCAGCAGCTGCAAATTCTTCAAGCCTCCCTCCTCCGTCCCGAAGGCTATCACAGATAAGGCGTCGGAAAAAGAGGACGCAAGACGATATGTTCGCAGAAATCATGGAATCCACCCGCAGTGACAGAGCTCATCTGAATGAGTGGAAGGACACGGTTTCAAAGTATAGGAAAGAAGCCAGTGAACGTGAGGACAGGAGGGACCAACGTGAGGACAGGAGGGACCAACGTGAGGACAGGAGGGACGCTCGAGATGAGAGGTGGCGGCAGGAAGATCAGAGGAGGCAGGATGCAACGCTGGGGCTGCTGCGTGAGCAAACAGACATGCTCTGGCATCTGATGGAGCTTCAGGAACGGCAGCAGGATAACAGAGTGCCGCTACAGCCCCTGTATAACCCCCCTCCCCATGTTCCATAGCCTCCTCACCCAGACGTGTAAGAACGTGGGGGGGGAGGCTCCGTACACCTTCCCATTCCACCCCAGTGGACAGCCCAAGCAAAAGGCTGTCATTTTTTTAACCTTTTTTTTACTGGCCTTTTCCTTCCCGCCGATCCTCCTCCCAAACCCCACCTGGGTTCCCTCCCTCTTTTTATAATCTATTAATAAAGAATAAATGATTTTTAAACGATAGTGACTTTATTTGGTTTGAAAGCAAGCTGGGGGAAGGGGGAGGGTGGGTTCCTTACAGAGAATGAGTCAATAAAGGGGGCGGGTTTTCATGAAGGAGAAACAAAGATATTTCACACTGTAGCCTGGCCAGTCATGAAACTGGTTTTCAAAGCTTCTCTGATGCACAGCGCTTCCTGGTGTGCTCTTCTAATCGCCCTGGTGTCTGGCTGCGCATAATCAGCAGCCAGGCGATTTGCCTCAGCCTCCCACCCCACCATAAAGGTCTCCCCCTTACTTTCACAGAGATTGTGGAGCACACAGCAAGCAGAAATAACAATGGGGAGATTGGTTTGGCTGAGGTCTGAGCGAGTCAGTAACTATCTCCAGCGACCTTTTAAACGGCCAAATGCACATTCTACCACCATTCTGCACTTGCTCAGCCTGTAGTTGAACAGCTCCTGACTCCTGTCCAGGCTGCCTGTGTATGGCTTCATGAGCCATGGCATTAAGGGGTAGACTGGGTCCCCAAGAATAACTATTGGCATTTCAACATCCCCAACGGTTATTTTCTGGTCCGGGAAGTAAGTCCCTTGCTGCAGCCCTTTAAACAGAGTAGTGTTCCTGAAGACGCGAGCATCATGAACCCTTCCCGGCCAGCCCACGTTGATGTTGGTGAAACGTCCCTTGTGATCCACAAGTGCTTGCAGCACCATTGAAAAGTACCCCTTGCAGTTTATGTACTGGGTACCCTGGTGCTCCGGTGCCAAGATAGGGATATGGGTTCCATCTATCGCCCCACCACAGTTAGGGAATCCCATTGCAGCAAAGCCATCCACTATGACCTGCACATTTCCCAGAGTCACTACCTTTCGTAGCAGCACCTGAGTGATTGCTTTGGCTACTTGCATCACAGCAGCCCCCACAGTAGATTTGCCCACTCCAAATTGATTCCCGACTGACCGGTAGCTGTCTGGCGTTGCAAGCTTCCACAGGGCTATCGCCACTCGCTTCTCAACTGTGAGGGCTGCTCTCATCTTGGTATTCTGGCATTTCAGGGCAGGGGACAGCAAGTCACAAAGTTCCATGAAAGTGCCCTTACGCATGCGAAAGTTCCGCAGCCACTGGGAATCATCCCACACCTGCAACACTATGCGGTCCCAGTCTGTGCTTGTTTCCCTTGCCCAGAATCGGCGTTCCATGGATAGAACCTGCCCCATTAACAACATGATCTCCAAAGCACCGGGGCCCGCGGTTTGAGAGAATTCTGTGTCCATGTCCATGTCCTCATCACGCTTGTCGCTGCGCTACTGCCGCCGCCGCCTCCTCGCCTCGTTTTTCTGGTCCTGGCTCAGCATAAACTCCACGAGAACGCGCGAGGTGTTTACAATGTTCATGACTGCTGTCTGGAGCTGAGCGGGCTCCATGCTTGCCGTGGTATGGAGTCTGCAGTGTTCACCCAGGAAAAGAGGCGCGAAATGGTTGTCTGCTGTCCGTTGCTTTCATGCAGGCAGGGAGGGAGGGAGGGGTGAGGCTGTACCCAGAACCACCTGCGACAATGTTTTTTGTCCCATCAGGCACTGGGATCTCAACCCAGAATTCCAATGGGCGGGGGAGACTGCGGGAACTATGGGATAGCTATGGGATAGCTACCCACAGTGCAACGCTCCAGAAATCGACGCTAGCCCCGGTACATGGACGCACACCGCCGAATTAATGTGCTTAGTGTGGCCGTATACATTCGACTTTATACAATCTGTTTCCCAAATTCGAATTATATAAATTCGGATTAATCCCGTAGTGTAGACATACCCTTTGTCTCTGTCACCATACATTGCTACCATTGTGACACACATTCATGGTCACTAACTTACATTCACACAGAGTGCATGTGGTTATTTGAAGAGCCCAATTAACTAGGGGTTGATAATTAGGGCCCTACCAAATTCACAGCCATGAAAAACGCATCATGGACTGTCTAATCTGGTCTTTTGTGTGCTTTTACCCTTTACTACACAGATTTCGTGGGGGAGACCAGCAGTTCTCAAATTAGGGGCCCTGACCCAAAAGGGAGTTGTGGGGGGGGTCACAACGTTCTTTTAGAGGGGTCACGGTATTGCCACCTTTACTTCTGCGCTGCCTTCAGAGCTGGGTGGCCAGAAAGCGGTGGCTGCTGACTGAGGACCCAGCTCTGAAGGCAGAGCTGCCTCCAGCATCAGCACAGAAATAAGGATGGCATGGTATGGTATTGCCACCCTTACTTCTGTGCTGCTGCCTGCTCTCCAACTGCGCAGCTCTGAAGGCAGCGCTGCTGCCAGCAGCAGCGCAGAAGTAAGGGTGGCAGTACCGCAACACCCCCTACAATAACCTTGCAAACGCCCCCCCCACACACACACACCCCTCCTTTTTTGGGTCAGGACCCCCAAAATTGCAACACTGTGAAATTTCAGATTTAAATAGCTGAAATAATGACAGTTATTATTTTTAAATTCCTATGACCATGAAATTGACTAAAATGGACCATGATCATATTTCTGCAGTTAGCATCTAAAGATTTGTCATGCCATATTATAGCAATTGCTCAATAAAGCTCAGTTCAAGACACATTACAATGCCCCTCTAACAGAAAGGGGAGGAAGGTGGTTGCAGGGAGAGAAAAGAGGTTGACCATTAGTGCTTTAATAAAGTTGCACTGTGAACAAAATCAGTATATCCAAAGGCCAAGGTTTAATAGAGAAGTTAACTCAGGCTTGTTTCATGGTGTACAGAATGTTCTTCCTGTTTTCTAGTTAAATACATTTGTTGCTTCACGCACATTGGTGGAGGGGATGTTGAAAGCTTGTGATAATAAGGCCATCAATAAAATCACTGAACTTTTCAACAAAGTATGTGTGGCAGGGTGTTGACCAGGAACTGTTGAGCCAGCCCTCTGTCACTCCAGCTCCAATTAAGGGAGGTGAATAGGAGCTGACTCTAGGAACCTGAGCCTGATTGGCAGAGGTGGAACAGCTGCCAGCCTGATTAGCCTGGGGATATAGACAGGCTCAGAGGAAGGACACAAAATGGGGAGGAGAAGCTAGAAGTGGAAGGAGAGGGATAGTGCTTCCCTCCAGGCTTCAAGAAAGAGAAGCCCCTAAGGCAGGAACCCCCAGCAATGTGTGGTGAGAGGTGGCAGGTTTGAACTATGTAAATAAACTGCACCAATGACTTCTGGTCCAGAAGGACCAAGGCAGGCCCTGCTACATGGGGGCTTGTCCAGGATCCTGAGCCAGTTCAAGAGTTTGGCGGCCCGGAGATGGAGGAGACCCTGCAGTGGCTGGTAAAGCAGCTGGAAGAAATGCAGAAGGCTATGCAAGGTTTTCAGCAAGCCCACCACTTATCTAGCAGGCTGAGCAACAAAGGAGCCTGCAGGATTTTATACAGGAGCAAATCAGCATCCAACAGCAGCTCCTGCAGAGAATGGTGAGTCCTGGGGGATGGCCTGCATATACCTGGCCTATGATTATATAAAATGGGCCCTGCAGATGACCCAGATGTGTTCCTCTGCATGTTTGAGCAGATAGCCCTGAGATAGGGCAACCTGGGCTCTGAGACTGGCTCCCTACCTCACCGGAGAAGCTCAAGTGGCCTACATGGCCCTGAGTGAAGAGCAGGCCAGGAACTACGATGTGGTTAAGGAGGCTGTCCTAGATCAAGTGGGTCTGTCTTCCAAGAAGTACGGGCAGACATTCCATTTGGCAAGATGGCCGGGGGGTTGCGGCCCCAGGTATTTGTCCAGAGGTTGATGGACTGGGCCATCTGCTGGCTGAGGTCCAGCACCCAGACAGTGGTGGAGATAATGGACATGTTGGTCCTATAACAGTTTTTACAGAGCCTCCCTGAGTACATATGGGTATGGGTTAGGCGTCATCAACCAAGCACAGTGGAAAGGGCTGACGGGGGTGGGGAGGTAATAGGAGCCCATATAAAAAAAAAGCCCCAAATATCAGGCCTGTCCCTATAAAATCGGGACATCTGGTCACCCTAGCCTCAGCCTGCTCATTTATCCAGCAGGGACTAGTAAAGCCACACTGGCTGATTCCCGGAGCCAGGATGGACCTTGAGTGTGTCCCTGGGAATAAAAGACAGTGCCCTATGGCCCAGGTGCCCCTTGAGGTCCAGGGCAGGTTTCAGTGGAAATGGGTGGCGATAGTCGAGAGGCTGCCTTACCCAGTGGTGGTGGGCACAGACTGGGAGCCCTTCCCAGGAGGGACAGGAGGCGTTGGGAGGAAGCCCATGGTAGGGAAAAGGGGAGATACCACGAAGAAGGGGGTGGAACCACCCAAGTCACAAATCCTCGGTAAGGAGGGAAACCAATCCCCTCCAGAGAATGAGGTACAAACCCCTAGGCAACAGAACCCAAGGGGGGAAGGAAACAAAGAAGGAGAGGTAGGGGAGACATCCTGCCCAGGGCCCTTAACAGAGGAGAAAGGCCAGACGGATCCCCCTTCAAGACAACCCCCAGGAGAAGGGACACAGGCCCTGTGTGCCGGGCTTGCAGAACCAGAGGCCCTGGGTGTCCAAGGGGAGATAGAGATCAACCCCGAACCCCTGCCAGAAGGGAAAGGGGGAAAAGAGGGGGGACACCCACGGAGGTGCGAATGGTGTGAGGATCTTTGGGTAGGAGTAGACCTATGGGGGCATCTACCCCCTACACAATGTAACTTCTGTGGTGGGGGATACAGGAACCCCACAAGGAAGACCCCAAGGGTCACCAGAAGGCAGAAGGAGAACTCCCCTTTACTGCCCCATCCAGTAGAGAGAAGAGGGGATGGGCAAGGACGAACGTGGTGGTTTGGTAAGGGGGGGGAGGTCTGTGACAGGGTGCTGACCAGGAACAGCTGAGCCATCCCTCTGTCACTCCAGCTCCAATTAAGGGAGGTGAATAGGAGCTTACTCGAGGAACCTGAGCCTGATTGGCAGTGGCAGAATAGCTGCCAGCCTGAGGCTATATACAGGCTGAGAGGAAGGAAGCAAAAGGGGGAGGAGAAGCCAGAGAGTGGAAGGAGAAGGGTAGCTCTCCCCTCCAGGCTGCAAGAAAAAGAGGCCCCTAAGGCTGGAACCCCCAATGATATGTGGTGAGAGGTGGTGGGTTTTCACTATGTAAATAAACTGCACCAGTGACTGCTGAGCCAGAAGGTCTCTACGTGATTTTTGGAGCAGAGCAGCGGCAGGACCAAGGCGGGCCCTGCTATGCCCTGTTACAGTATGGAACCAGGAAAAGCCTCCAGAACAGAAAAATGGCATTATAATCAAAATACCAAAGAAAGGTGACCCAGGAGTTTGTGATAATTGGTGGGTTACATTCCTTTCAATGAGAGCCAATAGTTTATAATATCTTAAGTACAATAAAGGAAGTGGTTGAGGCAAAGCTAAGGAACAAGCAGGCTGGACTTCGATCCTGAAGATCATATGTCAACAAGATTTTTTACCAGAAGAATAACTATTGAAGAGAGCATCAAATGGCAAAAAACTCATCATAAACATCATAGATTTTAAGAATGCATTTGACTGCCTCCAGGGTGATTCACTCAAATATCTCAAGGCGTTATGGCATGCCAATAGAAATAATTAACATCTTCAGAGCTGTTTATTGGGGAATATCGCTGATCTGGCCTCCATCCAGGCTAGAATAGTTTTCTCTTCTGAAGGTTAAGACTAGGATCAAAGGGAATCCTAAACCTAAAAATGCTGGCCTCAGGAAGGAGGAGTGGGTTATCAGAAGAAGACAACACCCAGGATGACAGCATGCTACAAGCAGGACAGCTCTCCCAACTGGCTTTCCCAACTCAGACGGGAGCTGAACTGTGGGGAGGAAGGTTAGGCTTAAGGAAAGTAGTATGTGTCCAGACCTTTCATTATGTTAACTCGTTTTCCTAAATGCTTTGTACCTTTTGAGGAATGAATAAAGAACGCTTTGTTTCAAAGACACTGTGCCTGTGCCACTGCAAACATATGCTGTCTTGGGCTCCCAAAGGGCAACACTTACAGGTGCCAAAGCTCAGATGGGTCTGTGTTGTTAACACATTTCAGAACTAGGGGGCTGTAGCCCAGAGATTCAGTCTAAAAATGGCTGGACTGCATGGCTCCATGCCGAGAGAGGTGCAAGAAGCCTGGCTTGTCACCATAGGTGCTGACTCCATGGGTGCTCCAGCCCTGGAGCACCCATGGGGAAAAATTAGTGGGTGCTCTGCACCCACTGGCAGCCAAGATCCCCCCCCCCCGAGCATGTCACGTCCCTGCTCCTCCGCCTACTTCCCAGCGCTTCCCCCCCCAGCCGCTGCCAAACATGCTGAGAGGGAGGAGCGGGAATGTGGCGTGCTCAGGGGAGGAGGCGGGGCCGGGGCAGGGATTTGGGGAAGGAGTTGGAATAAGGGCAGGGAGGGGGCAGAGTTGAAGGGGGGACTTTGGGGGAGGGGCAGGGCTGCGGGCAGGGGAAAGCGAGGAAGTCAGTGCCTATGCTTGTCACCTGAGGGGTGCACTTGAGGAGGTCTAAAAGGGTCTAAGGTTTAGTTTACCCTGAAGCCATGACATCCAGCAACTCCCAACTCAAGCATTGCATTAACAGGCAAAGGAATACAAGATGTGAGTCAATTCACATACCTTGACAATAACATGCAAGCCCATGGGGATGTCCAGAAGAAAATAATGTCACAAATCAGCAAGGCAGCAGCTGCATTCACCAACTTAAACAAGATTTGATCCTTTAAAATGTACAACTTAAAGACCAAACTATGAATCCTCAACTCAAATGTCATTTCCTCCTAAACATATGCATGTGAAAGATGGAAGTCTACTAAAGGCATAGACAGGTGTCTAAATGCCTCATGCAACCTTTAGCCTAGCCCTCTGGCTGGGGCAGACAACCACCACAGTCAGCTTAAACCCTCGGGCAGGGCAGGCAGCAAGCATAGAGCAAAAGCAGTCTAGGGTCCAGCTCCCTGGCTGAGCAGACAGCAAACAAACACAGGATGTCCGGTCTAAACTGGGTAGGCTGCCACCTCAGAAGTGGGGTTGGCAGCAGGGGATAGGGGAACCTGGGCCATCCTACTCCACCAGGTCCCAGGCTAGGGCTCTAACAATGGCAGGGAATCCCGCCACTGGGTCAGCGGGGATCCTGCTGAAACATACTGACCATGGTTTCAGCAATGCAAGTAGACTAATGTCCGTTTTTCCTGGGCTACTTCCTACCCCTACCTGATCATAGGGCTTCATTGCTCACGGGCCCTCAGGCTCCTTGGGGTACTCAGCCAACAGCAGCTCCTCCAGAGGCAGGGTTGATACAGCACGGTCCCTGGTTCAGAGGCCAGCAGCATCTGACTCCTTTCCTGGCCCTCCCCGAACTGAGCTGGAGGCCCTGCCTTTTATACTTCCTGTTCTGCCCCTCTGTTTCTGGCACAAGCGGCGGGCCCAGCCTAGCTCTGCCCACCAGGAGGCAGGAAGTTGTTCTGCCCTGTTAGTGTCAGAGGGAGGCCACTCCACCTCGCTACAATCACTTATCCTAACAGTAGTTATTTACTAAAAAATAGCTTGGTTATTAAGTACTTGAAGGTTTATTTGTTTATTGACGATCTATGCTTGTATCTTCCTCTGCATTCTTACATTTCAAAAACATTCATCATGCAAATCACCCCAGATTGTTTTATATTCAGTGTGCAATCAAAAAAATATTGGATGAAAGGGTACTGTAATATGGAAATAAATTCCTTAAGTAATATTTTATTTTGGGCAGAGAAATAAGATCGAAAGATATTCTCCTTGGAGATCCCACTGTCAATGACTATCAGTACTTAGATCTGCTCAAACCAGGCCAAATGGGGGATTGGAAATAGATCTTAAAAGTAAATTCTAGGGAACCAGTAACCTTGAGTCTTTCTGAAAACTGGTTTCCTCACACTGCAGCATGCCATGTACAGCTGCCAAGCCACTGGCTAGACCCAAAACAAATATTTTAAAGATGGGGAATAAAATAAGTAGCTTCTAAATTTAGATTTGAGTCCCCAATGTTGGAGCTTTCCTTTCTTCAACTGGCAATGAAGTATAGAAGCAAGTTACTCCTCCATATCTTAAGTAATGGTTAGTAGTCCAGTACCTACGGATTTCAAGAACTTGTGCATATGTGAAGGGAAAGCAAATTCACAGGGATGAGGCAAACTCGTTTTAGTCAGTCATAGATCAAAAGATAAGTTTAACAATTGTTAGGATGATTAACAAAAAGCCAATGCACCAGCTCTATTTGCTGAGATGACCTAGTGCTGTATATGCAAATACCTGTGAACAGCCATACTAATAAAACAAAAACATAACCCTAGAGTCAGAGTTTACTATAACAGTGTGGTATGGAATTTTCAGTAGGTTTGTTTAGCCATAATGATTTTAAGGAAATTCTGTGACCTAAGGGACATTGTGACACAGTTATATATAACAAGCATTCTTAGTACGTGAACTATGGGTCCCCAGTACCTCTGAAAGTGAAGTACAAGGTGTCTCAAATTGGACACCTAAAAGTTACAGTACAGAAGGCTAGCAAACAAGAGTAGTGAACATTTCTGGAAACTTGGCCTCAATGCTGGAAATTGTATTTTTAGCAATATATGTATATTTTAACAAGCTAAAATACCAGCAACTGAAATATAAAAATAATAAAAACCCACCTAAAAATTGTAGTACTAAAACAAAAGTTAGAAAAGAACTTAATTAAAAAAAAAAAACTACTTAAAAATACAATCATAAGGACTAATGTAAAACTCTTAAAAGGCTAAGCCGGTGACAGTGCTACAGCAGATACCAACCCGCTGTCTTGCTAAAAGATGCCACAGCATACAGTGCCACACACTCCCCCCCTCCCCTTTGGACAGCAGAAGTTTGAGCTGCACTTCTCCATTTTGGTACCCAGATATTCAGAAAGATTATTTTATGGTCTTGCTTAAGCTGAGACAGCTATCAACATAGCACAAGAAAGATGGAGAATAAAAATTCAAAACCAAACCAAAATGTTTAGCTACAAAGCATATTAGCATGACACTTGTGGCATGTATAATTTTTAAAGACCAAAACCAATCTTCATTAGTTACATATGTCCCACCTTATGGGCCAAGAAACTAGTTTGGACTGTTGCCCCAAATTCTTTGCACTGTGTTGTTCCCTTTATAAAACGTTTGCCAGCAGCAACAGAACAGTAGACTCCCTGTAAATTGAAACCATTATAGTCAAAACTCTGCGTAAATCACTTTTTGTCTAACACACCATCTAGGAGCAGAGAGAGTTTATTGTATTGCACTGAGAAATGCTTCTATTCTTGGATAAGAATTACTGATAGATCAGTGGAATCATGCAATTTGCAATAAACTTTACTAATCTAAATCTAAATCACTTAACAACCAGGATTTTTTTTTAAAGGAGAGTTGTGGGAAAGTTGGACAGATTGTTTTTTATAAAAGTGTGGCATGGATTATTTTTCTAACTGATCCTATTCTTGATAGGTTTATAGGTAATAAGCTTGATGTTGCTTCTGAGATTTTGGGTTTTTTTTTAAACACAAAGGACAAAGCTATGATCAACTTTAACATGTAAGAATTTACTGGAAAGGAAACCCTTTGTCTAATTTACAAGGTTTTTAGCTTTGAACCAAAACAATTAATAAACTACTCCTTACCCTTCCTGCCTCCTTAGACTGCTACCACAACTGCTGTTCTGATTTATTCATTACTTCGTTTTATTAGAAACATTACAAATCTGCCATTCTGTCTACCTGGAAGAATGCCCACGATTAACAGCTACTGTAAGTCTACCAAGCTATTGCCTGCAATGATTTGTGTTGCACACATCCAATCTGAAGATTTTTTTTTTTTTTTTTTTTGGTGATTCATAAGGAAAGTTTACAGGTAGCAAAGTTTTTATTTTAAAGAGGAGGCGATTAGGCTCCCAGCATCTCCAACCTCTCCACAAGGAGATGGCTGCTGCCTCGCCTCCACCCTCCTTCCCCACCATTGCCCCAGCCACCTTGTGCAGCCTCAGCTCCCCCCAGTGTACTGCTTCCTCTGATTCCCCACGTGCTGCCCTCCCACTCAGTGTGTTGCTGTCCCCCTCAACTGCACACCTAACCCCAGATCACAGCTCCCCCCTTAACAGTGCAGGCTTCTTGTTCCTCCCACTGGGTTCAGGCGCCTCCAATCTTCCAGTATTCCATCCCCCTAATCCAAAGGGGGGGAAAAGTGAGTCTTCAGGAGGTGGGATGCCCCACTCCAGCAGGGCCCAGCCCCAGCTCTGTCAGCTCAGTGTAGCCCCACCCCCACAGTAGGGAAATGGGGGGAAAACCCCATCCCTTGCAAACCCTGCCACAGGGTGTAGAATGTAGAACTAGCATGGGGGAAGTAGGGATAGTAAGGAAGAAACTTTCCTGGTTCTATAGACTGTTCCCTTACAAAGTGCATTAGCTGGCAAGTTGAGCTTGTGAAGTTTAGAATTATGGGGTGTTCGTTTGTTCACCACAAAGATATCACATCTATTTCTTGAGTTCAGCCCAGCTATGGAGAATCTTTGTAACATTGCTGCAAGCCTAAAGCGAGGAATGAGATGATTTCAAAAGAATGTCCTGTCCCCAGACTGAAGGGGCAAGCTGCAGTCCACAGTGCTGTCATTGGAATAGGGGTAGAGTGAGGCAGGAAATGGGTCTTCCTGTCCCAAGAAATTTTCAAGGTTGCAAAATATTTTCCCCTTCTGTATTGCAATGAACCTGAGACCATTTTTTGCAAAAATTTCCCAAGTGGATGCCTTACCCACCAGGCTACCAGCTATTGGGCAGGGAGCTCTCTCAATCTCTCCTTTTAAAATTATCCCACTTTTAATAACTAATTAAATATTCATTGGGCCAGAGAAAGCAAGACAGATTAACTTTATAGCCAAGGCTGCCATTAGGAGATAGCAAGCAGGGCAATTGCCCGTGACCCCATGCCACAAAGGGCCCCATGTGGTGGGATTTGGGCTTCGGCTTCAGAAACATTGCATTTCTGCAATGAGCAGGGCCGTCCTTAGGCATATACGGCTGCGTAGGGCACCTGAAAATTTGGGGCGCCCTTAATGTCCACCCTCCCACCTCTTCCTATCCCTATTCTGACCCTTCTTGCAGGCTCCCACAGCTAGCTACTGCAGCCTGGTGACTCTTAATCCAGAAGGGATCTAGTAACTTAAAAGTGAAAAAGCCTGCCAGACCTATTAGCACAACACTGAAACTGTTAAAGAGCCATTTAGGTGGTAATGAAGCCATTTAACAGGCATTTGCCAACCCCCAGGTATATACTGTCAGTTTCTGAATTTACTGACAAAAACAGTTGTGCATTACTGTAATATTTACTCAGAACATGTTAGTCTACAGGACCTTAGTTTAAAATTTGCTTTAAAAATATTTAGTGTATTGCTGAAGATGATAAAAATCACATCTCTAAAAAAATCCTTGAAGAGAGCCCTTAAAAGGACAACACCCCTTTCCTGCCAGATAGCTGGACAAACAAGTTTCCCTTTCTTTACTTCTATTTGATTAACTAGTTTTAAGAGAATCCTCTAGCAAAATCAATATCTTAGTAAGATATAAAATCCTTTGGAACCATATTTTTTAAAGTTGGTGAAATTTCATAAACATGTCTATTGTTTTGGAGATCACACAAAGTAAATTAGTGTTCCCTTTTTCTAAAAGCAATGAACATTGTTATGAACACACTAAACCTCTGTGACTGATTAATTTAAAATAAGGTCTTCGTTTCAGTGAGTTAAATATGTAGTAACCTGGAATGATTACTTTATGAAGGCTTAAGAGTACATTTAAAATATAAAATCAGCTTAAAATACTGATGAAGAAAATGTAAAACAGAGAAGAGCTGCATCATGTATTCCATAATATTTAATGTTGTATTCAGTAGGACAGCTGACTTGCCCTTACTACAAAGTTTTTGCAAATAAATCTGACAAACTTCAGGGTATATCAAAAAACCTGTGACTGACATTTTTTATTCCCAAATTTAGTGCTTTTAATTAGGTCCTTCTGCATGTCCAGTCTTCACCTTCTGGCATGCAGTGGAAAACATGCTCCATTTTCTTTAGAAAGAAATTGCAGAAGAGTGGTTTTTTCAAATGTCATTTGCTTCATTTGGGTTCAGGGATTTGGTTGGAAGGGAGTGATCAGGGAGGGAGAAGGAAGAGAGGAGGAAGACAGTGGGGAGAGGGCGGGGCCTGGGCAGAGTGGGGCCAGGGCCTGGAGCAGAGCAGGGGTGGAGTATGGGCAGAGCCACAGGTGGGCTGGGGAGCTAGCCTCCCCAAGCAGCAGCTTCACCCACTGCCCATGACAGCAGGTAAGAGAGGGTCGGCTCCCGCTAGGGTGACTAGGGTGATTTTATAGGGACAGTCCCAATTTGTGAGTCTTTTTCTTCTATAGGCTCCTATTACCCCCCACCCCCGTCCTGATTTTTCACATTTGCTGTCTGGTCACCCTAGCTCCCGCACACCCAGCGCGCACTGCAGTCTCCTTAGGCAGGGGTCATATTCACAGAGCCGAATGCGCCAGCGCCGTGCATTCTGCATGAGGGAGAGGGTACGGGGGGGTCTCTGCAGGGAACTGTGACTCTCCGCCACCATGAGGCGGGCCAGGCAGCTCGGTATCCTTTGCTGCCTCGTCCCTGGGCTGCAAGCCCGGGCTGCTGTTGGGCATAGGGGCACCAGTTTAATAATACTGCGTAGGGCCCCATAAATCCTAAGGATGGCCCTGCCAATGAGTGAGCAGATAAGGAAGGCAGAATGGGAGCCCATGCCTTAGTTTCCACCCTGGGCCCCAGTGAGTCCAATACTGATGCTGTTTATAGCCCAGTGGTTAGGGCCCTCCCCTGGGATAGAGGGGACCCAGGTTCAACTCCCTGCTTTAATAAATATTCAATTATTTACAAAAAAAATGGAAAAAGCCGCAGCCCAAAATAGGCAATTGTCTGGTGATTAAAACACCCACCTGGGAGATCTGAGCTCAGCTGCCTTTCTCCAAATCAGGCAGACAGGCGACTAACATATGGATCTGTCATATCCCAGCTGAGTACCCTAACCATCAGGCTATTCTATTCTGGGATGGGATGGTCTCTCTTTTTTTAACTCTCTCCACCCCACCCCCAAGAAATTCTATCCATGACCTGAGGAACCTTCCCAAAAAAGTTTAATCAAATCAGACCCTTTCCTGAAAAAATACCGGTATTCAAATTGGCATTGTCCAAGGAAAAACATTGTCAGAAAATTGTTTTGTTTTTCTTTTAGTTTTCCCCCCATTTGTGTGGCTTTCAAATGCACTAGCTGATATAAATAAAGAGTGGGACTAAAAGTGGGAGCTGGGAACATGGTGAAAAGGTGGCTGGAGGAGAATATAAGGATGGAGCAAGTGGTAGAAATTAGCAAGGAGCTGGTTGTTACTGTGGGCTGAGGGGGAAATGAGGAACATTGAAAGGCCAGAAAAAAATAAAAAGAGCAAACTTAAATGAAGGAGGGAATGAACACAATGAAAGGTAAGAAAATGGAGAGAAGAGAGGAAGGAAAATGTTAAATAGAGAGAAGAGAGGTTTAATCTAGAGAAAGGCAGAGAGCACATATCTTTTGAAAGATGGAGAAAAAGTACTCCAAAATATGGGGGGGGGGAAAGCTGGGTGATGAGGAGGAAAGACAAAAACATGAGATATGATAGATAGATTCCCAAATAGTGGGGGGAGAGGGAAAAGGATGGGGCGGGTACACACATTTGTGTGCACGTGCAGTTGCCATGTGTGTCCAGGAATATTAGAAAAATCCATGTACACAGGAGTAATTTGGAACCAGGATCCTTATTTGCATGCGTATTGACCCTGTCTGGCTGTGCAGCTGCACTGAATGTGCATTAGGATGACCCGATATTAGGGCCTTTTCTTATATACACACAACTATCACCCAGCCACCCCCCAAAAGAGAGTGTCCTGATTTTTCACACTTGCTATCTGGTCACCCTATTGTGCATGCATTTTCAGAGTGCCTACGTGGGCATTTATCTTTTCAAAATTCAGCCCAGTAAATAACTTTTGTTGTTTTATAGAAAGTGTGATGCCCAAAATGTTACATAAATACACAAAATGTTGAATATATATATATATATATATATATATATATATATATATATATATATATATATATATATATATATATATATATAGCACGAGGTTAGCCTAAATTCAATAAATATGATTAAAACTATGTATTAGGATACTTGCCATTGGCAACTAATTCTAGTCCAGAATTCCAGATAAACAGGTTTACTACATAAAGCACTTTGAGATCTACCGATGAAAAATGCTGTATAAGAGCAAGGTATCATTATGTAATGTAAAATTTTTGTATCACTAAATTGAACCTGATATTTAAAACATATTCAGGGAAAGTACTGGTTTCTCATACGTTTTTTAAAATCCAACAAAACTCTGTGTTGGTTTCCCCACTCCCAAGTTTCTGAATTTTTTTTTTTTTGGTTGCACATTCTATCTATATCTATATCTATATCTATATCTATATCTATATATATATAGAGAGAGAGAGAGAGAGAGAGAGAGAGAGAGAGAGAGAGAGAGAGAGAGAGAGAGAGAGAGAGAGAGAGAGAGAGAGAGAGAGAGACCTACCCCACATTCTTTCTTGCAATAAAAAACACTCCAGATGTCCAATGTTATGAGAGCACATAATGGCTTTGGCATTTCTCAACATAGTCGCTCCACTGCCGGTATCACATCACTTTGTAAAGACCTTTGGGATTCGCTGAGTACTATGAAAGGTGCATTGTCAAATCAAAGTCCAAGTTAAAGTAATCTGAACAATACACACACTATTTAAAATATTGTTTAGTCTTGTAGACAGATACTATATATGGAATAAATGTAGTGTTAGTTGATGGCCTCCCTCTATAAGCCAGAAGATGCCTGCATATGTATAAATAATATTGACAAAAATATTTGTAAAATTTCTGTATTCCGGAAGGATGGACCATGTCTTCCATTACATATAGCAGTTAACGCATCTAGACTCAGGTAATATCTTCTGTTGTGATCTTAGTGGTCTACAACAAGAAGTGATGAATACCATGTCTAGTTGAAACTGTAACTGGAATTTAGGTAGCAACATTATACTGTAGTTAGCAGAGTGAGAGTTTTGCCAAAACACTGTTAAAATGTACCTTGCAAAAATATCATAGGTAGGAACATTATCATTACCCGATTATCACAGCAGATAGAACCTCTGTTCTAATATATGAGCCAGAATACTAAAACTCCAGCAGCACCTCACCCCCCAAAAAATCATACTATGGCATTGGTTCAAGAGGAAAAAGTGCCATTTTCAGAATCTGCATCACACAGCATCTGCATCTTCCTGGGTCTTCCTTGGGGCTGTTTAGGGGGGAGGGTGTCTTACCTCCATCTCTTTACTATGCAAACTACACAGGATTGGTCCTGGTGACATCTGACCAGATCACACCCTGGGGTGGAATGGCTGCAGGACAATGTTCATATAACTTCCAGAGTTCTGGAAATTACTCACTCTTTTTTCCCTCTTAAGTGAAATTTGGATCACTCCATTAAAACTAATAGCTGACATTTTAAATATTTTGTTTCCTACTTGGACTATATGATTTCTCCCTGGGTTGCTTGTAGCAGCTTGTTGCTTCATTTTTTTTTTGATCGGCTCCCGGCAAGCAGGGGCAAGGGGGGGAAAGCAGGGACGGGGGAGGAGTCAGGGATGCACCGCAGGCCCACCACAGTCCCAGACTGCACGCCAGGGGGATCTAGTCACAGAGTGTTGCGGTTCTTAGGGACTGGTTTGTTTTGACATGGGATTAGCTTGATTTTTGGCTTACTGTGAAAGTCTGGGTGCTTATTTACCACGTGAAAGTTGGCAACTGTGCCTATCACTTTTCACAAAATGATCACTCTATATCTGATCTATCAGTCCTCATCCTCAAAGGAAACCTGCATAACACTTTCAAAAGATGAGCCTGGGAGCTTAAATTCATTACTCTGCTAGACATTATAAATCATAGACTCCTCTTGTTGTCCTAGGACTGCAGAAGTGTTACCAGGGCACTCTACCTTGAATGGTCCCTTATAATAACTATCTGTTCCACTTTGCATTTTGCTGTGATGCTGGGAGTTCCTTTCCCAGACCTGAAGAAGGGCTTTGTGTGGCTGGAAAGCTTGTCTCTCTCACCAACAGAAGTTGATCCAGTAAAAGGTATTACCTCATCCACCTTGTCTCTCTAACATTTAATTACGGATATTTGCCATAATATTTTCTTCCATGCAGAGTTTAGAAATTATAACAAAACGATCATTGTTTCTAATTAAGTAATCTCCTTTAATTCATTTCAGGAATACCATAATGAAATTTTCATTAATTTTGTTACTTCTGATCTGCTACATATACACTCAGATATCTCAAAACATTGTCATAACTTAGTTTAGATGATAACTAAGAGCCAATAATAAACACCATTATTCTTAGTACTTCTATCATTTTAATGCAATGTTACTAGTTTAATTATCATAACTGCAGCTACAATTTACAGGAATATAAAAAGACAAATGAAAACACACAAAAAGGCAAAATAAGCAAGTAAACCAATGATGTTTTGCAAAAACAATGTCCTCTTCCTTCTTTTCAAGGGCTGGTGGTGGGGCGGGGGGAGAAAGTACGGTAATAATATTTAGTAGCAACTGAGAACCTCAGTCAGGGACCAGAGCCTCACTGTGCAAGGTGCTATAGAAACACAGAAGAAAAAGCTAGTCCATGCCCCGCAATGCTTATCTTCTTTCTATCAGCTATGAGAGCCAAATCTTGATCCCATTGAAGTCAATAGGAATTTTGCTATTAGGACAAGGACTACATTTCCCTATTCATTTTTAGGGTCACTAACACAGTGAAACCCAAATCCCTATTGGGATCTTTGGACACTGCTATAATACAAATAACTTCAATTAGATGTGGGTGTGGCCTTAAAATGGTTCAAGTGGAAATTGGAAAAAAATATTTGCAAAAACCTGAACTTCATAAATCTACAGTAATGATATTTTCTGTACCTCTACAGTATGTCAATACAGTGCCACAAATATCACTAAGTAAAATTCTGAATTAACTTTTCTTTTAAAATAACAGGATTAGGAACAAAACTTATTCAGTCTATTTTCATTTGTGAAAATCAACTCCTGCCATAAATCCAGCTCATGGAAAGAGGGGAAGATAATCAAAAGAAGCAAAAGCCAGCAAAGTAGCAAAGATTTTTTTTCTCTCTTTCAGTGAACCCAGTTCAAGCAGGGAGTGGAAAGTAAAAAAATTCACCACCACCAAGAAAATCAAAGGTTCCAGTAAAGGAGCAGAAAGGCAGGCAGATGTGACAGCAGGAACATTTATATCCAGTCTAAACCTGCTTGTCTTATTCACATGGGGCTGATGCTCTGAGGTGCTGATTAACCTCCGCTCTGATTCCACAATAGCTACTCTTAGCTGAAAAGTGGAGTCAGATTGTAAATAAGAGCACCCTCAGGGCTGCTCTATCTTATGCCATGGGCCAGGCTAAGCTTTGGGCATTCCCAAATTCTCAAAGCCACATTTGGCCTACCTTCCCCTTCATTCCTCCACCAAGCCCAGGAACAGAGTATGTGGCCTCTTATGTATGAAAGAGAATGTGGCTTGCCTTATTGTGATAATTATGCTCATGTATTTCTTTAATTGATTAAACTAATTTTTCTATATTAGTTGAATTCATTATATTTCCACTAATTAGTCAAAGTTTAAATAAAAATGAATTCTATTGTATATATATATCTCCATTATTTCACTGCAATGTTGCATGTCAGATATGACTCAGTCGTCTCCTTTATTTGTTTTGTAAACACAGAAGTCAGTTAGCCAATAATCATGAATAAAGTAGATCACCGAGAAAGATATTAAAAAGCTGGAGTGCATCAGTTTTTACCAGTAAAGCAAACAAACTTGATTGTGTTTCCACTATTCACAGTGTAACTAGGGTTATTCACTAGAACTCTCCAATATCTAATCAATTCTCCGCAAAGCACTCAGTTCTCTAATATGAAATCAGATCTCCACTACATAAACAGTATTTTGTCTGAAGTCTCTACTTGGCTATAGAGTTAAATGCAATGGATGCCCACCACTGAGGAGACAGGCAAACAATCTACCTGCTTATATCCATTCCTGGCTACTTGTACTCAGACCAGACCCACAGAAAAGGGCAGAAATGGTGAGAGTTTGATCAGGAAATATCTTCTTGAATGTACACGAAAAGAAATAACTCCCCACTTTAACTGCATTTTTCAAAGCAACTTTAAATGTGAAGTGACAAGCTCCATAGTAGTATACTATGTACAGCCTGATCCATAAACCTTACTCACAGGAGCAGTCCCATAAAAACGAGAGTTACAGGCTCAGGCTTATAGTTCTTTTAATCACTCCAGATTCTTAATCATGTCGTTCTCTGAATTTCCTCCAATTTGTTTACATTTTTCTGGTATCAAATATGTACAAAGTAACTTAAGTTAAAAAAAATAAACCATAGGTTCCCCTTTGCACGCTTTTTTTAATGGTTGGTGGTTTTCCATTTAAATGGTTTCCTTCATCAGACTAGTTAAAAGGAAAGAGCACTGTTTTTGTAAGAACCTTAAAATTTGATGTCTGCAACACCTACAGTGCCAGTTGCTGACATGGCTGTTAACATTCGTTTTACACAGTTATGCATGAGATGGGCCCCAGCTTTTTAGTTACTGTTTTATTGTATAACATAATTTTTGGTTTCAACATTGCTGGCCACTGCTGCCAACAAATAGCTCAACAGTTCTTGTTCCAGTAGCACCGCTAAATTTTTATTTGTAAAAGAGCACCATGAAGAAACTTAGGCCTTTTTAACCTTGTACTGTCCTTTTTACTAATTCTTTGAAATTTTTAAATTTAGATTTGTCGTCATGAATTTGTTTTCTCCATTCAAACTGGTTTGTTTTTGTTGTAGGGTTGCTCATGAGTCCTGGGTTATTAGCAATTTTTTTTTTTTTTAAGAAAAAAAAGGAATTTTGAAATGTTTGAGTAAGTGGAGAAAGACTTCTAGAAGAGAAATGGGGGAAGTAAATCACTTTTTTGAGCCCTACAATCTTCATTGAAACATGGTGCTTTAAATTATGGAAATGCTCACTATTGTTTGGTTTATCTTCAAAATGAGTCATTCTTCCTGCCATTTTTTTTTTATTTTTTTACTGACTGAGAATTATAGTAATTCACATGATTAACAGCTCTGTTTGTCCATTGTAGTGTGGTAGTATTCGAGCAATGCATCGAGACTGTAGAAAACAACAAAGAGCATAGGTTTTTACCTTTTGAATGTGCTGCCAGGTTTTCTTGTGCACTGGAGAATGCTATTTTGGTAAAGTACTGAGTCTGGTGAGGATAGGCCTTTTTTGGCTCTCAGATTGGGCTAGCGTGAAGTTTATACCTGGACTCTGACATGCTGCAGCGAACAGATGATTGTAGTTGATATGGCAGCAACATGGCCTAGTACTCAGAAGAGAGGGGTTGAGCTGAGAAATCTCTTCCCAAAGTTGGGAAGCAATCTAAAGGAATTTGTGGCTGCAGTAAACACTAAATAGATGCCCTGCATTTTTTCATTGATTAGATGGTTTTTCCTGCTGATGCATTCCTGTTCTTATAATTGTTTACTACACACTCAGCACAGCTCCACGGTCCTGATATCTTTGTAATTTAACATCTGCTGGCCCTTTATGAACACACTTTTTTTAATGTGTGTCAAAAAAAAAAAAAAAAAAAAAAAAAGGAAAGAGAAAGAGAAAGAGAGACTGCAAAACCTAGGCCCTGGGAAAGTCTAAAACCAATTACTTTTAATATGGAATTGTGATGGGTTGGATCACAGAAACCCCCTTGGAGCTGCCACCTGATGTGCCAAGACTATCTCTGCTCCTGTTTTCCCTGCCAGCTCAGGACTCCAGCACCCTGTCTTGCTGAGCCAGACACTCCCGTCTGCTCCAACAAAGACCCAGGGTCTGAATTACTTGCCCCAAAGCTGCAGGTTTACCTGAAAACAGCTTACAGAAGTGTGCTTGTCTTTAGCACTCAGATGCCCAAATTCCAATGGGGTCTAAACCCAAATAAATCTGTTTTACCCTGTATAAAGCTTATGCAGGGTAAACTCATAAATTGTTCGCCCTCTATAACACTGATAGAGAGATATGCACAGTTGTTTGCTCCCCCAGGTATTAATACATACTCTGAGTTAATTAATAAGGAAAAAGTGATTTTATTAAATACAGAAAGTAGGATTTAAGTGGTTCCAAGTAGTAACAGACAGAACAAAGTAAGTCACCAAGCAAAATAAAATAAAATGCGCAAATCTATGTCTAATCAAACTGAATACAGATAATTTCACCCTCAGAGATACTTCAGTAAGTTTTTTCCTCAGACTGGACACCTTCCAGGCCTGGGCACAATTCTTTCCCCTGGTACAGCTCTTGTTCCAGCTCAGGTGGTAGCTAGGGGATTCTTAATGATGGCTCTCCTTTGTTCTGTTCCACCCCTTTATATATCTTTTGCATAAGGTGGGAATTCTTTGTCTCTCTCTGGGTTTGCACCACCCCTCACTGGAAAAGCACCAGGTTAAAGATGGATTCCAGTTCATGTGACATGATCACGTCACTGTAAGACCCCAAGCCTTCATTCCTCCCAGCCTGACTCACAGGAAGGCTTGCTTGCAAACAGAGCCCCAGTCAATTGTCCTGGTTGATGGGAACCATTAAGATTCCAAACCACCATTAATGGCCCACACTTTGCATAATTACAATAGGCCCTCAGAGTTATATTTCATATTTCTAGTCCCAGATACAAGAGTGGTACATTTATACAAATAGGATGATCACACTCAGTAGATTATAAGCTTTGTAATGATACCTTACAAGAGACCTTTTGCATGAAGCATATTCCAGTTACATTATATTCACTCATTACCATATTTTTATAAAACCATATAGACTGCACAACGTCACAGGGATTTACTGGGCTGTGTTCTCATTTAAAGGCAAAGGTCAGGTCTTCTAACCCACTCTCTCCCTTTATGCCATTCCAGTACCACAAAAGGTACAAAAAGATAGCTTAAAACAGCCAGTGAGGATAAGGCCAGACCACAATGCATTCTGGCAATACTGAGCTAGCTGGCTAAATGGCCCTTAGGGGGCCATTTCTGCCTGTTTAACACAGAACACCTTGAAAGATGCTCTAAATTACACTGGGTAAGGAAAGCTGCTCCCAGGATCCGGGAAGGGAAGGCGACATACTGTCACTTCTCTCTCCTCCTCAGGTTCGGTATGGGCATAACTGGGGCAGATCTGAAAATCTGGCCCAAAGAGCCTGCCCGACACACTGAAGAGCTTCCAAATGTAAGGCTTTGAGTGTGTGTAGCACTGATCGGTAGGCTAGCCTAAGACTGTGTGCTTGTTAATACTTCTATTTTAAATCGGTGTTAACATTTTTCCTTCCATTCCTTATGTGATGTGGTATTTCTGTTAGAATGCATTAAGGCATAGAGTGGGCACACTTCGTATTTCCTACTGGCATTTCCACATTTCATGTGCAGGAAATCTCCCTCAAACTTTTAAGTGTCACCACTGTACACTGCAGTTGGTTCTTCCCATAAGAGAATAAGTCATAAAACGGTTTACAATTAAACGTTAAGAATGTATTTTACTTTATTGTTGTGTTATGCTTGCAAAAAGTGCTGGGTTGACAATTCTGGAAACTGAAGTTCTCTGTTTATTCACAGAATAAAACTTGGACAGTGGCAGTACAAATTGCCCTCACTATCCTAGCAACATGCCTCAATTCTGTTCTGGAGGGGCCACTTTTAGCAATGAAGGTAGGGAGTTCAATTTAGTTTCCATCCTAGCCTTTCTACTGGCACTGCAAAGAAGGATGCTAACTGTGACTGTGATTTTTCTCATGTGGACTGAGACTATTAACTTATCTTATACAGGCTATATACCATACCAGTTTGGAAATGATCTTTATATTCACAATTGCTAGATCATTATTAATACAAAACAGAGCATCCGATTCATTTGTTACCAGTTAGGTGCTCTTCAGCATCTTTTAGTGATTGAATCATTGCTCAACATTCACAACTATCTCAAATAAAGGACATAGACTTAGGGCCTGACAGATTCACTCCTATTGAAATTAATGGGAGTTGGATATGGCCCTTAGAAAGCTCCAAAACCATACCTAGAACCTAAGAAATGCATACCTCTTGTGGGACAAGAGGGCCTAGACCTGCCCAAATGAAAAGCCTTTCAACCAAGGGGGAGGAACCGTAAAGCTCAGGCAACAACTGAATTTGAGGAACAAGAAATGAAGAAACAGGAACAGGAGTCTGAGTCAAAGGTTGAAAATTAGGATTCTAGATGAAGACACTGAGCAGAGAACCCCAGGCAACTGCCAACTGCTCCTGGAAGGAGTACAAGGAGTCAGTGGACACTACCCAGAGGAACTCTGCCTGGAGACATGATACAATGTGGAAACAGAAACTGGCCCCACAGTCATATTCCCCATCGAATCGAGTGGTTTTCTCCTGGTCTGGTGGATGGCCATCATGGCGAGCACCAGGAGGAGGTCGATGAGGAGGTCTCATGAGTTTATGGGGCCACCGATAGTGTGTGCAAGAATAAGCAAGTGAAGAGAAAAATGCAGCCAGAACCTCAGTAAGAAGTTTTGGAGGAGACAGAAGAGGGCTTGCCGCCAGTGCACTTTACATAGATGGCCAACAGAGTCTCCCTCTTGCCACAGAAGGACAGGTGTTCACAGACTCTGTAGACCACGCCAATGGCACACCCATGCTCACAGCTCTATGAAGAAATCACCAACTAATATCCCTGTGGTCCATGGGAGCAAGGTGGAGGACAAGGCATCAGACAGGTGGCAGCAGACCCTGCCATTTGGTGTCAGGGATGGACACGAGGGCAAGGAAGTGGACGGTATGGAGCACAGCCATGTACAGGTGTTCTCTAGGCACAGTTCAGAGAAGGGCCATCTAGATGGCATCCAGCCTGTTCAGGTGGTCGGTCTGGGAACGGGGCTTGTGGGACAGGGGGCCAATGATGAGCTCCAGAGGACCAGAGGTGAGGGGTGGGTGGGGAACACCCTCCTGCAGGACCTGCTTGAGAAAGCAGGGGGCAAGGCTGTCCTCACCTCCTGGAGCACACAATGTGGGATGTACAGGACACTGAAGCCAATGCACTGGGCAAGCACTATGGGGTCCGACCACAGTCCAGGAGGTCTCCAATTCTGGAAACACCAGCCAGGACCATCTTCCCCTAAGAAGTCTATAGTGTGCAGAAGACAGAGAATCCATACTGAAGGTCACCACAAATCAGCTGAATCAACCAGGAGAATATCCTAAAGTGATGTCAAGTCAAAGTAACTCTCCCTGTATTTCTTTTAGCTCTAACACATGTGAGTTTCACGTAGTCTTCAATACAGAGAAAGAAAAAGTTCTGTTTGCAAGACATTGCTTCATCACTAATCTGACCAGTAGTTTTGCAAGACATCAATAGTCCATAGATTTTCTCCTTAATGCATGCTATTGACACAAGAAATCTATTGAAAGTATATATTCCAAATGCGCCTATAACTGTAGCCTCTAAGCATTGTTTTTAATTATTATCTACATTGCTTAGATCCTTAATGAATCTGACAGGATATATTTTACTGTATAAATCTGTCAGGAATTTCCATTCTCCCCATCCAAGCTCTTAATATTTGTTGCAGTTTTATCCAAAATCTTTGGAATTTCTGAGCTTTTTCCTTTTGTTTTCTATTCTACTTGGCAGAACTCTTCAATTTTAATGCCAGATGTAAGAAGGCCATTCAAAAATATTTATTAGCATATTAAAATGATCCATTTTTGCTGCTGCTTGAACATACATTTCCCAGCACCAAGTTTTAAGAAAAAAAAAAAAGTCAGCCATGTTTGACTATACCCATTTGAATCTCTAATCATTTTTTGGAAATGTAAAATGGCTGCCACATCCAAAAAGTGTTGAAGAAGAAAGCCAATTGGAATATCTCTGCGAGCACCTCAACCAGCAGCTGATAATATATAATTTTACAGCTAAGAATGAAAAGCTCCAAAAATTATTCCAATCTGTAACTAAAATCACATATGTTTTCTTAGCTTTTAGCTGTTAGATAGATACCAGCAATATTTTAACAAATAAAAACTGAGTTACTGTTGAGGTTTAGAAAGTCAAATGTGGTATTTCCATATAAAATGTACACATTGGAGAAGTGGGAAGCTCTTTTCTATAAATGATCAAAATTAACCTTAACCATTCCTATACTAATATATAAACCGACACACATTAAAGAGCAGACTGATAAGAATATAAAATATAGCCATCTTAACAATGGAAACTATTAGTTTCTTTCATCAACTGGACCCTGCTCAGTGTCAGTTAGATCATTGGCTTCATGCCATCACCAATCCTGCAACACCTACTCATGCAAGAAGTCACATATGTGGGACTACTCACATGAGTAAGGGTTGAAAGCAAGGGCTGAGATTTTCAGAGCTGAGTTGTATATCTAAGTCCCTTATGCGGCTTTGTAAATGTCAACCTTTAGATCCAAAATGCATATCTTCCAAGATAATGGACTGGATCAACTTTAAAAAAAAAAAAAAAAAAAACATCACAGTGGCTACCCTGATAACATCCATTGTAAGAAGTATTTGTGCTTGGTTTCTGTTTTGTTTTGAATAGAAAATCCAAGTGATTCAGCAAGCCTCATCATAATGATACATAGATCCACCCACACTGGACAACTGTATCAGTTACAGCTAATATGCCTATCAGCAGCTGGAATGAGGTTAACAAATAGTTAATTGATCATATTGTGTTTCAAAATTAAACACTAAGATTAGCAGGAAAAATCTCAAATATCTTAATCCTTTAAAGTCCAGGAAATTGCAACTGTTTTATGTTATCTGGGGATGTACCCCACCCCACAACCCCACCCCTATTCTTCCACTTCCATTTTCCTCATTTTTCTAAATACAGAATATTTCTCCCTCTCTGGCAAGTCTAAGCACTGGTATGTATAAGAACAGGGGAGAGTCCATCCCAGGCATCTGCCCCTGCACAACTCCCCACACAGCCTACATATCTTTGTTTGGGTAATAGTTGTACCTAGGAAATGAGAACATATCTCATTTTCCACAAAAAACTGGATTAAATTTAGCTCCTTTGTGAAAAAAGGTCCCATGTGAAAGTGTGCAATCACCTCAGGAATTGAAAAAGAAAAAACCAGGAGGACGCCATAGCAGGAGTTAAGTATACTTATCAGCTTGTAGAGATACAGTTGCAACCAGTCAGTAACAAAATAACCTTATTAAGGGTCTAGCGCTTGGCTCTCCCACATGTAAAGGGCCAAGACTAGAAAGTCATTCTAAGGAAAATGATGTCAAAAGAAGGCAGCCTTATATATGGGAAAATTAGTAGCAACCAGGCAATCACAAAGGCAGGTGGTTGTAGAAAAGGGGGTACTTGTGTGTGTTGTGTTTTGCATCCTTTTAAGGATGTTTCAAAAGTAAAAGTATGAGTTAAAGCACCACATTTGGGCAGTTTTTTTAAACAGATATTGAAATGAACATGTTCCAAGAGAGATCAGTTCAAGCAGCAAAATTTAAATCAAGATTTGGAGTCCTGCTGATGTTCAGTGGGGCTAATGTCTTTCCACGGTGCTCTTTCATTACAGAGATTAGAGACAGTCATGAAATCCAGATATGGACTGGGATTCTTGTAGCCACCCACGTTTTTTGGAATATTTCCATCTGGGGTTTTGATTCAGGACCATCTTTAAGTTAAATAATGTTCATAGATTCAAGGACTGGAAGGGACCTCGAGAGGTCATAGAGTCCAGTCCCCTGCCCTCATGGCAGGACCAAATACTGTCTAGACCATCCCTGATAGACATTTATCTAACCTACTCTTAAATATCTCCAGAGATGGAGATTCCACAACCTCCCTAGGCAGTTTATTCCAGTGTTTAACCACCCTGACAGTTAGGAACTTTTTCCTAATGTCCAACCTAAACCTCCCTTGCTGCAGTTTAAGCCCATTGCTTCTTGTTCTATCCTTAGAGGCTAAGGTGAACAAGTTTTCTCCCTCCTCCTTATGAAACCCTTTTAGATACCTGAAAATTGCTATCATGTCCCCTCTCAGTCTTCTCTTTTCCAAACTAAACAAACCCAATTCTTTCAGCCTTCCTTCCTAGGTCATGTTCTCAAGACCTTTAATCATTCTTGTTGCTCTTCTCTGGACCCTCTCCAATTTCTCCACATCTGTCTTGAAATGCGGTGCCCAGAACTGGACACAATACTCCAGTTGAGGCCTAACCAGCCCAGAGCAGAGCAGAAGAATGACTTCTCGTGTCTTGCTCACAACACACCTGTTAATGCATCCCAGAATCATGTTTGCTTTTTTTGCAACAGCATCACACTGTTGACTCATAATGTAATTAGGGATAACTTGCTGACCTCTTCTCAGGATCAGAAGCCTACATAAGGGGGGTTAAATAGAGAGGAGGAGGGGCCAAATAATCCAAATTAGGCCTTGTTTAATATGACCTTTTACATGAGGGATCCTTTTCAAACAAGTCTTCTTTTAAAGATCCTGCTTCTTAATATGGCTGAACTGTTATTTTCACATGTGGCTATTTTCTACATGTGAAATGGTTGGGGACCCAGATATTCCAAATAACAGATTCCCTTTTATTACAAAATACCCTATAGCATCACAGCTTTTTTGTAGATTTATGCGAAAACATAATGGACCAACTCTTGAGAGGGGCTGACAACCTGCAGTTTCTATAGGGCCCAATCTTACTCTCTTTTAAAGTCAATGAGAAAACTTTCATCGAAGTCAATCAGTGCATGAGCATGCCCACAGGTTTCAATAGAAAATGCAGGCATCAGAACTTCAGAGGATTTGACCTACTAAGTATTGTCACATGAGCTGCTTTAAGAATTGTGGTTATTGTGTCTAATCATTACCCTTCTAAAGTCTGGAACATTCTAAAATGGAGAGTTCAAGAAGTTAAGAAGTTGCAGTTGGAATTAAGAGGTAAGAAGTTACAGCTGTATTTGAACTTTGAGACAAACTCTGAGATTGGTTGTAGCTCATAAATAAGGACCCACTCACTGTACTAATTTTTTTTCCTAAAGAGGGCTGTCACTGTTATCTTATCCAAATAGTCATCGTTAATTTGAAATGGCACAATGGTTTATTTGGATCAGGGGACAAAACAAATTGCCATTCTTGATATTGTCAGGGTAATACGCTAGATCACCCTTCAACCTGTATATAAAACAGTAGAGTTCTGTTTCTAACTTGGCTGTGACTCTCATTAATAAAGGGCTTTTACAGCCTAATTGGGAGCAGTTTAATTCTCAGATTCTTGACTCCTTACTAACCCAATTAAGAGCTCAATTGACTGTAATGGCTCAGAAGGAGGCTCTCTTGGAGCCTTCACAAAATGTTATGTAAATAGGTATTTAGGGACTTTTATAAACATGATTTATATGATATTTAACTGGAATATTACTCATGTGATAAGAGTGCTATGTAGCTATGACACAATAGGCTGTAGCTGCTTGGAAGGAGCTATTACAGCTTATGGTGTCAAGGCCAATGAACTGTTTAACCTCTCAGAATAGTCCGCAGTTTAGCTTATGTTCACAAAATTATACAGCCATAGGAATTTAGAGATAAGGGTTGCAAATCACCTGGTAGGTCAAATAGTTCATTCCCTTGGCAGTGCAAATATTCTCAAGTAGTTTGCCTAATTGTGGTGTAATTAGTAAAGCAATGAGGCTGACATCACCTTCCCTTTGGAGACAATTGTACAGGATAATAGTTCTCTGTGTTGGGAAAGTTTTCCTAGGGTCCAATCTAAAAGTTCTGTAATTAAAGTCACGAGCATCATCAATAATGAAGCATGAGCTGTTGCTGAAGGAAGATTGAAGCTGAAGCATAAGAAAAAAATCACTTTTTGAAAACCTGCCCATTGAGCTCTAAAACAATTCCTGCATTATTCCCTCAATACCTTTGTCTCACAAGGGATTCTTGTAAAGAGATTCTACAGGCAGAATGATCTTTAACACACAAGTAAACTCTCTGGTGAGGAAAGTTAGAACTTTTTTTGCAAAAATAATTAATAGAGACAGCTATTCCCTGGGAAAGCTGTCACTGAAATGATTGTGCTATGGGAAACTAACCAAACAAACTGAGATGTGAACAGAAGGTTCAGTCTTAGGCAATCATCTGAGTGGAAAGAATATCCACATACCTGGAATAACTAGTATCATGGAAATGCTGTATTGTTGTAGTCTGTCACAGCATATTAGAGAGACAAGGTGGGTGTGGTAATATCTTTTATAGGACCAACTTCTGTTAGTGAGAGAGAAAAGCTTTTGAGCTACATAGAGCTCTTCTTCAGCTCTGGGGAAGTACATGTCACTGTTAAGTTTTGCTTCCTTTTTCTTCATGTTGTGGAGTATCCATTTCATATGGCAAAATTCAATATCTTCTATTGTTGTATGTAGTGTTGTTGTAGCCATGTTGGATCAAGGACATTAGAGAGACAAGGTGGGTAAGGTAATATCGTTTATTGGACCAACTTCTTTTGGTGAGAGAGACAAGCTTTCGAGCTACACAGAGCTCTTTGTCAGGTCTGGCTCAGTTTCCATAGTCGCTATCTGTATCCAGTCCTGATCCCCCAGAAGTCAGTAGCCAATCTCCCTCCCATTGATTTCAATGACAGCAGGTTCAGCCCCCTGTATTTAGTTTAGGAGCAGGGACAGAATGCTGATGTTGCTATTTTCTAAATAGTTGCTACTGTCAGGCGAGAGATAAGTGCTTCTCAGCGGCGTAAGTAGCTTTTATAGCACTTTGGTATCCTCTGAGATATCAGTTACTGCTATATAAACATAAGATAATTACTAGTAACATGAAAAAAGAAAATTGAACTGAAGGGGATTTTTTTTTTTTTAAATATTTCTTATGCTCAATCCAGCCATGCAAACTTGTCATTAAAACTGGCCTTCCTTTCAGCATCCATCTCTCTAAACTGTGAGTAATACATGAGAAACAAACATACATACTTTGGGATAGTCAAGTGGGCAACTATCTTCTAAAGGACACTTGGGATGGAAAAGTGCTTGAATATTTGGGCTATTCTGGGATGGATTCCCTGGCCTGCCAAGATCCCTTCCCACTGTATAGCAGTCCAAAATGGACCTGAAGCCTGGGAGAATTTCCTCTGTGTAGGGGGAAATCTCTGCTGATGTAAAGCTACCTCCCAAGCTGGAAACTCTCCTTCCAAATGAAGGGGGGGAAAGGAAATGGTAGGGGGTGTTCCACTATGACCAATTCCTCATTGGCACAAGGTGCCTGAGAGATATTACATCAACAGCATATGTTACAGCTGCCCCCCTACAGCTGATACTTGTACTGTGATCAGTCCTATGAGAATCAAGAAGCCATGACTTGGTCCCCCCCGCCCACTCCACTTTACCTGAGTAGAGCTCAAGTGCAGTGGAGAATCAAGCTCTCTGTTTAAATTAGGTTTATGTTTTTATGTGGATATTGTTAAAACTAAGATGCAACTGTTTGATTTATTTCCTTTTATTATAGATAGCCCTGTACTAAACTTGCTGCTAAATGATGTTATATTAACCCTTAAAAGGGTCAGAAAGTCATGTGGCTTTCCCCCTGACCTCAGTCTTTGTAGGTAGCAATTTTGTAATGTATGTAATAGATAAACAGAGCTGTGTGATAACAAACTGATGGGATATATATAAATAAAAAAAAAAAAAAAGAGAGAGAGAGAGTGTCATGGAGTGATTTCTGTAAGCAAAGCATTTCCAGATTCAAAGTTCCCAACGGGTTAGCATAAAGAATGAGGGGAGGGGAGTATTTGATAAATGAAGAATCATTGCTTGATCAGTAACTGGCCTCCAAAGCATAGTAGATGAGTCAGTATGCCACTGGAATGATAAAACTAACCTCTTAGTTCATGAAAGGTACTCTCTTGTAGGTTTGTGAACATCCCCTGTATGGGCAATTTTTCTTAAAGCTGATCATATTGATCTGTGATATACTTTGCAAAGGTCAATACATACCTAATCTAGCTGCCTGCAGCACATGAGGAAGTAAAACGAAAATGGGTCTGGGACTTAATGACATGTAACAGTCTGAATTAATAATGTATATATGGTCAATCCCCAATACCCAAAAGACCATCAGTCTAACTTTAATGTTTGAGATAAATCTAAAACACATATAGATGGTTATCACTTGAGTCCTAATGCACTTGCCAAGCACATAAATATTTAAATATCAAAAAATACAACATCAGCAGAAAATTAGGCAGATTTACAGTTGGGAAGGTTTCTTTGGTTAGCCTAGGAAAAGGACACTTCAAGAAAATAGATGATCTTTTCACCTGATTCTATAAGATTGAAGATGTTTAACTTGCTGCCTGTGACCAGAGCACATTTGCTGTAGCCAACTCGAGTTATAGTCTACTGTCATCTATGTTCTTCCCACTGAAATGTGGCACTATTGCATGAAGAACTGCCCTGTATACTTCATAGAAGTGAATTTGCTTACAAAGTATAGAAGAGGAATTTTAATCACACAAGAACTATGAAGTGGAATGTTGTATTAGCAAATGTTGCCGTCAAAAGAATCAAGAGTTTCTCCTTGAAAGATTTCACAAACAACATGCATATACATACAGATTCAGCTTGAATTTTTTTGTCTTGATTTGTTGGGGGAATGGGCAGGTTAAGTGGAGGTAGTACTAGTGAGTGGTTCTGGATTAATATGCCTGGGAAGTGAATTATCCTGCTATCCCTAGAACTGGTACAGAATGGGCAGCACTGCACTGCCTGCACTGACCACCAACTATTGCCTTAGCCTTGTTTTGGAGAGACCACCTCTAGTTGTCAAAAAGTAGTTCAGATTCCAGGTCCATTCAATTTTTGGCCTCTCTACTGAGACTTCCAGTAGTGATGCTGTTCAGCACCAGTGTTGTATAAAACAAATCAAGCTCCACCCCCAAGTAGTTCAATGGCTTATCCACTGTACACCCTAAAAAGTGAATAAAAATTAACAAAATATGAAGCCCATTGGATTGATGCGGGAGATTTATCAGTGGAACAAAAATTGATGAAAGGGCAAATATTGCTCTCCCTACCTCATTCATGTAGCTCAAACAGGGAGGTGCAGTTCGTGGCAATATGTAGGCAGGATAGCAGGTGTTTCACAATAGCGTATATATATATATATATATATATATATATATATATATATATATATATATATATATAATATCTCAACTACAAATATCTACCAAGAATAGTTTGTGATTTGAGCTGTAGTTCCAAACATAAGTGTTTGATGGAAGAGGAATATCATTTATTATGCCATAAAGTATTAGATGTTTCTATCCTTTTGGTTTCCTGATGTACCAAATACAGCTAATGAATAATATCCTTTCTGATTACAGATTGGGCTTCATCCATCAGGGACAGAAAGAAAAGAACACTGAGCAAGAACAAACTATTCTAGATTCCCCTACACACTCCCCTGACTGCTAGTTCTCACTGATCAAGGTCTTGGAAAGTTTAATACATGAGTCTTTTCTCATGAGCTCAGTGAAAAATTCAGTCAAACACTTGAGCAATGGCAAACTAATATGTCCCAGTATTTTCCTCCAAGGTGCTCTGAAAAGACCCACAAGAAAGAAACCACACAGCAGATGTTATTTAGCAGTAGCTAGGACAGCATGGCTTCAAGCAACTCACTAAGCCCCTTATAATTTCTCAGAGATCGTTACTATGTGTGTTTACCTAAATGATATCTGTGAAACTATACAGCAGTAAAAAAGCTATCCGAATGACTGTGAAAACCCCTCAGAAGTTTTCAGCGCAGCATGTTTTTGTCAGTGTTCTTTCTTCCGAAAGAAAGCCATCCTTTACAAAATGTTCCCAAAATACTGGGGCAGACCCTCATCAGATGTAAATTATCCTAGTTCCATTGACTTCTATGGGACTGAGTCTAGTTATATTAGTTGAGGACATGACCCATTATGCCTGGACATTTGTGGTACTAATTAAGAATCTGTCTATTGGCATCTCCTTTGTAAATCCCAGTTTTTATGGGGATACCAAACTCCCTTGTTTTAAGCAGCTGGTCAGTGGAAACACAACTGAAATTGTTGCTGCTCAGTGTTGGCTGCTAACTTAGCACCAGATCCTGCAAGATGCTGAGCACCCCCAGCACCCCAGGAAACTATTCAATGTCAGAATAAGACACCCTTTGGAATAAACATTTTAAGTTTGATTTTCTAGGTTAGAATTTCTCATGGATGCCGAGAGCCAGTTCCAAAGGAGCTTAAGTGTAAAGGCTGATGGTTCTCTCCATTATCCTCCTTTTCCTTTCTGCCCTTCATCATTTTCACTTTCTCCCACTTCTGACCCACTTCTGTTTCCTTTCCAGTCCCCCAGTGTAACCTCTTCCATTTTCGGTCAGTCACTGTCTCCTTTCCCCTCCTTCCACCCAACTATGGAGTGCTATCACAAGAGGGAACTCCCAGGAATGTTTGGTTACCACTTGTATCTTGCTAGGCAGGGCCGCCCAGAGGATTCAGGGGGCCTGGGGCAAAGCAATTTTGGGGGCCCCTTCCATAAAAAAAAAGTTGCAATACTATATTCTCGTGGGGGCCCTGGGGCCCGGGGCAAATTGCCCCACTTACCCCCACCCCACCGGGAAGCCCTGTTGCTAGGCCTTTCTTCTTCCCCAAGAAAAGAGAGGGTGCCAGTTGCGGGTCTCCGCTTCTTCCACTGGAGCTAATGTGAGGTCAGCATTTCCTTTTAAGAAGGGTACGTGGAGGGGGGCACTGGCTGTCTTGCCAAGTGACTACATCCACTGAACGTGCTTTTGCCACAGCTTCACAGGAGATGCCACACGCTCTCTTTTCCTCCCTAAATCCCCATCCATTGACTCCAATGAAGTTTTCACAAGGCTTCTAAGTGTTGCAGGCACAAGCAGGACAGTGTCATTGTCCACTCTGTGCCATATGGTACCCCTCACTTTTGCAATGGATAATCAATTATTCATTACTGAAGATTAAGGGGTGGGGTGGTGGCTGGCAACCAACATGTTGATGTTTGAGGTGAGGCTTTCCCAGACCTTTCAGTCGATGTTGAATTTTCAGTCAGGTCTTTTCAATTGGAAACACGCTTATTAAGATAAAAGAAACTTGTCATAAAGTCAAGCACTCTGCACAACAATTAAACAATAAATATATGATTTAAATATTTTAGCTGTATTCCTAATTTGTGATGCCTTCTATTGTTTTTCTAACAGTAGTAGTGTCATAATTCATGTGCTAACAATGCTACAAACAGTGCTCTCATGTAGCTTCCCTACATTACCCTAGGTAACAGGGCACGCTCTATCCCCATCCTCTAATGCCCCAGAAACTTCTCAGACTCTCCAGTAAGTGGCAACTTCACGTAAATACATTTTTATTCCCATCACCAATACAGTCTTACTGTAAATATTTTGCTGGGTGTTTTTGGCCCTTTCCCACAGGACCACAGTGGGCCCAAAGTTGCCCTGCCTTAAGCTCTCCAAGAACCCTGAACTAAGTGTGACAAAGTTCCTCCTCTATCTTGGTGGGTCCTGCGCTTATTGGCGGATTTTCTTGCCGCAGAGATTCACTATGTGGGTTGGGAAACAGCCCAGAGACCTTCCCCTCTGGAAGAACCCACAGTCCAGGTCAATTGGGAGGTTTGGGGGGAACCCGGGCCCGCCCTCTACTCCAGGTTCTAGCCCAGGGCCCTGTGGACTGCAGCTGTCTATAGTGCCTCCTGTAACAGCTGCATGACAGCTACAACTCCCTGGGCTACTTCCCCATGGCCTCCTCCAAACACCTTCCTTAGTCTCACCACAGGACCTGCCTCCTGGTGTGTGATAACGCTTGTGCTCCTCAGTCCTCCAGCAGCACTCACTCTCAGCTCCTTGCGCCTCTTGCTCCCAGCTCCTCACACTCACACCACAAACTGAAGTGAGCTCCTTTTTAAAACCCAGATGCCCGGATTAGCTTGCCTTAATTGATTCTAGAAGCTTCTTCTTAATTGGCTCCAGGTGTCCTAATTAGCCTGCCTGCCTTAACTGGTTCTAGCAGGTTCCTGATTACTCTAGTGCAGCCCCTGCTCTAGTCACTCAGGGAACAGAAAACTACTCATCCAGTGACCAGTATATTTGCCCTCTACCAGACTCCTGTACCCCACTGGTCTGGGTCTGTCACATAAGGTAGGCCAGAGCCTTTTCATGACTCACTACCTTCCTGTGTCTTGTTTTATACCCCTCTGTTGATGGCTAATTAGTTCAGCAGCGGTCCCAGACTGATCTGCTAATTAGCTTCATATCTCCAGTCAGCCTTCTCCAGGGGAACTGACTGGTGACTAAGTGATCAGAGGGCAGGGTCGCCCATTAGCTTCCAGCACTCTGTCACCCCCTGTATTAAAGTTATGTAGTCTGGCTGATCCTCTCTACTTTGTGACTCCCCTACCCAAAGCTCTATGCTCAGTTAAAATTCATATTCAAAGACAATGGAACCCAAGTGTATAACTTCCCCAAGATAACATGTATGTAAAATGAACACTCCTCATTGCTGCAGGGACAAGTCGAATTTAAAGTGGCATTTTGAAGTAAAAAAAAAAAAAAAAAAAAAATCATTTTTGCCCTGTATCAACAATGTCAATGAAATATTGTTTGTGTTTGAAGTATGCAAGAACAAAAACTGTTTCTGTGCACAGCACTTGAGTTTATTTCACCTAAGACAGTATAAAGTGGGGCCATTTGGGAAAAATTATCAAAAACTTCAGGCCTACTAGAGCAGTGTTTAGAATACACCTGTACCCCGATATAACGCTGTCCTCGGGAGCCAAAAAATCTTACCGTGTTATAGGTGAAACCACGTTATATCGAACTTGCTTTGATCCACCGGAGTGTGCAGCCCCGCCCCCCCGGAGCACTGCTTTACCGCGTTATATCCGAATTAGTGTTATATTGGGTCGCATTATATCAGGGTAGAGGTGTAGTTCCCAACCTCTATAGGGTTAACTGCACAAGAAGAACCAAAACTGAGAGACAACAACCTGAGTGAGAGACAACAACCTGATCCTGCTGTAGTTCAAGTCAATAGAAAAACTCTTGAGACTTCCTCATGACAGGAATTTCTACCCTGTGTCTCTTAGCAATTCATCCATCATGTTTCAGATGGGGTAGTAACCAGGCTTTCATTTTGGCTTTATCATATCATATCATATATATCATCTCCCTCCCCCACATTAAATGAAACCTAAGAACTTGCTTTTCTCATGGCAGATTTTTAATAATTATCATTCCCTTATATTTAGAACTTTTTTCCTTTCTATTTTGAAATTGACATAATAAAGTAAGAATGGCCATACTGGGTCAGACCAGTGGTCCATCTAGCTCAGTATTCTGTCTTCCGACAGTAGCCAGATGCTTCAGAAGGAATGAACAGACCAGAGCAATTATTGAGTAATCCATCCCCTGTCATCGAATAACCGCTTCAGTCAGTCTGAGGTTTAGGGATATCTGGAGTATAGGGTTGTGTCCCTGACCATCTTGGCGAATAGCCATAGATGGACCTATTCCCCATGAATTTATCTAATTCTTTTTTTAACCCAGTTATACTTTTGGCCTTCACAACATCCCCTGACAATGAGTTCCACAGGTCAACTATGTGTTATGTGAAGAAGTACTTCCTTATATTTGTTTTAAATCTGCTGCCTATTGATTTCATTGAGTGACTCCTGGTTCTTGTGTTATTTGAAGGGGTAAATAACACTTCTCTATTAAAATCATAAATGGTGTGGAGAAAGTTATAATTTTAATTAATAAAAAAGAATCTAAGGAGGATATAAATATGAGCAGAAAAATAAAGTGAATTTCAGTTTCGAAAATTCCAAGGGAATATTAACTGAGGGAAATTAATCTGAAACAGATTTCACGTGGAGGAAGAAATCTACAAAAGAGTGACACTGAAAGAAAGCTAGGAGTAGAGTTGTCAGTAAATTAGACATGACTTTGCAAAGCAATAAGGTAACAGTAAGGCCAAGGCAGTTTAGTCTGTATACATAGAAGCATCACATCATAGCAGGAAAGTAATATTTCCTGTTTAGATGACTCTGGTGTAACCACATTGAATTCTAAATGCACCATTACAGAGAACTGGAGAGAAATCAGAGAAGAGCAAAAACTCTGATTAAGGACAATAGCTAAATGCACATAGCATGGCTAAGAATAGACCAAGGAGAGGATAAGGAGATAAGATTAAATTCTAAAAATATGTTCAGACTATTAACATTAAGGAGGGAGAGGAGTTATTTACTCGAGTGTCATACATGATGCTATAGCTAAGAGTAATTGGAAATTAAGGTGGGGAAAATTACATTTGAATATTTGGGAAAAATGTTCTTAACAATGAGCTATATCGGCTGTGGAATAGTATCCCAGAAGAAGTACTGCAAATCTCATCCCTCAGGACATCTACTATTTGACCCAACTAACCATTTGAAAATATAATGAAGGGAATAATCCTGTTAGTCAACTCGGGGAGATGAGATGACAGGATATAATGGGGCTTTTTTGTCTCTACGTTCCATCAACTTTACCAGGGAACTAGCTCTGACAGCCCTACTGCTGCAAAAATTGCTATGATATTTTAATTACCAATAGGTAATTTAGTTGTACATCTCATCAAAAATATCGATGCGCCAACAGGTCAGTGCCCCCTGGCAATTTGCTAGGGCATTGGTTCAGTCCCAACTAAGAGCTAAATTGTTTCTTTAAATCTGTTTCTACTCTACAGCTGCTGTTGTGCCATAGTTTGATGAAAGGGATTTTTCCACCTCTCCAAGACGCAGTAGCTTGATCGACTAAAGAATTCTTCCATCAACTTAGCCGCATCTACACTGGGAGTTAGGTCAACCTAACTACAGCATTCAGGGTGCAATATTTTTCATAGTCCTAATTTTTAAGTATAGACCAAGCCTAAGACAGCCAGACATTAGGAGCAGTGCAGGTTCACTAGGGGGGCAAGAGACATTTTTATAAGTATTTTAATACATTTTTGGAATGCTGAAAATGTGTTCAGTAAACATATATGTTGTACTTAATATTCCCTGGTTAAGCCTTAGTTGTCACCTGCTCAGGTTAAAAGGGTTTGAGGTATTATCACCCTTCAAAGGGCCAGTCTAACATTTGAAATTCAAGTTGTTGGCTTTGTGTTCTCACCAACAGCAAATACATAAACAGACACAATATTCTGATGAGGGAAACATTTATTTCCTTAAGGAGTGCTGGCAATAATATCTGAAATATAAGAATGTAATCAGAAGTTTAAGGCTGTATTGAGTTCACCAGGTTAAGAGGCACAATAATGAAGAGACTAACACAAGACATATTCATAATTTTCTAGTGTATTCCCTAGGAGAAAAAAAAATAGAATCATAGAATCATAGAATATCAGGGTTGGAAGGGACCTCAGGAGGTCATCTAGTCCAACCCCCTGCTCAAAGCAGGACCAATTCCCAACTAAATCATCCCAGCCAGGGCTTTGTCAAGCCGGGCCTTAAAAACCTCCAAGGAAGGAGACTCCACCACCTCCCTAGGTAACGCATTCCAGTGCTTCACCACCCTCCTAGTGAAATAATGTTTCCTAATATCCAACCTAGACCTCCCCCACTGCAACTTGAGACCATTGCTCCTTGTCCTGTCATCTGCCACCATTGAGAACAGCCGAGTTCCATCCTCTTTGGAACCCCCCTTCAGGTAGTTGAAGGCTGCTATCAAATCCCCCCTCATTCTTCTCTTCTGGAGACTAAACAATCCCAGTTCCCTCAGCCTCTCCTCATAAGTCATGCGCTCCAGACCCCTAATCATTTTTGTTGCCCTCCGCTGGACTCTTTCCAATTTTTCCACATCCTTCTTGTAGTGTGGGGCCCAAAACTGGACACAGTACTCCAGATGAGGCCTCACCAATGTCGAATGAAGGGGAACAATCACGTCCCTCGATCTGCTGGCAATGCCCCTACTTATACAGCCCAAAATGCCGTTAGCCTTCTTGGCAACAAGAGCACACTGTTGACTCATATCCAGCTTCTCGTCCCCCTAGGTCCTTTTCTGCAGAACTGCTACCTAGCCATTCGGTCCCTAGTCTGTAGCTGTGCATGGGATTCTTCCGTCCTAAGTGCAGGACTCTGCACTTGTCCTTGTTGAACCTCATCAGGTTTCTTTTGGCCCAATCCTCTAATTTGTCTAGGTCCCTCTGTATCCGATCCCTACCCTCTAGTGTATCTACCACGCCTCCTAGTTTAGTGTCATCGGCAAACTTGCTGAGAGTGTAGTCCACACCATCCTCCAGATCATTAATAAAGATATTAAACAAAACCGGCACCAGGACCGACCCTTGGGGCACTCCGCTTGAAACTGGCTGCCAACTAGACATGGAGCCATTGATCACTACCCGTTGAGCCCGACGACCTAGCCAGCTGTCTATCCACCTTACAGTCCATTCATCCAGCCCATACTTCTTTAACTTGGCAGCAAGAATACTGTGGGAGACCATATCAAAAGCTTTGCTAAAGTCAAGGAATAACACATCCACTGCTTTCCCCTCATCCACAGAGCCAGTTATCTCATCATAGAAGGCAATTAGGTTAGTCAGGCACGACTTCCCCTTGGTGAATCCATGCTGACTGTTCCTGATCACTTTCCTCTCCTCTAAGTGTTTCATAATTGATTCCTTGAGGACCTGCTCCATGATTTTTACAGGGACTGAGGTGAGGCTGACTGGCCTGTAGTTCCCCGGATCCTCCTTCTTCCCTTTTTTAAAGATGGGCACTACATTAGCCTTTTTCCAGTCATCCGGGACCTCCCCCGATCGCCATGAGTTTTCAAAAATAATGGCTAATGGCTCTGCAATCTCATCCGCCAACTCCTTTAGCACCCTCGGATGCAGCGCATCCGGCCCCATGGACTTGTGCACGTCCAGTTTTTCTAAATAGTCCCGAAAGTCTTATATAAACAACTATAAGAAAAACATAATGGTGGTATAAAATGTCTGACTCGCACAGAAAAATATTGTGTCAGGGATTGAGGTGTAGTGTCTGGGGTGGGTGAAATGTTTACTACCACATGCATTAATATTTCACTTTAATTTCTGTTCCTCTGCAATTGACATGTTCAGAGGCTCCTTGAGAACGTTTGTCATTCCTAATACGTCTCTGTAAAGCTACAATATATTTCTTTAGCCCAGTGGTTCCTACACTGTGCTCTGTGGATTGCTGGTGATCAAAGAAACACTTGGTGGTGGTCTATGGAGAATTGGTTGGTCACATGCAACATGGGTTTAACAAAAGTAGATCATGCCAGACTAAATTGATTTCCTTCTTTGAGAAAATAACTGATTTTTTTAGATAAGGGAAGTGCAGGATATCTAATATACTTGCACTTCAGTAAAGCATTTGAAACAGTACCACATGGGAAATTGTTAATTAAATGAGAGAAGTTGGGGATCAGTGTAAACACTGTAAGGTGGATAAAGAAATGGCTAAAGAGAAGGCAATGGGTTGCACTGAAAGATGAATTATCAAACTGGAGGGAGGTTACTAGCAGAGTTCCTCAAGGAGCTGCCTAGAGACCAATCATATTCAATATTTTTATTAATTATGTTGGCACAAAAAGTAGGAGCACACGCTAATGAAATTTGCTGATAATACAAAGTTGGGAGGCATTTTCAGTATAGAGGAGAATCAGAATATTATACAGGAAGATCTGGATGACCTTGAAGACTGGAGTAACTATAATGGATGAAATTCAATAGTACAAAGTGCCAGGCCATGCACTTAGGGTCCACTAATAAGAATTTCTGCTACAAGGTGGGGGGCTTAAAAGTTGGAAGTGTCAGAGGAAGAGAGAGAGTTGCGTATGTGGGTCAATCACAAGATGACTATGAGTCACCAGTGGGAAGCAGCTGTGAAAAAGGCAAAATGTGATCCTAGGATATATTATGCAAGGTATTTCCACTAGAGATAGAGAAGTATTAATGTCATTGTATAAGGCACTGGCAAGACCTCATTTGGAATATTGTATACATTTCTGGTCACTCATGTTGAACATTAATTTAAATTGGAACAGGTGCAGAGAAAAGATACTAGGATGATCAGGGGAATGGTGGCCCTATCTTATGAGAGGAGACTGAAAGAGGCTGGCTAGTTAAAATGTATGACTGGCACGCGAAACCTTAAATTAGAGTGAATAAATGAAGACTCGGCACCGCACTCCTGAAAGGTTGCCGACCCCTGGACTAGATGATCTGGTGAGCACTTCTGGCCTTAACTCTATGGGGATGTTTACACTGCAATAAAAACACGTGGCACTGAGTCTTGGAGCCCAGGTCAGCTGATGCAGGTTTGGGGGCCTCAGGCTGCAGAGCTATAAAATAGCAATGTAGACGTTCAGGCTCAGGCAGGAGTCTGGGCACTAACACCCCACGAGGACATCTCAGTGCCTGAACTCCACCCCAAACACCTACACTGCTCTTTCGAGCCCCACAGCCCGAGTCCTGAGAGCCTGACGTCAAGAGTCAGTGCGAAGGGGGTTTTATCACAGTGTAGACATACCCTGTGACTCCATGACCTGGTACTAGTTCTCCTCATTGTTTCAAGCCATATTTTCAAGCCCTTGAAGAGCCTGAAGGCCTGTAAAAGCATCTGGAAACAAGGAAGAAAAGCCATCCTCGCTGACTCTACTCTTAGGGACTCCTGATGCATACGCAGTCCCAGGTTTACAATGGCGCCAGTGGTGCCATGGAGCCAGGCTCATGCTCAGAAGGGGGCAGATAAAAATCAATTCAAAGAGCCTTCCCTCTTAAATTGAAGAATAACTTTCAAGCGTTAATTCCAAAAAGGTTTCAGTTGGATAAAGGGAGAGAATTGTTGTTAGAAGATGATATTGCTCTCATGATCCAACAACTGTAGTCTGATTCTAGAGAGGGAGAAGGAGCTAACTCATCCATGCTCCAACTCCAGCTCCTTTTTCTGTAATGGTGAGATCAACTGCAGGGCTCTTGCAAGATGAAAGGAGCAGAATGTACCAGACTCTAAGTAAAAAGAATGCCACAAAGCCCTAGAAGAGTATGTTGTGAGAAAATTGAGTTGTTAAGATAATACAAACAGTAAGTAATAATATTAATTAAGTTGCTCAGAACAAAAATGGTAACCAGTACTTTATTCTCAATCTCCTGGGAACCCTTACTGAAAATCTTCAACGCACACTATTACATTCACCTTCCTGCACGAGTCTTTCTGAGTAAGGCTGACTTGGCAATGAAAAAGGAGAGAGATGGTAATACCGAGTTTTACAAACCAAGTTAGTAACTGGCTGAATCTAGGAGCAAGGGAGAGTCAGGTCCCAAAAAGAAATTGTTCCATGATTGTTAATTCTGTCGCTAGTGTCTAGATGCTGGGAATGTCTAAATGGAAAAGCAAAACATTCAACTTCTTACCTCCCCCCCCTCCAAAATCTCCCTTATAAGCATAACATTAATATTATATGAAAAGCAGAAATAGTCCCAGATCATGGAACAACATTCCAGAGGTTGTTTTTATTTTTAAAAAATCCCTACTGAAGTTATACAGCAGCTTATTAATCAGGGCTGATATTTTAAACTCTTCTACTCAATGTACAGTGCTTTAATACAGTCCTATATAGCCAAAAACCTGCATAAATTCAGCATCTCACTAATGAAGAGCAAAAACATCCCCAGTGCCTGCTAAGGCTGATTTGCCCTGTCGTGGTCACAGTAAGTAGCTTTAAATCCAGTTTAACTGATTACCTGGAGATTCAACTTTTGGTAGCTGTTGGAGGCCTGGCTGGAGCATCACTGTCCTCAGTGATCAGCAGCTACCAGAATGATGTCTTGGAGTCTGTTAGCTTAAGGCTGCTCTAAGTTGTGCTGCAGGTTGAACCAGCTCCTGGACAGTCCTAGGATCATGGGGGCATCAATATATCTTATTGCTCCCATTTTGAGCTGTGCATAAGCCCACAATTGATGAGGATTTGGCCTTAAATTCCTATGGATATTCTTTCCATGCTGCACCTTTTTGGTAAAGAGGCTTGTTTCAGCTGCTGTGTTCATATGCTCAGAGGGTGTGATGGATTTATATTTGATTGAGAGTCTTTCCCAATCAACCAGTACCATACATGCAATGTTTTCAGCCATCAAACCTGATATATTTTGCTAAGTCATTTATTTAAATAAAACAAACAATTCCACATTCGAATTTTTTCATGTACATACTGCTTGAGACTCTTAAATTAAACTCTTATTGGTATGGCTAATGGACTTTCAGGCAATTTCCAGGCTTAAAAAGTCATTTGTAACTGATAGCAAACAGCCCTTAAAAATACAGCTCTCGAAACCACTCACACTAAACTGATAGACCGTTTAATTATTCAGGCAACAACCTAATTCTGGTTATGAATTAATGATAGCACAGCAGCCCTGCACTTGTTAGATTCACCACCACAGCTACAAGGCATTAAAGGCTCTGATGTTAACTATGTATCAGGTCAGTGTTAATAGTTAATCGAAGAGTTGACTAATCAGTTATTTAATGAACATGCTTTATACTAATTAATTTGTTCAACACACAAACAAATGCAAATGACTGATGTGCTCACATAAACCCTGTTTGATATATATGATGTCATTTTTACACAATCCTGCTAAGGATTGATATGTCTCTCTCAAGTGTGGTAGATTCCCCCCCCCCCTCCTTTTTTTTTTTTTTTTTTTATTAATTAATCACTACCTCACTCCCCTCCTTCACATCAGCAGAGCAGTTATAGCTGTTTCCACAAACAGTCCTGGGGCTGAACTATAAAAGACTGGTTACCTTATTACACACCCACTCTATGTTTCATAATGCTACAATTGCCATCATTTTAATGGTGCCTGCAAAGTGGCATGTCAGGTTCATTGTGAGGAAACATTCATAAAAAAATACTAGAGTTCTGCAGTAATTACTCCAAAATATTATAATTTACAATACTATTAATACAAGTTGGTGCAGCACTATTAGTGTAGAATACTGAAGTATGTTTTCTTTATGGTGGCAAATACTTTTAAAATCAGATACTTGGACTGGGACTCTGGGAAATCAAAGACACTTCCCCTGAATTCACATAAAAGGAATTTATTAAAATTGTTATGAAAAATAATAACTGTATTGTCCTCCTAGATGTCTGACCAGAACTATGGAAGAGCCAAAGAAGAGATTCCTTCCAGATAATCCTTCCCATGTTTTACACTGGGATAGGATCTAGGGGAATCTATCCCACAAAGTGCAGATGTGATCAATAAAGTTTATAACGTGTACCTCATTACTGAGTCGTCATGCTCTGTTATAAGGAGATTTCAGTAACCTAGGACATAACATTAAGAGGCTAATTTTCATGCTTAAATAGCTATTTCTAATGATCACTTTTGCAAAAATGCCAGTTGACCTTAGTCCACATTAACTTCTGCAATAAAAGTCCATTTGGTAAAATAATGACTATTGTGTTTTGAACCTGTTGTAAAAAACTGAAACTATTTAAAATCCAAGATGGTCCAAAACTGTAAAATTTGGATCTGGATCAATTCCTGGATTCTGAAAAAGCACACGTGTACACATGTGCATTTTAGGAGGTGTTTAGATTTTAGGTTTGTAGTTTTATCATTCATTTTATAAATCAGATGTTCAGATAAAGCAATTTTGGTTATGTCAACTAATAAATCTCTTAAAAGTGTAACCGAACAGGTTTTTCTAAGGATCATTCTCTTCATGTACTCCAAGGTAATTACAATCCTTTTTTAAAAGGACACTTTGTGGTCCAGTGTACTGAAGAAAAATCATGCAGCAAAGCCTTACTATTTTATAACATTTCACAAAATTCACACAGGAAAATTGGGAAAGTCTTCTGACCTGCACAAAACAATGTTCAATGCAACATAGAGGGCTCCTGGAATCAGTGCAGTGGGGTGAAATAAAATGATTGCAAGTATCTGCCTTTTATGAGGTATTAATTGGTGAGGCAGATGCATATAAATAAGGAGAAGTGAGAGTGTATATTAATACAGAGGAAAAATTATGTGAGTACTAAATGCTGTAAACAAATTAGACACATCTTGGGAACAGCCCCAACCCTAATTAAAGTCAATAGGAGTTGCTGCCAATGCCAGGTGCTTCAGAGGGAATTAACAGAATAGATAATCACCAAGTGGTCCATCCCTGTCGCCCATTCACAGCTTCTGGGAAACAGAGGCTAGGGGCACCATCCTTGCCCATCCTGGCTAACAGTCATTGATCAAAATGTGGTCTTTTCAGACACACCATCTGAGACAAGTAGGCAAACCATTCTGTTTACACTATCTTTCTATTGACTCAATAGGATTTTGTCTGCTGCCATTCGCCCAATTATCAGCCAGCTGTCTATCCTTACAGCCAGATCTGCAATGTCAAAACAAGAGCATAATGTAGTAATAAATTGTAATATTTGGTTGTATCAATAACGCTGTTCTGAATTAAACTTTCAAATGTATCTGAACCTCATTTTTAAAAAATCCCTATTGTCAAACACACAGTCATGTTTCTTGGATTTAGTAATAGGGTCATGAATCTGTTCCATGGAAGAAAAACAGTCCTGTGATTAAGGCACAGAACTGGGAGCCAAGAGATTTGAGTTTTATCACTGGATTTACCACAGGTTTCCTATGTGCCCTTGGGCAAGTAATTTAACTTGTCTGTATCTCCGTTTTCTCAGCTGTAAAATTAGAGTAATACATACTTAGCTCATGAGGGTGTTTGCAAGGCTGAAATCACTAATATTTGCAGAGTGTATTGCAGTGGTGGACAATGGGAGCTGTGGGAAGCAGCAGGCCGCGGCCACTGGGAGCTGCGGGGGGCCATGCCTGCGGACGGTCAACGTCAGCGAAATGTCTCGCGGCCTGCAATCAGATTACCCTGATGGGCCGCATGTGGCCCACGGGGCGCAGGTTGCCCACCACCGGTGTATTGAGATCCTTACATAAAAGATATTACATATGTTACATTATTGTTAATTGTTATATTAATAAAGAGAGTCCAGGTAATGGAGCTAGCTGGCTTCTGGAAGGGTACCAGATCAGCAAAACTGTGAATGATCAAAGTGCTTGAGCTACTGCTCTCCATCTACAAGTTTACTGAGAACCATTATAAATCTTCATATGCTTAAGAAAGGGAACAGAGTGACAAAGATTTTAGAGATTATTCTTTTTCCACCACATCCCTTTATTTATTGTTTGTTTGAAAAAGTTTTATTCTGTGTGCACCATGGTCTTTAAAAAACTATTTTGAAGTATATTTCATTGTTCCTTATTTTAAGTGTGTATGTGACTATCATAAATTGACTGTGCTATAACATGGGTACATTTCTTTTATGTCACCACTTAATAGGGAAAAGAGTGCTATTGTACTCTTTTCCCAGTTCCTTATCTAATTTGTTTTTAATTGATGAGTGCAAGTTCTTCATTAATAGCTTTTTTATTTTTTGTCCAGCTATTAACTTTTTAAGCTCCATTGACTATTAGTGATGGTTCTACACAGATAGGCCTAAAGCTAGCTAGTGAATCACTTTAACAGCTTTTTCTTTTCCTTTACCAAGGAAAGGTATAATCATCCAAATCTTTTCATTTAAATTGCTTCTAAATCTGTTGGTATGTAACAATTTTGTGTTAGGGGACTTGTATGGCAATTTTAATCATTTAAAAAGAAAGTAGCAGTTGCAGTAATTCAATAGACCTGGCCTTCAGACAGTCTAATTTGGTGATAAAATATAAAAATAAGCCACAGGGTCCAGTTTCAAAGTGTTCCTCCAACTCACTGGAGAATGAAAGTGAAAAAATCTAACTCCTTCTAACATTTGCAGTAGATACAGTTTGATATCTGAGACTTTGAAGGGGGGCCATGCTGCAGTGAAAGATTTTTCATCGTGCACTAAATCTGATTGTTCTGCAGCAGAGTCTCTGGGTAATAGCTTGGCATGCTTCTAAATGTGAGTCCACTAACCAAGTCTGCATTTAACACTCTCACACTACTTTACATTACACTAGGTGCTTTTACCAGCACTGAAAATATACAGTATTAGGCAATGATACATCTTCAGAGAACAATTTTAATTTAAAAGACTGCACTGGAGCAATCATACTCCATGTTGTGAAAAAAAAATCCAGTCTTTTCATGGTGTGAACTTGTCATATAGATTTTTCTAAGAACCGACTAGATGAAATTGGAATAAGAACACATTCTTACTAAATAGTTCCATTTGCTTCCATAGGAGAAGAGTGATTGTGGGGAGTAGATTAATTGAGCTTGTACAGGTGGTACTTTGGCAGTCCCCTGACAGAAGTTTGCAGAGTGAATGAGGTTATAGGCTTACACAGTAGTAAATGGGGCAGGAAAGCCTTTTTAGGGGATGTGCAATGTGAATATTTGAGTGTGGGTGTCAAGGCCTGTCCTTTATTCCCCCAATGAATGCGGCACATTTCAGTGCGTGAGCTGGAGGAGGAACTGACAGCATGTTCCTCTTCCGAGCCAGTCATCCACATTTTATTTCAGAAGGTGGAGAAATCTACTAGGGGGAGGCTGTTCTAGATTTGATTTTGACAAATAGGGAGGAACTGGTTGAGAATTTGAAAGAGGAAGGCAACTTGGGTGAAAGTGTTCGTGGAATAGTAGAGTTCATGATTCTAAGGCATGGTAGGAGGGAGAACAGCACAATAAAGACAATGGATTTCAAGAAGACAGACTTAGCAAACTCAGGGAGTTGGTAGGTAAAATCCCATGGGAACCAAGTCTAAGGGGAAAAACAACTGAAGACAACTGGCAGTTTTTCAAAGAGACATTATTAAGGGCACAAGAGCAAATTATCCCACCGCGTAGGAAAGATAGGAAGTATGGCAAGAGACCACCCTGGCTTAACCTTAATCTTCCATGATCTAAAACTCAAAAAAGAGTACTACAAAATGAATATAAACAAATAACACAAGTATGTAGGGACAAAATTTAAAAAACCAAGGCACAAAATGATATCAAACTAGCTAGGGACATAAAAGGAAACAAGAAAACATTCTACAAATACATTAGAAGCAAGAGGAAGACTAAGGACAGAGTAGGCCGGTTACTCAATGAGGGGGAAAAGACAATAACAGAAAATGTGGAAATGGCAGAGGTGCTTAATAACTTCTTTGTTTTGGTTTTTACCAAGAAGGTTGGTGGCGATTGGACATCTAACATAGAGAATGCCAGTGAAAATGAGGTAGGATCAGAGTCTAAAGAACAAGTCAAACATTACTTAGACAAGTTAGATGTCTTCAAATCACCAGGGCCTGATGAAATGCATTCTAGAATACTCAAGGAGCTGACTGAGGAGATATCTGAGCCATTAGCAATTATCTTTGAAAAGTCATGGAAGACGGGAGACATTCCAGAAGACTGGAAAAGGGCAAATATAATGCCCATCTATAAAAAGGGAAATAAGGCCAACCCAGGGAATTACAGACCAGTCAGTTTAACTTCTGTACCCGGAAAGATAATGGAGCAAATAATTAAGCAATCAATCTGCAAACACCTAGAAGATAATAAGGTGATAAATAACAGTCAGCATGGATTTGTCAAGAACAAATTGTGTCAAACCAACCTGATATCTTTCTTTAACAAGGTAACAAGCCTTGTGGATGGGAGGAAGTGGTAGATGTGGTATATCTTGACTTTAGTAAGGCTTTTGATATTGTCTCACATGACCTTCTCATAAACAAACTAGGGAAATACAACCTAGATGGAGCTACTATAAGGTGGGTGCATAACTGGTTGCAGAACCGTTCCCAGAGAGTAGATATCAGTGGTTCACAGTCATGCTGGAAGGACATAATGAGTGGGGTCCCACAGAGATCGGTTCTGGGTCTGGTTCTGTTCAATATCTTCATCAATGATTTAGATAATGACATAAAGAGTACACTTATAAAGTTTGTGGATGATACCAAGCTGGGAGGGGTTGCAAGTGCTTTGGAGGATAGGATTAAAATTCAAAATGATCTGGACAAACTGGAGAAATGGTATGAAGTAAATAGGGTGAAATTCAATAAGGACAAATGCAAAGTACTCCACTTAAGAAGGAATAATCAGTTGCACACATACAAAATGGAAAATGACTGCCTAGGAAGGAGTACTGTGGAAAGGGATCTGGGGGTCATAGTGGATCACAAGCTAAATATGAGTCAATAGTGTAACACTGTTGCAAAAAAAGCAAACATCATTCTGGAGTGTATTAGCAGGAGTATTGTAAGCAAGACACGAGAAGTAATTTTTCCACCCTACTCCATGTTGATTAGGCCTCAACTGGAGTATTGTATCCAGTTCCAGGCACCACATTTCAAGAAAGATGTGGAAAAACTGGAGAAAGTCTGGAGAAGAGCAACAAAAATTATTAAAGGCAGGGTGGATAAAATATTTTTAAAAAATCAAAAAAATCGGATTTTTTTATTTAAATCGGATTTTTTTGATCAAATGCTTTTTGAGGGAAAAAACCTATCTAAAAATACTTTTAATTAAGATACATTATAGCTCAAAGATATCTCATCATGGAAGAGGGATTATAAATTCTAATTCTATAGTAGGAGACAATATATTCATGTAATGTTTAAGAAAAGTTTTGTAAATGAGTTCCAATAGTTCTTGGATTAGGGATCCAATCTTATGGGGTTCCAGGGGCTTCTGTATAGATTATTTAGGTTAATCTTTCTATCTACCCAATGGGACTCAGTGCTCAGTCTAGAAGATACCATCAGAGATGCTTAGTTTTGCAGTTCTCAAACTGTGGATTTGTGTCTCCAGAGATAACATACTTGCTAACAGAAAAAAAAGTTTTTAAATAAATAAATAATATATAGAGGTGAGAAATAACAGACCTCAACTCTGTTGTAAATTTGTACCTCTGCAAATTTGTGTACACAGAGTCAATCCCTTACCTCTCTCTAAAAGTTTCAAAAAGTTCAATGAATAGACGATTGCTGGGGGCGGAATAGATCTGGACAAGGAGAAGAAGTCTGGAGATAAATGTGAGAAGGGAGGGACAGGCTGTAGAAACAAAAGTGAAACTGTTTGAGCAGCACATTCCAGAAGTCTTGAGGTCTTTCTGAGTGTAGCCTTCATTGATATGAGATCTACCATACCATTCTCTCACTAGAAGGGAAAACCTATAATGGCAGCAGGCTGTAAAAGAGACCCAGTTTGGGAATATTTTAATGAAGTTCCTCTACCTGTGGGTAAGACAGGCATGCATGCAAAATGCAAACAGTGCAACAAAGAAATGCAAGGCCTGGTTGCCCGAAGGACTGCCTGTCTTCCTTCTGGACAATTCTTGAATTCTCATGTTTGAGCAAAAGATATAGTTGTTACTCTATGGTACTATCATTTTAGATGCAGTTGTGATAAAAAAAATAAATAGATGAAATAGGCAGATATTCCTTTTACAATTTCACCTTTTAAAGTAGTACTGAGTGTCAGTGAATGCAATGCATAATACTAAATGAACAATATGGTAATAATAATTAAATAACTGCATTGACTTATTTTGTTTAGGAGAATCCATCCTCAACATACAGGATTCTGAAGACTATCCACCTTCAAGATCACCATCATTTTCTATAGTTTCAGAGTTATCTGAATGATAGCCAATGATAGTGTTTCAGTCACATCATGTATGTCACATAGCCACAGTATATCACCTGCAGCAAAAAGAAAAAAAAACCTATCATCCAGAAACAACCATAGATAAGTTTGTGATAAGAACCAGCAGATTACAAAAAGAGGTAATTGATGAAAAAATCGCCCAGTTTGGTTATGCAACAAACTCTCCTTTCCGTATGATTGAGAACCCATACTTCATTAACATGGTTCAGTCATTAAAACCAGGATACAATCCACCCAACAGAGCAGATGTAGCAGGCAAATTGCTGGATAAAGTGTATGAAAGAGAAATTGGGCAGTGTGCAAAAGGTCTAGAGGGTAAAATTGTTAACCTGAGTCTTGATGGGTGGAGCAATGTCCACAATGATCCTGTTGTATGTGCTTGTGTGACAACAGAAGAAGGGAATGTCTTCCTTACAGAAACAATTGATACATCAGGAAATGCACACACAGCAGAATACTTACAAGAAGTAGCAGTAAAAGCTATAACAAACTGTGAAAAAAAATTCAAATTTCTAGTACACAGCTTGGTCACAGACAATTTGGAAGGAACTGAGTGAGATCTTAAAAAGAGAAATATGCAATGACTGAGTTAAATTACAAGCATTAAAAAAACGAATGGGACAAGCACTATCTCCAGCTCATTTTCTTGCAAATATTCTCAATACACCTCTAACCCCGATATAACATGACCCGATATAACACGAATTCGGATATAACGCGGTAAAGCAGTGCTCGGGGGGGGAGAAGGGGGCTGCGCGCTCCAGCAGATCAAAGCAAGTTCGATATAACACGGTTTCACCTATAACGCGGTAAGATTTTTTCGCTCCCAAGGACAGTGTTATATCGGGGTAGAGGTGTACGCGGCACCAGGGTCAAACCTTAACTGCTGAAGAAGAGGAGTTAGCTATGACATGGACATCCAGCAATCATCCCTCCATAATGCCAACTGTAATAAACTTCAGAGCTAAGGGTGAACCATTCAAGAAATATATGTTTGCTGATGATGTTTTAAAGAAAGTCACACCAGTGAACTGGTGGAAGCCACTTAAGCACTTGGATTCAGAGACTGTTGAAGTGATAATCTCACTTCTTCTGCCGGTATAGAAAGAATATTTTCTTCCTTTGGAATAATTAATTCCAAACTGAGAAATCGTTTGGGACCTGAAATAGCAGGAAAGCTTGTTTTTCTTTTCCAGATTATGAACAAACAGGAAAATGAAGGTGAAGACGACTGAGTTAGCTGCACCTTGACTTGGCTGACAAAGTCGATTTAATTTTTCTTTTTTAATTTCATTTAACTATTTTTGTTAAAAACAATTTTAACAAAAACAAACCTGATTTTAAAAAACTTGAATGTTTAACTAATTTCAAAAATTCATATGCTTGTTTTGTTAAAATATTATATGTTTGCTGTTGAAGAAAAAATCCAGAATACCTAACGTTGTTGTTTTGGTTAAATAAAACAATTTAAATGTCTGTCTGGTGATATTTTCCTCCTAATGCAGCATGGCAAGAAAATCCTCCAAATATTAATAATTAACCTGTTGAATTGGAGACAGTTCACCTCCCAATGACGTCATAAATATCTGCTTCAATTACTTTTGGTAAATGAAATAACCAAACAATCATTCATTTTCTGATATAGCTGTAAAACTAATCTGAAAAGTTTTCAAAATAAATCACTTTAAAAATGTATAGTATGTACCTTCTAAAAATGAAACCTACATCTATCTCTGAGTTGTGAAGAATATGTATTAAGGTTATAACAACCAACAAGAATGCACTTTTATGTATCAGAGGGGTAGCCGTGTTAGTCTGAATCTGTAAAAACCAACAGAGGGTCCTGTGGCACCTTTAAGACTAACAGAAGTATTGGGAGCACCTGCTCCCAAGTATTATACCTGCCTCTGGAGATTTCCATTACTTGCATCTGAAGAAGTGAGGTTCTTACCCACGAAAGCTTATGCTCCCAATACCACTTTTATGTAGAAATCCATGATTAAATCGAGTCTTCCTGACTAGTGATTTAAATCATGATTTAAATCAATCCACCCTTCTGTGTTTCTATAGCACCTTGCACAGTGTTAGAATAAAGCTATTTTCAGTGATCCTTTATCATTGTAACATAACATGGAGGCCCAGGAGGCTGTGAAAATTCTGGGTGAAGAGACATTTAAGATTTTTTTTATTACTATTTATATGAAACCAAAAATAACTTATAGGGTGACCAGATGTCCAGTTTTTAAAGGGACAGTCCCGTATTTAAGCCCTCCTGCAGGTGTCCCAGCATTTTCTTAAAAATGGGCAAATTGTCCTGTATTTTCTGTCTCCCCCGCATGAGTACTTGCAGGTCGTGCTGCTGGCCAGATCCCTGCTTGCCAGCCACCTGCCCACCAGTGGTAAGTGGTGGGGTCCAGTGGACAACGATGGGGGTGGGTGCACAAAGTTGGTGGAGGGGCAAAGCTGCAGTGCACGGGGCCAGCCACTACCCCTGCTGGTTCGTCAGCACAGCACCTGCTCTTGGACAGCAGGGCCTCACCCCCTGTCCCATTTCCGGCCGGCACTGGCTGGGAGCAGCGGCGGCCGGTGAGTGCAGGCAGGTGCCAGGTAGCGACCAGTTATATGTCACCTCTGCTGCCCACCCATCGGCCCTTTACATGTTCCCCCCTCTCCCTGCTTTGCACCTTCATATCCCCTCCAGCCCAGCTGCTCCTCCATATCCCCCCTCCACCGCGGGGCGCGTCCTGCTCCCAGCGCTGTGTGGCAAACCAGCCCCTGGTTGGAGCGCTAAGCTCACCAACAGCCTGGCCAGCAGGCTCCTTCCTTCCCTCACTGCCTCTGGCTGGGCTGATGCCCTGAGAAAGCCCAAGACCCTCCAGCCTGGGGCGCTGGCCAGGAGGAGCCAAGCCCTGCGTGTTCCAAAGCCCCACACAGCGCTGGCATGGGGAAGCCTCTCTGCCCCTCAGCTAAGCTCTGGAATGGTGGTGGGGGAAGCGATTTCCAGCCTGTTTGCACCCCGACCCTGTAGGCACCACAGCACCCCCCCAGGCAGGGGCTTGCACCCTCTTCACTGTCCCCCCTCCCCCGCCCTGGGTCCTACTGGGGAGCCTGGGGCTGCTCCATCCCCTAGGCACCCTCCACTGCTGAACTACCTTTCTGGTTGGGTTCACTGAAGCCCCTGCAGTCAGGTCCAGTGGGCCCTGGTGCACAATACATCCTTATGGCTTAACCCCTTCCTGCCTGCGCTGTAGCTGGGGGACAGGAGGCGGCTGGGTTATGTCCATGGCCAGCAGCAGCCTGGAGGTGTTAGCTGCCTTTCGACACTGTGTGGGCACGAACGGACAAGCTGCTTCCTGCCACAGGGCAGGGGAGAGATGAACTCTACAAAGACATGGGCCAGGTCATCCCTTCCTCTCCCCTCCTCCCCTGCCACTGGAAGCAGCTCCTGTCCCTTCCCTCCCGCACAATGCTAAAAGGCTGCTGTGGCCACCCTGTGTGAACCCTGGCAGAAATCGGGGGGGGGGGGGGCATGTGACCCTGGATGCCCCCCCACGCATTGCCTTGGGAAGATGCAGCGCCAGGTACCAGGAGAGGCTGGTCCATCCCCAGGGGCCCAGCCAGGCATGGAGGGCGGAGCGCTCCAGGCAGGGAGGGTCGGGTCGGTCAGTCACCCCCCCATGAGAGAGAGGTGTATGGGAGTGTGTGTGTGTCACCCCTCCCCATGTGAACCCTAAAGCCTTAAAGATAAGAAGGTAAACAAAAAGACTCCAACTAAGCAGTATTTCTTTTTAACAGTCAACTTGCTATTAATTTGAACGTTTGTACTGCATAGTTCTGATTGATTGCTGCTGAACTCGCTTGAATATGAGTAATTTTACCAGGTGTCCTGTATTCAGCATAGGGAAATATGGTCACCCTAATAACGAGATAAGGACAATTTACCAGTTGTGTACATTTATTGTAGTAAGGAGATAGAAAATGTCTATCATTTTCAGGGGTATAACCAGGTAGTTGTATGCACACCAGGCCAAAATAATGACTGCTGTATAATTTGGAGGTCTCCAATACATATTTGGGGTGAAATCCTGGTTCTCTGGAAGTCAATGGAAGTTGTCCCTTTGACTCCAGTGGGACCATGACTTCACCCTTGATGTTTAGAAGACTGAGAGGTATACTCTTGACCTGGGCAAGGGTTCCATCTATTTTACTTCTTCCACTATCATCTTACCAAGAATTAAATATTAGTGAATTACTTCTTTTCTGATCCCAATCCTGAAAAGCTTTACATCTGTGCATAACTTTATGCATACAAGAAGTTCTGTGAAATCAATGGAACTAGTCCCATATATAAAGTTACATACACACTCACATTAGTGTTTGCCGGATTAGGCCCTAAATCCAGATGAACTAAAATCTACATGCTTCTTCATTGGGAGAAAAATTATGCTATGAGTGCTCCATTCCATAACCCTACTCTGACAACTAGGGTAAGTGCATTAGGCCAGCTTGAATTTTGTAATGACTCTTAGGACTGGAATGGGAACATCTCTTCTTTCTTTCTGATAAACAGTGTTTTGACTCTTTCTCACAGTATCCTGAGCCAAATCTCAAGGAAACTAAAAGGAGCAACCAGCTATGAGTGAATAAATTCTTCTTTGTCTCTTTTTTTCTGCATCAGCATATCTCCTCTGAGTGCTGCATAGGCTCACATATGATCATTTAGCATATTAAGATAACACTGTACTAATATATCACTTATTTGTGAAATAGTAGAAAGAGAGCTGTGAACAAGTGACAAAGGCTCTGTTTGTACAGAGCTAACAAACAGCTTTTTCTGTTGCTTTTCCAGACATGCTGTCCTTGTTACTAGGACTAGACAGTATGACACCCTTTACAGTCAACCTTATCACAAATCCCCATAGTAATGAAACCTAAATCCAAATCTTTCATTATCAGAAAACTCATGTCCACTGATTTTGGTTATCAGAGCTGAGAATAAACCCAACCCAATCTGCTCAATAAATACTGTGCAGCTTTGGAGAATAGCACTTGCTCAACACTTCAGTAGGAAATAAGATTGTTTTAAATCCACACAAAAGCCTTAGCTCTGTAGCTCTTGTTTCTAGGGACAATTTTTTTTGTGGCTGAAATCCCCATATGGAAAATTCATTTGATACTGAAGATTTTCCTTGGAAATTTGATGCTTTCTGTGTGTGGAGACTCAAAAAGCACATTTGGAAATCTTAGAATAAAAAATGTTAAAGTAAAAGAATCAAAGCAGCATGGCTAAAATTTCCTTTTCAGCCAGCTTAAGACAACCTCAGAAGACTACAAGAGTTCCACAGATAATGTAATCAGCTCCCAGAAACAAGGTTTCCCAACCAACGTAATGGTTCTGCAGATAACAGCTTTAAACATGCAGGCAGAGCCCTGGCTTTGGGAGAGCCATTTTGTCATCCTTATATGAATCTCTGGTGAATTACTACATGCACTGTACATTTCAGTGCTGCCAAGACAGACTTCTCCTGGGGCAACACTGGGTTCAAGAACAACAAACTCCAGGAGGCTGGAAAGGAGGAGACCAGACAATTGCCATGATTTATTTGAAACCATCTAAATCAAATTATCTCAGACAGATGGATGTCTCTTGTGCCACTGCAACATAAGAGTTAAATAACTAATTACAATAAACTAAATTCATAAGTGACCTGTGAAGTGGTCAGCCCAGTGATTGACAGGGAGTAGGTTCATTTTGAAATCTGGCCGGGGAAGCCCATTGCTTTGTAAATGTATTTGAACCTCAGAGCTTTGTAAAGCTCTTGAAACTCTTTAAATTAAACTTTTGACTTATTATTGTTGATATGGCACTATACCTTTGTGTGATACTTTACAGACATGTCAGAAAAGTCCCAAAGATGTCAATAAAGGACTTTAAAACTGCTCCTGTTCTATGATATGGTGTGGTGTGATATATCTGCCTAGACATATTAAATAGAGCATCTAAACAGACAAAATAAAGGATGTAACATAAAAGCAAAGAGAATGAGCATAATGGTTTGCAACACATTTTTTTAGTACTCAGGGAGGCCTTCTTTGATCCTTTCTAAATGTGATGGATTTTTTAATGTTTGTTTCAAATAACAGTGTGAGTGATATTATAGGGTTGTGATATGAGACATGAGAGCAGTGTTAGTGGAAGAAAGGTAGATGAAAGAAATGAGTTCTTAGGAGGAATCTGAAGAAGGGGAGCCCCTTCTTTGCCACAAGCTGAAAAGGGATTTATGGTTTAGGGTTAATGCCATGAAAATCTTAATGGTTTTATGTAGATACCAAAGACCCAAACAGTCAAAATAAGATTTGGAGTGCAAAACCATAGGAGCTAAAACAAAAATATAAAAATCTTCTGTGCCTCCTACCCCACTCCTGCCCCATATTGTCTTTTAGAATACATTTTACATTCAAAATTACTTCCCATTTCATGAATCAAACATATAAATTTGTTTCAAGTATTTTATTTATTCTATTTTAGTTCACACTGCACACACCACTTGTGTGTGTATGTTTTTCGTGTGCTTTGTCTGCGACTATTCAAGAGTATGTCTTTAACTTCCTCAGAATAGTCTTTGTCAATACTCATTAGCCATGGAGAAACCAGGCCTGGAGATGGAGAAGACCTAGGTTGGGGTGACTGATGTGTCCTGAGTCCTGTGTCAGGTGGTGAGGTAGTAAGGGGAAGGTTAGAGGTGGCTTCACTGCCATCTGTTTCAGGTATGGGAACCATGTTTGTCTAGGCCATGTAGGCACAATGAGAATGACCCTGGATTTGTCCTGCCTGATCTTGTGTATAACCCAACTCAGAAGTGGAATCGGAGGGAACACATACATTAGCAACGCCTCCCGTTTCATGAGGAGGGTGTCGCCCACGGAGTGGCTTCCCAGCCTCGCGCAGGAGCAGTATTGAGGGCACTTTGCATTGTGAGCTGTTGCAAATAGGTCTTTAGTGGGGAACCCCCATAGGTTCAATATGGTGGTGAGGGTTGCATAGTCCATCTCCCACTTGTGAGTTTGTGAGAAGTCTCTGCTCAGTTGGTCCGCCGGAGTGTTCTGGTGTCCTGGCAGGTAGGATGCCGAGATGTCTACATTGTTGGAGATGCACCAATTCCAAAGGCGTATTGCCTCCATGCACAGAGGGTATCATCGAGCTCCCCCTTGGCAGTTTACATAGAACATGCATGCTGTGTTGTCCGTAAGAACTTTGGTAGTAGTGTTGTGGATTAGAGGAAGGACGTGCTCGCATGCGTTTCTGACTGCTCTTAGTTCCAGTATGTTTATATGCAAGTTGGCTTCCGCTGTGGACCAACAACCCTGGATTGTGTTATTGCCCAGGTGAGCTCAGGAGGCATACGTGGTGATTGTTATGGTAGGAGCTTTTGGTTGGAATGGGACACCTGAGCAGACATTATGTGGGAGTGTCCACCACTCGAGGGAATCCTTTACCTTGCATGGCATGGTGAGCCACCTCTTGAGGGAGTGCTTGTGTGGTATATAGCAAGTGTGAAGCCAGGCTTGTAGGCATCTCATATGTAGTCTGGCATGTTTGACGATGAAAGTCGTAGTGGCCATGTGCCCCAAAAGTTGTAGACAGGTCCTGGTGAACGTTTGTGGGCTGTCCGTGACCGTAGTAATCAGAGTGGTTAAGTTGAAGAAGCGCTGTTGGGGTAACCTCGCTGTTGCTGTGAGGCAATCGAGATAGGCCCCTATAAATTCCAATTGTTGGACAGGGACCCAAGTGGACTTCTGAAGATTTATTTGCAGTCCGAGGTTCGTAAAGAGGGCTATTGTGGTCTGTGTGGCTTCTAGTGCTGCCCACTGTGTTGTACTTTTAACAGGCAGTCATCCAGGTATGGAAAAATCATGACCCCTGGTCTGCGAAGGTGAGCTGCAGCGACGGCGAGGACCTTGGAGAAGACCCTAGGGCCGGTTGACAGTCCAATGGGTAGCACTTTCTATTGGTAATGTTGATGTCCTAGGGTGAAGCACAAGAATCTTCTGTGCACTGGGTGAATGGTGACATGAAAATAAGCATCTTGTAGGTCAAGGTATGAGAGTCAATCTCCTTTCTCTAATGCCAGAATTATTGTCGCTAGGGTCACCGTTTTGAATCGCTGCATTCTCACAAACTTGCTGAGTTTGTGTAAATCCAGAATGGGTCTCCATCTGCCGTGCTTTTTCTGAGTGAGGAAATAATGGGAACAAAATCCTCTTCCCCTGTTTTGAGCTGGTACCGGTTCCATGGCCCCTAATTGCAGAAGGTGGTTTATTTCCTGTTGTAACAGGGGCTCGTGAGAGGGGTCCCTGAAGAGGGACGGGGAAGGGGGATAGGTAGGTGAGATAGAAATAAATGGGATGGAGTAACCCTGGTGGATAATTTCCAGGATCCATCTGTCTGTAGTGATGTTGTTCCAGACTAGGAAATATGGTGACAGACAGTCCCCAGATGGTGTTAAAGTGGGGTTGAGATCCGGAAGTAGAGAGTATAAAGGTCTCGGGCCCTCAACCAGACCTTCAAAACGATTGCCTGGAGGTGGAAGGCTAGGAAGTAGGGGCTGGTCTTGATTCTGCCTTTGTCCCATCTGCCTCTGTTTGCGGTGTTGGGTATAGTGTCTTTGGGGCTGGGAGTATGGTGCAGCTCGGAATTTTTGGTTGTAAAATCTGCCTGGCTTTTTCTTGTTTCCAGGGACATAGATGCCCAGAATCTTTAAGGTGGCCCGGGAGTCCTTTAAAATATGTAGGGACACGCCTGTGGCCTCCGCAAACTATTTCTGACCCTCAAAGGGTAGGTCTTCCACAGTAGTCTGCACCCCACTTGGGAATCCAGATAGGTGGAGCCAGGATGCCCGACGCATGGCCACGGAGGTCGCGATGAAACATGCTGCTGTGTCCGCGGAATCGAGGGAGGCTTGGAGGACCATCCTTGTAATGAGAGAGCCTTCAGAGATGTTGGATTTATACGCTTCCTCTCTTGTCTTCCGGCAGGTGTTCAATAAAGGATGACATTTTAGAAAACAGATTGTGCGTATATTTTGCCAGCAATGCAGAGTAATTTGCAATGCAGAATTGTAAGGTGGCGGAAGAATAGCCTTTTTGCCCAAAGAGGTCTAGCCTCTTCCAGTCCTCGTCATAATGGGTGGATCTAGACTGTTGTTGTTTGCCCCTTTGATTTATTGTCTCCACCACCAGTGAATTAGGAGTGGGGTGGGTAAATCGAAATTCAGCCCCTTTTGCCGGCACATAATATTTTTTGTCCCACCTTTTGCAGGAGGGAGGGGCTGTGGCAGGTGTCTGCCAGATGGTTTTTGCAGGGTCCATTATGGCAGCATTAATGGGTAATGCTATTTTCACCAATAGGGATGCCTGGAGAATGTCTGTTAGCTTCTGTTGTGTCTCAGGGAGCTCAGACAAGGAGATGTTGAGGGATTCTGCTACCCACTTAAAGAGGTCTTGAAATGACTTGAAGTCATCCCCCGAAGTGGAGGGTGGTGGCAGGATTGTGTCATCTGGGGACGATGATGAAATGTGTGTAGGTGGCAAGGTGTCTCCTTCAGGCGTATCCACCTGTTCTTCAGTCTCCTCATCCTGGGCCTCTGAAGGTGCTGGGTCTGTTGGTGAGAGACAGCGGGGTGTTCTGGAGGCCAGTGGGTTAGGAGCCCTAATATTCTGGGCTCTATAGATCACCCAAGGGTCCCAGTATGGCCTGTTGGGTGGCAGGGCAATTGGAGGTGGCATCCAAGGTTGAGCCCACCAGCCTCGCATGTCTACCAATGGCTGGTGGTGTGAGGGTCCAGCCTTAGGAGAAGAGTTGCGAGGGGTGTACATCCGTGTCATCCTCCTCATCATCATCACTAGAGGGGGGGGGTGCTGAAGTCCCTGGAGTGAGGATCTGGCTTGGTCCAGGCCTCGCTGGGGTACCGTCAGTACCGAATAAGGGGGTCCCAGGAGTAGAAGAAACTGCCAGGTCCGCCTGTCTGCTGAAATGCTGCAGTACTGGGAAGCTCGGTGCCAGAGATGGCAGCGCAGTCTGAGAGGAGGGTCAGAACTGTCGATGCCGAGGTCTTGCTGAGCTGTGTATGTGCAGCAGGTGGTGCCATTGCACTGATCGGTGCTGGGATGTTCTTCGGCCCCATTGGAGCCGAGCTAGGAAGCTTTGCTTTTGGGCGCACACCTGAGAGCCTGCCTGTCCTTGGCTCCTCGGGAAGTCTCGGTACCAGATGTTCCCGGTGCTTCTCGGTCCGAGACTCTCAGTGCCGTCGGTACTGGGGCAGATTTTTCACCAGGAGACCATTTTCTTTTAGGCAGTTCTCGCTATGGCAATGAATGAGAGCGGTGTTTGGTCGCCTTTTTAGGGACAAGGTTGGTCCTTAGAGGAGGTCTTAGTTGTGGTGCCCATGTCTGAGGCTGCCGCTGGCGACTGTTGGCCAGGAGGCTTCCTAGACTCTGGGTGAGAGGCTGGCCTGAGGGATTTCTCCATCATTAGTAATTTAAGTTGAAGGTCCCTGGCCTTCCGTGTCCTGGCAGTCAGTTTTATACAATGAGGACACTTTTGGGGAATATGGGTCTCTCCGAGGTAGTGGATGAACTGAGCGTGGCCGTCAGAAACGGGTATCGAGAGCCTGCAGGTCAGGCAGCGTTTAAAGCCAGGGGAACTAGGCACGCCTGAAAGAGAGCAGCTCTGGAGAAAAACAGGGTCAGCCCATTTTTATTTAGTCATCATTGACGGAGGTCCGCCAGGTGGTGGGAGAGGAAAAGCTACGACTAATACTTTTTTTTTTAATATGGAAGAAAATAAGAACTAAAGTTAACTAAAATTAGGATTTAAGGAATTGAAAGAGAAATATTGAGCTATCTACATATTTGGAGAGGTGATGCTGTCACTCCAACTCAAGCCAAAGGCGGTAGAGAAGGAACTGGGGGTCATTTTGCTGCGCACATTAGGTAACCACTCAGAGCAGTGCGAGACGGCTGCTGTGCGTGCACGGCCAACCGGGGCACTGCTACTACAAATCTCCGATTACAAGCACAGGGTACCAAGACACCTAAAGTGAAGCATCCACAGGGACACTCCTCGAAGAAGAACTGTTGATTCCAGCCTTCATCCTGGAGTTTTTATGAGATCTTTTAGATGTCCTGGACCCAGAACATGTGAGAATGAAATTATTGCAGCACAACATAGACTTGCTACTGTGTTATTGCTATTTACACTGTTATAGGCTTTTTCCACATGAGATTTTGAATACGTGCAATTTTTACTTGAATTTCTTTTCTATATCTTTGTGTCACAGTGTGCATAATACAAGGGTATGTTTTCATCACAGAGTATGGAGAATTGCACACTCAGATTTGCACACACAGAGATGAGACTATCCCCCTCAACCTTAAATCCTGTTCATTGCAGAGTTGAGTGTGTGTAATCTGGCAAAGATAGTCAGTGCAGTCCAAAAGTTAAAGTCTGTCAGAGACAACTTTACTCCCATGCATTGTTTGTCAGGAATTTGATTATACAGTTTGTTTTAAAATGATTTTTTAAAAACAAACACACAAGCCCAGATCAGGCTACAAAAAAAAAAAAACAAAAAAAAAAACAGCCCCTTATAGTCTTATGTGGTAATTTACCTGTCCTCCTAATCTCCTTTATGCCTAGGAATCAGTCAGTTTCAAAGAGTCTCCCTAATGTTGCTGTGATAGCCAGCAACCTAGCAGATACCAGGGACTCAAGTAGAATCCTCCATAGCTAAAAATATGGGTTTCTACAGCTTGAGTTAGACAGTCATGATCTGTAGGCAGGAGCTATAATGGACCCATATCCTCTGTAGATCAGCCACAGAAGGAAATTCATAACACACTGACCATTGGGTTATATAATAACACAGTGTAAGTGCTTAGTCCCTGTTTACCCTAATTACCTCTACCCATTATTATGTCTCATGTAGCTGTAGACAGAACAAAATGAACAAAAATGGAGTGGGGTATAATACAATGTGTTACAATGATATACCTAACTCCACTTATAGAGAAAATAAAATAAGATGAGGAAGGAACTCATTAAAGCTTTTTAGTCAAGAGAAATAGATATTTCGCACATAAGCAGCCAGTGAGTATGCCTGCTACAGGGATGAATTTACACAGTGAGTGCAACCCCAGGATTATACTCTTTGGCCAAGATTTTCAAAAATGGACACCAAGAGATAGGCTTCTAGGGATACTTTTCTCAAGGCACAAATGACACCTACCTCCTACTGAGTTTCAGTGAGAGAAAGGATGCCAAGTGCCATACATCTAGCATGACACTCTCACGAGCAGGGCCGGCTCTAGGCACCAGCAAAACAAGCTGGTGCTTGGGGCGGCACATTTTTAGGGGCGGCATGGCCGGCGCCAGAATGCCGCCCCTGCCGCCCCTAAAAATGTGTCCCGGCCGCCCTAGCTCACCTCCGCTGCTGCCGCTCGCATGCCACGGCGCGCGAAACAGCTGATTCGCGCACCGCTGCTCACCCTCCCTCCCAGGTTTGAGAGCCTGGGAGGGAGGGGGAGACTCTGAGTGGCCACGGCGCGCGCACCGCTTCTCTCCCTCCCTCCCTCCTAGGCTTGAGAGCCTGGGGGGAGGAGGCAGGGCTGGGGATTTGGGGAAGGGGCAGAGTTGAAGCGGGGCCGGGGGTGGGGTAAGAAAAAAACGGGGGGGCAGCCAAAATTGTTTTTGCTTGGGGCGGCAAAAATCCTAGAGCCAGCCCTGCTCACGAGTCAGCCCTATCACACTGATGGTATGTCTACACTACGAAATTAGGTCGAATTAATAGAAGCCGGTTTTATAGAAATCGGTTGTATACAGCCGATTGTGTGTGTCCCCACATAAAATGCTCTAAGTGCTCTAGTCGGCGGACCGCATCCACAGTACCGAGGCTAGCGTCGACTTCCGGAGCATTGCACTATGGGTAGCTATCCCACAGTTCCCGCAGTCTCCGCCGCCCATTGGAATTCTGGGTTGAGATCCCAATGCCCGAATGATGCAAAACAGTGTCGCGGGGGGTTCTGGGTACATGTCGTCAGGCCCCTCCCCCTCCGTCAGAGCAACGGCAGACAATAGATTCGCGCCTTTTTACCTGGGTTACCTGTGCAGACAACATACCACGGCAAGCATGGAGCCCGCTCAGCTCAGCTCACCGTCACCATATGTCATCTGGGTGCCGGCAGACGTGGGACTGCATTGCTACACAGCAGCAGCAGCTAACTGCCTTTTGGCGGTAGACGGTGCAGCATGACTGGTAGCCTTCATCGGCGATCTGGGTGCTGGCAGCCGTAGGGCTGCATTGCACCAGCCCTTTGCCTTTTGGCAGTAGATGGTGTATTACGACTGGTAACCGTCGTCATCGTACAGCAGTGGCTGGAACTCCGTATGTCCCGCAGTCCCCCATCCCCCCAGTCATATTCTGCTGCCTTCACAATGACGATGATGGCTATCAGTCGTAGTTACCTATTACAAGTTGGATCATCGCACATTAGCAGAGTCTTCCCTGAGCAGCAGATCGTGCAATAGGCCTGAAGACCATCGTCATCATACAGGAAAAATGTGGCTATCAGTCTTAGTACACTAACTGCCAAGCGCCCAGTATTTGCTGCCAAGCACCCAGAAGATGCCGAGGGCTATCAGTCATGCTGCACCGTCGTCTTAAGATGTAAAAAATAGATTTGTTCTGTATTCATTTGCTTCCCCCTCCCTCCGTCAAATCAACGGCCTGCTAAACCCAGGCTTTTGAGTTCAATCTTTGGGGGGGGCCATTCTGTGTGACAGTTGTTTGTGTTTCTCCCTGATGCACAGCCACCTTTCTTGATTTTAATTCCCTGTACCTGTACGCCATGTCGTCACTCGCCCCTCCCTCCCTCCCTGCCTCCTTCCCCTGGTCCGTCAGATACTAGTTTCGCGCCTTTTTTCAGACCAGACGCCATAGCTAGCACTGGGATCATGGAGCCCGCTCAGATCACCGCGGCAATTATGAGCACTATGAACACCATGCGCATTGTCCTGGAGTATATGCAGAGCCAGAACATGCCAAAGCTAAACCAGGACCAGCCGAGGAGGCGATTGCAGCGCGGCGATGAGAGTGATGAGGAAATTGACATGGACATAGACCTCTCACAAGGCACAGGCCCCAGCAATGTGGAAATCATGGTGTTACTGGGGCAGGTTCATGCCGTGGAACGCCGATTCTGGGCCCGGGAAACAAGCACAGACTGGTGGGACCACATCGTGCTGCAGGTGTGGGACGATTCCCAGTGGCTGCAAAACTTTCGCATGCGTAAGGGCACTTTCATGGAACTTTGTGACTTGCTTTCCCCTGCCCTGAAGCGCCAGAATACCAGGATGAGAGCAGCCCTCACAGTTGAGAAGCGAGTGGCAATAGCGCTGTGGAAGCTTGCAACGCCAGACAGCTACCGGTCAGTCGGGAATCAATTTGGAGTGGGCAAATCTACTGTGGGGGCTGCTGTGATCCAAGTTGCCAGGGCAATGAAAGACCTGGTGATATCAAGGGTAGTGACTCTGGGAAACGTGCAGGCCATAGTGGATGGCTTTGCTGCAATGGGATTCCCAAACTGTGGTGGGGCCATAGACGGAACCCATATCCCTATCTTGGCACCGGAGCACCAAGCCACCGAGTACATAAACCGCAAGGGGTACTTTTCAATGCTGCTGCAAGCCCTGGTGGATCACAAGGGACGTTTCACCAACATCAACGTGGGATGGCCGGGAAAGGTACATGATGCTTGTGTCTTCAGGCACTCTGCTCTGTTTCGAAAGCTGGAGGAAGGGACTTTCTTCCCGGACCAGAAAATAAGCGTTGGGGATGTTGAAATGCCTATCGTGATCCTTGGGGACCCAGCCTACCCCTTAATGCCATGGCTCATGAAGCCGTACACAGGCAGCCTGGACAGGAGTCAGGACCTGTTCAACTACAGGCTGAGCAAGTGCCAAATGGTGGTGGAATGTGCATTTGGACGTTTAAAAGCGCGCTGGCGCAGCTTACTGACTCGCTCAGACCTTAGCGAAAAGAATATCCCCATTGTTATTGCTGCTTGCTGTGCGCTCCACAATATCTGTGAGAGTAAGGGGGAGACATTTATGGCGGGGTGGGAGGTTGAGGCAAATCGCCTGGCCGCTGATTACGCGCAGCCAGACACAAGGGCGGTTAGAGGAGCACAGCAGGGCGTGGTGCGCATCAGAGAAGCTTTGAAAACGAGTTTTGTGACTGGCCAGGCCCGCCCCCCCCCCCCACACGGTTCACTCTACTTCCCTGTAAGCCAACCACCCCACCCTCTCCTCCCCCCTTCGAGCACTGCTTGCAGAGGCAATAAAGTCATTGTTACTTCACATTCATGCATTCTTTATTAATTCATCACACAACTAGGGGGATAATTGCAAAGGTAGCCTGGGATGGGTGGGGGAGGAGGGAAGGAAAAGGACACACTGCAGTTTAAAACTTTAACTCTTATTGAAGGCCAGCCTTCTGATGCTAGGGCAATCATCTGGGGTGGAGTGACCGGGTGGCCGGAGGCCCCCCCACCGTGTTCTTGGGCGTCTGGGTGAGGAGGCTATGGAACTTGGGGAGGAGGGCTGTTGGTTACACAGGGGCTGTAGCGGCGGTCTCTGCTCCTGCTGCCTTTCCTGCAGCTCAACCATACGCTGGAGCATATCAGTTTGATGCTCCAGCAGCCGGAGCATCGACTCTTGCCTTCTGTCTGCAAGCTGACGCCACCTATCATCTTCAGCCCGCAACTTGCTCTGTTCATCCCGCGATTCAGCATGCCACCTCTCCTCTCGTTCATATTGTGCTTTTCTGTAATCAGTCATTGACTGCCTCCATGCATTCTGCTGTGCTCTGTCAGCATGGGAGGACATCTGGAGCTCTGTGAACATGTCATCCCGCATCCTACGTTTTCTCTTTCTAATCTTCACTAGCCTCTGTGAAGGAGAAACATTTGCAGCTGGTGGAGGAGAAGGGAGAGGTGGTTAAAAAAGACACATTTTAGAGAACAATGGGTACACTCTTTCACGTTAAATTTTGCTGTTCACATTACACAGCACATGTGCTTTCGTTACAAGGTCGCATTTTTCCTCTTATATTGAGGGCCTGCCGGTTTGGTGTGAGAGATCACTCACGCAGTGCCAGGCCACAGATTTCAGCTTGCAGGCAGCCATGGTAAGACACAGTCTTTTGGCTTTTTTAACCTTCTTAACGTGGGAATGGTTTCAAACAGTAGTGCTCTCATTTCCCATACCAAGCACCCGTTGGGTTGGCCATTTAAAATGGGTTTGCAATGTAAAAGGAGGGGCTGCGGTTTCAGGGTTAACATGCAGCACAAACCCAACTAACTCCCCTCCCCCACACACCCAATTCTCTGGGATGATCACTTCACCCCTCCCCCCCACCGCGTGGCTAACAGCGGGGAATATTTCTGTTCAGCAGAGCAGGAACGGGCACCTCTGAATGTCCCCTTAATAAAATTGCCCCATTTCAACCAGGTGACCGTGAATGATATCACTCTCCTGAGGATAACAAAGAGCGATAAGGAATGGATGTTGTCTGCATGCCAGCAAACACCGGGACCATACGCTGCCATGCTTTGTTATGCAATGATTCCAGACTACGTGCTACTGGCCTGGCATGGTAAAGTGTCCTACCATGGCGGACGGGATAAGGCAGCCCTCCCCAGAAACCTTTTGCAAAGGCTTTGGGAGTACATCCAGGAGAGTTTTCTGGAGATGTCCCTGGAGGACTTCCGCTCCATCCCCATACACGTTAACAGACTTTTCCAGTAGCTGTACTGGCCGCGATTGCCAGGGCAAATTAATCATTAATCATTAAACACGCTTGCTTTTAAACCATGTGTAATATTTACAAAGGTACACTCACCAGAGGTCCCCTGTGTGCCCTCAGGGTCTGTGATCACGCCTTGGGTGAGTTCTGGGGTTACTGGTTCCAGGTCCAGGGTGATAAACATATCCTGGCTGTTGGGGAAACCGGTTTCTCCGCTTCCTTGCTGCTGTGAGCTATCTACATTATCTCCATCCTCATCTTCCTCGTACCCCGAACCCGCTTCCCTGTGTGTTTCTCCAGTGAGGGAGTCATAGCACACGGTTGGGGTAGTGGTGGCTGCACCCCCTAGAATGGCATGCAGCTCCGCGTAGAAGCGGCATGTTTGCGGCTCTGCCCCGGACCTTCCATTTGCTTCTCTGGCTTTGTGGTAGGCTTGCCTTAGCTCCTTAATTTTCATGCGGCACTGCTGTGCGTCCCTGTTATGGCCTCTGTCCTTCATGGCCTTGGAGACCTTTTCTAATATTTTGCCATTTCGTTTACTGCTTCGGAGTTCAGCTAGCAGTGATTCGTCTCCCCATATTGCGAGCAGATCCCGTACCTCCCGTTCTGTCCATGCTGGAGCTCTTTTGCGATCCTGGGACTCCATCACGGTTACCTGTGCTGATGAGCTCTGCATGGTCACCTGTGCTCTCCACGCTGAGCAAACAGGAAATGAAATTCAAACGTTCGCGGGGCTTTTCCTGTCTACCTGGCCAGTGCATCTGAGTTGAGAGTGCTGTCCAGAGCGGTCACAATAAAGCACTGTGGGATAGCTCCCGGAGGCCAATAACGTCGAATTCCGTCCACACTACCCCAATTCCGACCCGCTAAGGCCGATTTTATCGCTAATCCCCTCGTCGGAGGTGGAGTAAAGAAACCGGTTTAAAGGGCCCTTTAAGTCGAAAGAAAGGGCTTCGTCGTGTGAACGTGTCCAGGCTTAATTCGATTTAACATGGCTAAAGTCGACCTAAACTCGTAGTGTAGACCAGGCCTGAATGTCATGCATCAGGCTTTCAGGCAAACAGGGCACTTCCCCCTAATGTCCAGTAGATGGTGCTACTGAGCATCAGGTCAGACATCCGGCCCCAGGCACCTCTAAACCCCTAGCCAAACCCTCCTAACCCTCAGATTGACTCCAAGTTACGCCCATCTCCCAGCCAGTAACTGGATTCCCTTCTTGACCCCAGAGAGCAGAGCCGACACTAGGCATAAGCAGACTAAGCAATTGCTTGGGGGCCCCAGAAGCTCAAAATGCCCCCCCTATTCTTTATTATAAGAACTTGCCTGTTTTAGTATGGGGGGGGGTGCAAAAATATTCCTACTAAGAGCCCCCAGTCGGATACCACTCACTCTGTGAGAGAGAAACCTCTCCCCTCAGCCAAACTCACACACTCCCAGAGAGAGCGCAGCCACCATCTCCCAGCTGCCCTCCCAGACAGCAACAACCCACTTACCTACTCCAGTACTTCCAGACATCCCAGCACCATCCAACTCCAACAGTATCCCAACCTCAGGACCCACTCACCAGTTCCAGACAGCCTCTAGACAGCACCCATCACCCCAGCTCCTGGAGACACCTCGGTATTGCCAGTCACCCAGCACCTATCCCAGCAATCTCAGAGACCCACTAGCACACACTCCCTGCCCCAGCATCCTAGATGACAAGATTCATGCAGCAGTATGTCCTACCCCACTACTGGCTGGGGAAGGGTGTATTGGCTAAAATATGAAGTTTATGATAATATACAAGGGATCTGCAAATTAGCACATTTAATAATATGCATAAAATACCACATGGAGCTACACAAAACTTGGCCGCTATGTGTGAGTTAGGCACCTACGTGGCATTTGTGCCTTTGAAAATCTTTCCCCCAAATCCGTAGTGGCCTAATTGTCTAAAATACTGAACACCCACCAGCATTTCACTGCCATTCGTGCTTTTGAAAAAAATCAGACCACTTATTTAGGGGCTGAACTGTAGGCACTCATGTTTAAAAATTTTGGCCTTTGATTTCTTTGTAATTTAATACATTCCTCTAATTTCTTCATTACTCCATAATTTTGTCCCAGGCAGACCAGTTCGAGAATGGTGCAGACTGTCCCATACAGATCTTAAGAAGAATGAGTAATCCTGAAAAAAAATTTTAAATCAGTTTTGCTATTTCCCTAATTTCTTTCTATTTGGAAAGCCAGTCCTTTTAGAGAGGAGGATTTACTTGTTGCCAAGAAGGAAACAGAAGTACATTAACAGGGATACATATGCAGGTGTAGACCATAAAGGATAAAACTATATTTTGAAAAGAGAAACATGAGGACTTTTTACAAATGATTTTTGTTTAGACTTTTGGAGACTTACGCAGTTTTTACAAGTTAAAGTGACTAAGGAAGTGGTCTAGTCATATTTTTTGGGAAGATTACAAAAACAACTGTGACTAAATTCCCAGAAGTTGTAACATGCAGAAAGCTAGAACAAATAGACAATGCCTTGTGAGCTTTCAGAAACTGTTTGTTACTTATTTGAAAGACACGCCACTGTTGCATCAGCAAGCAAATACTGTATTATTAATGGTTAATAGAATAAAGGCAGGAAACAGAAAATGAGATTAAACATAATCTTCCCTTCCCAAGCCTTCCCAAGAGACTGTCATCATGCAGTGAGAAAATGTTGAGTATGGGTGAAATCCTGACTCCATTGAAGTCAATGGTAAGGCTCCCATTGACTTTCGTGGGATGAGGATTTCAACCATACAAGGTTTTTAGGTTTTTTGTTTTGTTTCCTCCATTCAGAAAGGATCCTGTAGACCTGTTTTACAAGGCTTTTTAAATCTACTAAGCTCTGAAATTCTTATATTCTTCACAGTTTTTTCTCCACACCTTGTATTATGTAAAAATGACATTTGACTTATTGAAAGAGTCTGAGCTTTAATACTAGTCTCATTAAATAAAAAAATTGTCTTAGCTCCAAGAGTCAGGGACCTGTCTTTTGTCTGGAAAGAGCCCGGCACAATTACAATGCTGCAGAGATAATAAATAACAACATTGGGCGAAATCCTGACACTTTTGCTTGAGCAAAATTCCCACTAAAGACCTTTATTTGCGATTGTATATCCTGACACATTTTTAGTCTTCCTTGTGCAATGTGTTTTGTCATTTTTAAAAAGGTTAATCACACTGTCTACTCTTGCTTTTCATTTCATCTCCCCCACCACATATTCAGTTTTTCACAGCTGAAAAAAAATACGAGCATTTACCATATGAACCACCAGCAAGTAGACATCACCCATAGTTTAGGAGCCTGAGAGATAACACATTAGCTTGGAGAATCCCAAAGTGTTTTGTAGATGAGGGGTTAAATTCTGCTCTCAGTTATACCCTTGCAACCTGACCAAAGGCAATGGGATTGTAATGGCGTAAATGAGAATAGAAATTGGCCATTTACCCACCACTGAAATGCAAACACATTTGGACTGTAATGCAGAGCAATCATTTTTTATTTGGCAATAATGTCTCCAGATAAAGCTACCTGGGATATATTTTGCAAGAGGCAGAATGTAATTACCCAAGTAAGAATTTGGCCACCATACGAGGTTAACACCCCTTTCCTGCAAAAAGAGCCAGCAAATCTTCAGTTACCACTGAAGCGGTCAGGACCTTGGTTTTATGTACCTTCCAACAAACAGCACCTCCCCCAGCAGAATGCTGCCTAACACCATCCTGTGACTGACTCAGAGGGAAGAGAGCCACTACATGAATCACCAACACACCACTTCCCAAGAATGGGAAACCACAGTGGACAAACATTTGAGTTGTTGTTTTTTGTTTTGTTTTGTTTTTTGTTTTTTCAGGGAATAGGGACTGCAATGGCCACCAGCCACACACTCGATGGGGTTTGTGGGGCATTGTGGTTTACTTGAGGTTATTTTTATATTAATATTATAAATTGGAGACCTGTAAACAGATAGTTTTCAGGACCTTGTTCATATTCTCCCCTCCTACTAAGACTAAAAAGCCTGCAGATCCTCCATTCCCTGCTCCACTTATTGTATTGTGTCATTGTCTCAGTACCATGAGGTCTTGTCAATAACTACATTGGAAGAACATACAAAAACATGCAAAACCCACTGCCAGCATTTCATAATGATATATCAGATTAATTATGGGAAAAACAAGAGTGCAGGACTAGTTTAGAGAAGTATTCCATAATTCAGTTGCCTATTTGAACCTATGTAAATTCTCAGCAAGCCTCACAACCCTCCTATAGACAACCCCTCTGATGTGCTTGGTGGATGGCCAGGAGACTTGCTCCCCACTACAATTACTTTAGGAATGCACCTGACATAACATGTTCCACTTCTGGAATCCTTGTGATGAGTCTCCCTTTGTCACTATTCCTCCACCCTCACCCCGCAAGAGTCTTCCCTTCCTGGCTTTCCCTATGTTGTCCCTTCCTCTCTGCCAGTTATGTTGTTTCCCCACTTGCTTACTTCTCTCCTCTTGTAGCAGAGGCGTAGCGAGCGCCCTCCGTACCCTCCGACCGGAGGGGGCCCCGCAAGGAAGGGGGCCCCTAAAAGTGGCAAAATAAATACCGCATTCCAGTTTCTGCATTGTAAGGGGCCCTGCCCAGACATATGTTCGGAGGGGGCCACCGTTCGGAGGGGGCCACGTTCTTTGTTGCTACGGCCCTGTCTTGTAGCGTAGTATCTTACCTTTCTTCTCCTACCCCATTGGGAAGGTTTTATCCTTGGTCTGTTTCCCTTGGACTCCCCTCACAGCCTCTCTTTTCTATCTCCTCCTCTGAGAGGGATCTCTCTGAAGTGTCTTCCTCTCTGAGGGTCAGAGGCAGAAGATCAGGGGAAAGCAAGACTATCTCATCCTCCTCTTCCTCTCCCAGTCAAAGGTAGGGAAACTGAACAGGGGGCTGAGGATCCAGCAAGGGGAGCAGTGATGTTTTCAATTCAATTAACAATTGAAAACATTGAATGAATGAAACTTTCATAACAATACAATTTACTTTAAGACAACATTGAATCTCTGATTTTCAATGGTGTCTAACAAGACCCACATTTTCCTAGTTCTAATCTACCTCATGAGGCTGTCAAGGTGGCAATTTCCTGTGTTATAATTAATTTCTCTTATATTACAGATACTTTAAAAATATTTACTCTTCGTTGCAATTAGATGTAGAAATTACAATATTTTTATTACTGAGCAGTTTTCCTTTAACAAGAAAAACTGCATTAATCCTGAGTCCTAATTGTCAGCTTCACCTCAGTATTACCTGGTGCAGTATAGAATTTCCAACACTGGATCTTGATGGGCTGAGGTGCAAGGATCTACTCCATAAAGCATCTTTAAAAAAAAAAAAAGTAGAATTGGGTAATAAAAACAGATCTCTGCTCTAGTAGTGGATCAGTGGTCACTAGACAAGCTTTTAGTTTGATGACATGCATTCTTTTTCAATATACTTGCACTGGGAAGCTTGTGGGCATGATACAATGAGAATACAAGTGCTTCCATCACTTCATGGATATATAGCAAAAATTGGGAAGAGGTCCAACAGTTTCACATTTTAAACTCCCAAACTAAAGCCTACGTCCTGCAGTTGAGTGTGCCTGGGCAGATTCCTGACCCATGCAGAGCTCCACTGTCTTCAGTAGGACTCCATGCAGGCACCAGGGCCTGCCCATGTGGTATCAGTTGCAAGACTGGGCCTCAAACTCTATGATAGATTTTAATAAACAAATGATCTACAAACCTACTAAAATAAAAATATTTAAGGAAATCACACATATACAACCTAACAAATTAAAAAGAGATAGGAGAGAATGGGGAGAAAAAGATCCCCAAAATTAAGACTCATGTTGTTGTGTTTAATCAGCCCATTCAGCTTGCTACCCAACATGTGCTTGCCATCACACAATGCCTGGCCCTTCAAGGGGGGTTTGGGCCCAGCCCCACCTGTGATTAATCAGCTGCCTTCTGGCTGAGTCTGTGGGCCTAGTGGTCAGGTGATAGCCTGAAGAGCACCTGGTCCTTGTAACCCTAAGCTCAGTTGTGATAGATAACTGTAGGGTGTAGATGGGCTCCTGGGGGGGTGCTTGTGTAGAGGAAAGACCCAAGCTAGTAGGTGAAATTTTTCAGGTATGTAGTATGGGGAGTGAGAACTGCAAAGAAAAGAAAGGATCCTGTGGGACTGGGTCCAGGCAAGGCCTCAGAGGGACTGAGAGAGGTAAGGTAAGAGCAGAGCTTAAATTCAGATGGAGTTATCTGGAGCAGAGCTCTGGTAATTATTTTCAAACCCACAGGAGCCCCAGCGCCTCCTGCGCAGCTGAAGCCACAAGTCCTGATGCGTCCCGCGGGGCTGAAGCCCCAAAACCCGGAGCTCTGGGAAATATTCAATGAGAATTAAATCCCTGGGCAGCAGCCTCTGAGAACTGTACTCTGTGTTGGGCAAAAGAACGACTTTATTTTGGTATTATGCCTAAAATTTCTGTTTACCCACTAAATTGTGCCCTGAGCCAAGGGCTTGAAACAGACTCTGATGTGACTTTGATCCTTCCTAAGCTGGTGAGTTAGCCTACCAGTGTGTACTTGCACTAAAACAAATGATGTTTGTCTTTATACCAATGGCTATGAATATATATGTGTGATACTAGGAATATAACTGTCATATAAAAACAAAATTACTGTGATTTTTTTCTTTTTCTTTTTGGCTTGCCAGCCCTAGGGTGATTTCTATTGACCTAATCAGAAAATGATAACCAAAGGGCAGTTCATCTCGTAACATAAGAGAAAGCTCACCCATAACTAAGAGAGACCAAACTCTCTTAACATGCTCAGTGTCCTTCAAAAAACTACATCATGTCCAAGATCTTGCAATAACAATCTTAATATAAAATACATTCTTCAAAATGGTGTGTCTTGAACTTTTCTAATTACACAGCTGTTTAGATGTTGGAAAGAGAGCTAAAATAATATTTTCTACATATTAATCTTTTAGCAGCGATGATAGCTTTAGTATAGCTCTACCCGATTTGTTGTATCTTTAGTACAGCAGTCTAAGTAACAAATACAGGTACAGCTAGCTGATGTTGTGTTGATTTGGCATCCCTTAATCACTCACTGAAACAGCAGACAACAAAGCTGTTTGAGCACTAACCTAGCATGTTCCAAATATATTCAAAAATAGTGTATTGTTCATGTGTAACACCAACAGGAAAAAAAGCCATGCTGAATTTTTGACTGAAATGATCCCAATTCTTAATGTACCTGCCTGGCAATGTCTAAGGGAAAAATGGGAAGAGCCTTGTTTCTCAAAGGAAATGAAAACCAGGAACTCAAACGTTTTTATAATGCACCGAATCCTGAAATCAAATGGTCCCTTTGATATATAACACATTAAATCAGTGGCCCTATAACTACCTATAAAGTACACAAGTCCATCCACAGAATATAGGAACTTCCAATGGGTGAGAATTGGTAGCAATAATTCAGTATGTGCTTTCTAATTAGCCTTAGATCTTTGGCTACTTAACTGGAAAACTGATAAAACTGATAAAGACCCCATGTAAGACATAAATATATAATTTAGTGAAGTAGCAGTTCTTTCTTTTTCGTAGTAATTCAGTGTCTACTAGACTAATAAACAGTGTGGGGGCCAGTTATCTACAGCATTAATTTGATTCTCTTTCAAAGACAAACTGCGCCCTCTTCTGCTATAAAATGGCTAAGACACTTAACTTGCCTTACAAGACTCAGCGTTACCTTAGCCGCTTCTCGGCTCTATGAGCTAAGATCAAGTGTAGGTAGTCTCTTGGTCTATCCAAGGCCGTGATCAAATGTCTTGATGTTTTTGGTCTTTTGGCCTCGAGATGAAAACCTTGCCTTTGTTTCTGGGACCTTGAAGTGAAAAAATTCTCTAAGTTATTTTAGCTTCACATATTTACCTGCAGTTAAGTGAACTGCTTCCTTTTTTGTCTTAAAGAGATACTGCTAAATACTTCTTCCGATTGTTAATTTGATTTTTCACTCCCCATCCTTTGCACTGTCCTCTTGGGCACTTTAAAATAGCATTTATTTTGCAACTGTTGTTTTCTGTTTCAGAGAGATATCCCGCAAGATGCTGAATGCTTTTGCTGAGGTGCTGTTGCAATATATGGGCTAAGGTGTTAACATAGCCCAGTCATTATGCAACATTAAACCATCTTAAACAAGGTCTTAAATTTGGTATACAGAAACCTAAGCCTGCTTAGTACCATGTCAAACACACCATTACAAATTCTTTTAACCTTTTATTAAAGATAAAGAAAAGAAGGAAAAACAGTTAAAGCATTTGACATGTAAAGTATTAAATAAGGCTTTCATTTTAACAACATCCCTTGTTCTTTCCCTTTAGCTGGAGAGAGTTTTTAGAAGGAAAAGGCTCTGTCTGACAGTCTCTTAGATGGTATTAAAGATGGTAATAATCTTCTCCTTCTGGGGAAAACAGAAGAAATTTGTTGAGATGGCCTGGAGCTGTTGTTGTTAAAGTCCAATCCTGTTTATCCCACCTGGTGTTTGGAATTCAGCTGGAGATTATAAAGATGGCGGTGTCATTTGGTTCCCTCTCTCTGGCCCAGTCGGGTCCGGACATCTTTCATGATCAAAATAACAAAGGGCTGGGGTCCCAGGAGATGGTTGGGGTGACAGCCATGATGGTGAAAGTCACTCCACTAGCCAATTTTTCTCCCCAAAGTCTTATGCCTTCTTATGCCTGAGGAGAATTGTTGTGGACCACCACCATAGGCTCATCTGATCTCCTCAGAGTGAGGACTGTCGCTTCCTGTATGTTTGGAAAGCACTACATGCTATGGGTGTTACCTTAACTAAATTCGGAAAGATTGTGTGGTTTAGTGGCGAGCACACAAGAGTGGTAGTCAGGAGGCCTGAGTTCTGTTCCCAGCTCTGTTATGTGACCTTGAGCAAGTCACTTCATCTTTTTGCTCCTTAGCTTCCCCTCCCGTCCATTGTGTCTCTCTCATTTATTTAGATTGTAAGCTTATTGGGACAGAGATTGTCTCTCACTATTTGTACAGTGCCTAGCATAATGATTTTCCAATCTTGTTTGATGTCTCTGGGCACTATCATTTAATATGAGTCAGTATAATCAACATTATCACAAAGTGGTGTGATTAGGTGTGTATGTCACCACTTCATACGCTTCTTAATTAACTTGAGGAATTATTTCTATAAATCATGTGGAATTTTCTCCTTATTGCTTATATGATTTTCAGCCTTCATTTTGATCATTTTTATATTTGTATTTAAAATCGTGTATTTTCACAATGATGTTATATAAGACACTGTTACTACATATTAACAAATGCAGGACTGGGGCCTTGACCTAGTGTGCACAGCTCTGAAAATAAAACTCTAAAGAACTTTTTCTCCTAGTACTGTAAGAGTGTATAGTGAATTTGAGTGCTGTATGTTAATCTTCTGTACAATGCCATCTAGCAGTTATGTGAGCTAATTGCACACTATATTTTAAATGAGCTTATCACTTCATAAAGAGAAACTCAGTTTCACTTTCACTATTTACAATCTATATGGGTTAAAAGGTATGAAATATATGAACAGTATTTAAAATATGGCTCACAAATTAGTTGCATTGTCCAGTTATGGATTGGCTGGTTTATTTTTTAAGTGGGGAAACATCTTTGTGTTTGGATTTCATTTTAAGGTTACAGCAATTCAGCACTTACACTGGTAATGTGGATGTGTCACAGTGACAATATAGTGCTGTGTGTGGGATTTGCAATAATGCCTATGTGATTTAGAAGTACAAGTCCCATTAACCTTCTAACACCATTCTCTGCTGTCTTTAAAAATACAATGGCAGTCTGGGAGCTGAGAGAGGATGCAAGAAACAGAAAGAGGAGGAATCAGGGGAAAAGGTGCAGGATACCTGTTGATATTGAAGGATGGAAACAGTGAGAAGTAATTGTTCAGATGTATTGTTTTGCCCAGTGATGTAGCCTGGGTCATCAGAATTAAACTGTGATTACAAACAAAAGGAAGTGAGTTTAATCTGAATAGACGTTAGTAATGTTTTTGTGACCTGCCAAGCCAAAGGCCCAAGTATGGAGAGAAAAAAAGGAACTAAAGTGTGGCAATAGAATTAAGACCTTTGAAGAAGGTTATCTGAGCTGATACAGGCAATTTGGAAAACTTACTCTAAACAAATTATTGGGTTTTTTTAATTGTGAAGGAGACATCTTACTTATAAATTGCATCGATAATCTTTAAATATCATAATTTATATTATGGCTTCTTTGAATGAACAGCAAAAATAAGTTTTAGATGTTGGGGTATAGTACCCAAACTAATACAAAGTAAAATAATTCCCAAACAGCCGAGAGATTAAAAAAATTATAACCAAGGGCTGCAAGTTCTCCTCCAGAGGGGGAGGATTTCAGATAGTATAACATTTTAGAAATTAGAGATGACAACGACCCAATAGGTAAATCAGTGCTCCGCCATCTCAGTCTGTGCCGGGTAGCTGCCTACATTATATTCTCTAGTGATTTTTTCAGTCTAGGTTTAAACATATGTAATATTTTTTTACTCTTTTTAAAAGTATCTGTTTTTTATTAAACATTTAGATTTTGTCCACTGTGCCTTGGGATCCCCATTTGTGACCATGAAGGGGCTACAGTGCTGTATCTTTGGTTTGGAATAATACTCTAGGCTGAAATGCCCCAGCCTGATTCTTCTCTGACTCACATGGATGTAAAATAAATAAGTAGAATACCTTTGAAGTCAGTGGAATTACAGATGTGCAAAAACAATATAAATATTGGAATTGAATTCATTACATACTGCTCCTAGACACACACTGACCCAATTACAAATCCACAGGAAAATCACAGAACTGAAAGATCACCAATTTTCATTGAAAAAGCATTCCATGGAATGAATATATTTTAATTAGAAGAACTATTCCATTGTGATCTAAGGTGGTGGGTCAGGGGTCAGGTTCTGGAGCTGTACTGCACCAGTGGCAGTGCAGGAGTTCATTCTGAGAGACACAATGCTTTTGGTGTGCTGGGGGATCAAACTGAGAAGCAAATTTTGTATTTACTTTTTAGAAATGTGCTCTCACCTACACCAGTTTTCAACCAGCAATCAGTGTCCAAAAGACTGAAAGACTTGCAGCACTCAAACCCTGCCTCACCATGCCCCCTTTGGGGTGTCCAATAGCTCTACCTATCCTTACACATCTCCTTACACTCAGGGAATACAGTCACTGACATTATGGTTGTCCCATGCACAGGAAGGATGGAGGGTTTCCTATGCCCCGTCTCTTGTGCACTGATGCAGGAGCAACTAGCTCTGAGTTCTGGCTTTCGAAACAGTTAATTCTATTAAATTTAGTAAAAAATACAAAGAGAGTACTTCACTCTGCTAATGTCTAAACTGTGCTTGCAAGTTTAGTGGAATTTGACAGAGGAAGACAGCAGAGGGCACTATATACCTACTGACTCACTTTTGCAGTGCATAAAGCACCAGACTGTAAGAACTGAGAAACAGGCCCACCATTATCTTCACAGCTTTCACAACTACCACACACAGATTCTTGCAGCACAAATGCACGCAAGCATTTTATACAAAATTAAGTCAATTCTTAATAGGTTCCCTGTTCTCCACCTTTCATTCTAAAGTGATTCTTAAATCCTACCTGTAATGCTTTGCATGAATTATTGGCTGCAACTGAAATGATTTTCTCTGCATCTGATCAGAAACAGGCCAGAGAACTCTTCCTATGTCTTGTCTGACCTCATGAATGCCCAACAACAATCCTACTTATGTTACTGCTATGCTCCAAATAAGAGCCTTCTAATGACTCAAGTGGTAACTAATAGCTCTCATTTGTGTATAGGAGCACTTTTACCCGTGGATCTTTCTCATCACAATAAAAGAGAAGGGTTCAGTTTCTGAACAGTGATTAAAAGTCACAGGCAGGTTTACTGAAATCTGAGCAGGGAGGTATAAATTATGGTTCCCTGTGCCAGAGTGGTCCCCAGAACCACAGACCATTCAATCTCAAGAAGGGCAGAAGCTAGAACCGTCACCAGTCTTCTTCGCTTGGGATTTTTAATGGGGGAGGCTTAATTTCTGTCAAATGCTCTGACTGCTTTGGCCACACACACTCTCCCCAGTGATAAGCAAATTTTTGTGGATCCAGGGATAAAGTCATCTATGTTGGATGATACAGAAGTATCTGAGGAAAGACTGCACTACATCAGAGCCAGGAGAAACTGTACCTTCCTTCAAACTAATGACAGAATTTTAACGAGGGGCTCAAGAACACCCCATCTCAGCAGATAACTGCCCTTCCTTCCTTCCACATTTGGGCTGCTCTAAACACAGTAGACTCTCCATTAGTGATGAGATCGTATCTGTTTTATACTACCACAACGTCCTTCCTGCAAAATTTCCACCTGGACAGGGCTATGCCTAGAGGCCAGTGCAACCCAGGGTTGCATCTAGCCTCATGTCGCCCTCACCATTAACAATAGGAGCTTCTGTTCACTAAAGGGCTTTGTCTGCACTAGAGTTTTTCTTGGGCATTATTCCCAATGGGAGAACTTCAGAGGTAGTACATGTGGAGGCGATGCAGGTACAGGCATTTTGACCACCACATCATCTAGCCCTGCTTTAAGTAGGGATAGACAACATGGTGGTCAAAATAACTGCACCTGGTCTACACTAGCACATCATCCATGCTACCACCAGTGAACCACTAACAAGGTACTACCTAGTTGGTGAACCTACTACTAACAGGTAAAAAAAGCTGTAGTGTAGATGCATCCTAGGAGGTAATTCATTCTAAATTCACCTCATCGCTGTAACACAGCGTGTGACACTGGTGTGCTGGTAAGAGACTGGCTTTTACTTCCCAGACCCCAGTCACTTGACATTGCTCAGGGTTACAAAGGTCAGTATACATTTACTTCTCTGCCCACATACCACTGAGTTAAAAAATCATGAGTCAGACCCCAAAATATCATCAGATTATTTTTTAAGATGAAATAGGGTTTTGAAATGTCTTTGAATTATTTTTTTAACTCGCCCTGCCTAAGGCCAATATGATTTTGGCCACTGTATCCCTATGTCACTTAATGTTGTGTCCCATCTCCCACATCAGCTCTAGAACCCTGGCTTCAAATTAATTAATGTTTGTGCCCCCAACAGCCCTCTCAGCTGCCCCAGCCCCACATCAAATCTGCCCCCTTGGCTACCCAACGAGTTCTGCACCCTCTTTTCCCCAGCATGCCTTTGCTCCTCCTGCAGCTCTGGAGGTTCTTCACCCCTTCCCTCCTAGGCCTGAGGAGAGGACAGCTCCAAGAGGGCTTGTCCTCCTTCCCAGGCCTGGAGTTGTAGCATTGGAAGAAGGAGAGGGAGCGAGGGAGTTGAGTTGCTGGGCTTTTTCTGCCCCTTGCTCCCTTCTAGTGAAAATAGTATCAGCTGCTCTCTCTTCCCCTCTTTCCAAACCCAAAACTTCTCTGGGCTTCAGAGGGCAGTAAGTGTGTGTGTGTGTGTGTGTGTGTGTGTGAGAGAGAGACTGTCTCCTCCCATAGCAATGAGTGGCAGTCCTTCCCCAGAGGCAGGAAGTGGGGAAGGCAGCCAATCGGAGAGGGTTCTGCAGTGAGCAGTCCTAAAATTGCCAAAAGGTAGAGCTTCTTCCTACATTGTGCTCTAGCATGGCCTAAAATCAAACTATTTGTTAAATTCCTGAGCGCTGGCACCACTGAGTGCAACACACATTGAACTACTAAAGGCTGTTTATTATAAACGCTACCCTAATTCTGGGCTCTCCTGTAGCCTCAGCATGCAGTCATACAGAGGCTACAAAGTCTATGAATCTCCCTGCTGAGGATTTCCTGGTGGCATAGGGACAGTAGTCTAGCCCCACACCACCTGTTGACATAAGGCTATGCAGGGAATGTGGCTGGGGGTAGTTCAGTGTACAGTGTACAGAAGAGATGTGGCCAATGTACACTGTACTTCAACTATTCTGGGTTGCGAGACAGCTTCATTGTGGACTGCTGAGGGTAGCATGAGTTAGAGCCTGAGGATGTGTCCACTACCTAGACAGCTCAAGAACCCAGGAAGCACAAAGTGGGGCACAGCTATCTTGATCCCTCCCCAGATATGCATAATGTAACTGCACAAATTCACCAGGATATCCCTCAGAGCTAAGCAAGATTTGCGATTTTTCAGTTTTTCTCAGAATATTTTTCAGAGAACATTTTTTTGTTTCCCCAAGAACAAATAAAACAACAAAATTCTTATTTCTGTAGAAGAACAAAGAAAATAACTTTCAAAAACTTCCTTTTAAATCAAAACTAATGAACAATAAAGAAATCAAACAAGTCAGGGACACAGGATATATTCCCCTTGAATTGTATGTGCAACTTTCATGAGTGTCGCTGGGAGTTATAAGGAAAATAGGTCCCTTAATGATGAGCCTTAGAGAGTTTACTACTTTTTAGTAGGGTTGTCAATTAATCACAGTTAACTCATGCGATTAACTCAAAAAAATTAATCACAATTAAAAAAATTAATCGGGATTAATCGTGGTTTTAATCGTACTGTTAAACAATAGAATACCAATTGAAATTTATTAACTATTTTTGAATGTTTTTCTACATTTTCAAATATATTGATTTAAATTACAACACAGAATACAAAGTGTACAGTGCTTACTTTATATTATTATTTTTATTACAAATATTTGCACTGTAAAAATGATAAACAAAAGAAATTGTATTTTTCAATTCACCTCATACAGGTACCATAATGCAATCTCTTTATCGTGAAAGTGCAACTACAAATGTAGATTTTTTTTTGTTACATAACTGCACTAAAAAGCAAAACAATGTAAAACTTTAGAGCCTACAATTCCACTCAGTCCTATTTCTTATTCAGCCAATCACTAAGACAAACAAGTTTGTTTACATTTACGAGAGATAATGCCACCGGCTTCTTACTTACAATGTCACCTAAAAGTAAGAACAGGCGTTAGCATGGCACTTTTGTAGCCGGCATTGCAAGGTATTTATGTGCCAGATATGCTAAACATTCATATGCCCCTTCATGCTTCAGCTACCATTCCAGAGGACATGCTTCCCTGCTGATGACACTTGTTAAAAAATTAATGTGCTAACTAAATTCTGACTGAACTTCTTGGGGGACAATAGTGTGTTTCCTGCTCTGTTTTACCCGCATTCTGCCATGTATTTCATATTATAGCAGTCTCGGATGATGACCCAGCACATGTGGTTCATTTTAAGAACACTTTCACTGCAGATTTCTAAAGATAGTTACAGCACTCAACCCAAGGTATCAGAATCTGAAGTGCCTTCCAAAATCTGAGAGGGACAAGGTGTGGAGCATGCTTTCGGAAGTCTTAAAAGAACAACACTCCGATGCGAAAACTACAGAACCCAAACCATCAAAAAAGAAAATCAACTTTCTGCTGATGGCATCTGACTCAGATGATGAAAGTGAACATGCGTCGGTCTGCACTGCTTTGGATTGTTATCAAGCAGAACCCATCATCAGCATGGACGCATGTCCTCTGGAATGGTGGTTGAAGATGAAGGGACATATGAATCTTTAGCGCATCTGGCACGTAAATATCTTGCAACACCAGCTACAACAGTGCCATACGAATGTCTGGTCTCACTTTCAGGTAACATTGTAAACAAGAAGCGGGCAGCATTATCTCCTGCAAATGTAAACAAACTTGTTTGTCTGAGTGACTGGCTGAACAAGTAGGACTGAGTGGACTTGTAGGCTCTAAAATTTTACATTGTTTTGTGAATGCAGGGGGTTTTTTTGGTACATAATTCTACATTTGTAAGTTCAACTTTCATGATAAAGAGATTGCAGTACAGTACTTGTATGAGGTGAATTGAAAAATATTATTTCTTTTGTTTTTACAGCACAAATATTTGTAACCAAAAATAAATATAAAGTGAGCACTGTGCACTTTGTATTCTGTATTGTAATTGAAATCAATATATTTGAAAATGTAGAAAACATCCAAAATATTTAAATAAATGGTATTCTATTATTGTTTAACAGTGTGATTAATTGCACGATTAATCACAATTTTTTAACCGCTTGACAGCCCTACTTTTTAGTATATTTGTATTTCTTCCAAAACAAAGTGTACAAGACAATGGTTCTCCTTCTTGCCCAATTTTGTTTTTTGCACAGTTAAAAGTATCAGAGACATCTCCAAAATATGGAGTTTGTCACTAATGGTAGTTTTGCTGAATAATACTGATGGATTGCTATAGATTTAGGACAGGAATGTTCAGAAGGAAATACTGCATTTAAAAGGTAATTGAATAAATTCTGAATTTACATCTGTATAACCTTACTATTTTCCTTGGGGTTGCACAGGTATAATTTGTCATAACATACTTACGTGGGATACACACTCACATAGTACACAATTAAACCTCTTCAAAGCTGGGCTTGTTACTCATAACAACCATGGAGGGAAACTAATATAGTACATAGAAAGCACCAATCTATCACCTTGAGGGTTTGGTTTTGTTCTCAACAATGCTATTTAGTATTCCCTAGTGACACCAAATAGAAATCATTGGCAATGTTTGAGTTAAGTCGGAGTGAAATCAAAATTATATAAATAAGAAAGCTTGAAAGCTTGTTGCTTTCACCAACAGCAGTTCCGTCCAATAAAATATATTACCTCACCCACCTTGTATCTCCAAATAAGAAATACACTTTTCCAGGGCAAAAGTATGTTGTACTGTCTTTAAATTATATATTGACCACATTTATCATGTGTTGAATGTGAATCTTTGCCTACATTTCTTCAAAGCTGATTAAAAGTTTGCTGTGAAACTTCTAAAGGGTAGGGTCATCTGGGTTTTTTTGTCTAAAAGTTCCTTGATTTATTCTGAGACTAATGTTCTGTGCATCATCTGCATAGAGTTCCTCTTGCTCATGGATTAAAAGTAAACATTATCTAACAGCTACCTAATAGCTACATAAAGCTACTTTGATTAAATTTAGCCATCAAATGACATCTATTCCACCTAAACTCTGCACTACATGTGTACTGCTTAAGTCCCTGATTTAATAATAAAAAAATGCAGCTTCCACCCCCAACTTAATTACCCATCTGCCAAATCTTTTCAGATCTCCCTTTGTGCAAATGAGGAGTGCTGCTTTAAAACTGTAGCAGTAACTTGGAAGAGATAAGCGCCAATCCTGGTCTGCACTTCCATGATGCAAAACATCCCTAAAATGGGCAGATCTGGAACCAGGTCCGGCTCTAGGCACCAGCAAAACAAGCTGGTGCTTGGGGTGGCACATTTTTAGGGGCGGCATGGCCGGCACCAGAATACCGCCCCTAAAAATGTGCCCCAGCCGCCCTAGCTCACCTTCGCTGCTGCTGCCGCTCGCGCGCCACGGCGCGCGAAACAGGTGATTCGCGCGCCGCTACTCGCCCTCCCTCCCAGGCTCTCAAACCTGGGAGGGAGGGGGAGACCCCGAGCGGCCGCGGCGCACGAAACAGCTGATTCGCGCGCCGCTGCTCCCCCTCCCTCCCAGGCTTGAGAGCCTGGGAGGGAGGGGGAGAAGCGGCGCCTGCGCCGCGGCCACTCGGAGTCTCCCCCTCCCTTCCTCCTAGGCTTGAGAGCCTGGGGGGAGGAGGCAGGGCTGGGGATTTGGGGAAGGGGCGGAGTTCAGGCGGGGCCGGGGGTGGGGTAATTAAAAAACGGGGGGGGGGGGGGCGGCCAAAATTGTTTTTGCTTTGGGCGGCAAAAATCCTAGAGCCGGCCCTGTCTGGAACCAGAGTTTTTAAGGCATTTAGGTGCCTAAAGATGCAATGTGCAGGGTAAAAACAACAAGGAGTCCTTGTGGCACCTTAGAGACTAACAAATTTATTTGGGCATAAGCTGCCACAAGGACTCCTCGTTATTTTTGCTGATACAGACTAACACGGCTACCACTCTGAAAATGTGCAGGGTAGTTATAGCCATGTTGGTCTCAGGATATTAGCGAGACAAGGTGGGTGAGGTAATATCACAGGCGCCGACTTTCTAATGTGCTGGGGGGTGTTCGGAGCACCCACGGACTTGGCACCTCTGGGTAATATGTCTTATTGGACCAACTTCTGTTGGTGAGAAAGACAAACTTTTGAGTTTACACAGTGACCTTACAAAGAGCTCTGTGTAACCTCACCCACCTTGTCTCTCTAACCAACAGAAGTTGGTCCAATAAGACATATAACCTCACCCACCTTGTCTCTAAAGATGCAATGGCACCGCAGTTAGGTGCCTATGTGTTTTTGAATATCCCAGTTTCTGTATCTTTAGGCACCTAAATAGCTTTAAAAATCTGGCCCCTAGTCCCTAGAGGATTTTACCTGCATATGAAGCTTTGGAGTGGACAGAACAGGTAGGAGATATGGTTTTTCTCTGAAGAAGCTTACCATCTCTGAAGGAGTTTGCAGTGTCTATATACTTACGTATATTTTCCAATTTTTAAAACATTTTGTTCAACTAGTTTCAAATTTGAAGATTTGTTTGTGGAAATTTAGCCAAAAAATGCACATTTTAAAAACTATAGAAAGAAAAGTTTTAATGGGAAAATCAGTTAAAATCATATTAATAGTTTTCATTTATGTAGAACCTTTTTATCCCAAAAGACCCAAAGCAGTTTACAATTATAAAAACCATACTATAGTGGAAGGTTGCAGACAGGCAGAGAAATGGTGCACAGCACGCTGCATGAGAGGAAAACATTTTGTAAGGTCACAGGGTCAGTTCCTTGTTCTTACAAAAAGGGTTATGGAATCTTTAATGTTCAGCCAGAAAAGATATGGTAGGATCTCTTTTTTTAAAGTCTCATTTGAAAGACACACACACTAAAATGCATGGAACTCAAATTATTTACCTCAGAAGGCTATGAATCTGTTGTTCTGTGGATTGTAGATATTTCAGACTTGGTGCTTAGATATAAGAACATAAGTATGGCCATACTGGGACAGACCAATGGTCCATCCAGTCCAGTATCCTGTCTTCCAACAGTGGCCAGTGCCAGGTGCTTCTGAGAAAATGAACAGAACAGGGCAATTATGGAATGGTCCATCCTCTGTCCTCCAGTCCCAGCTTCCGGGAGTCAGAGGTTTGGGAACACCTGGAGCATGGGGTGGCATCCCTGACCATCTTCTGTACTATTCAAAAAAATTTGAAAAAGATTCTGAATATCCAAAAATCCCAAGAAATGCATGGAATGCTTGAGCTCTAGCAGCTCAGATTCATTCTGTGGTAACAGTACAGGTTTTTACCAAAAAGCAGTATAACAGAGAGAGAGAGAGAGAGAGAGAGAATAATAGCAATTAACTGTGCATCATTTAGTGATGTTTGTGTAGCTATTAAATATTTGTAAAGGAATTCTTTAATAACATTTAATTTTCCTAGTAATGACCAAGATGCAGTCACACAGATTATGTCTTCTTACATATCTTATGTACCATTCCTTCTCATAATCTTTGGTTTATCTGATTCAGCTGCAATGTCTGTACTAGGACAATTTGGAGAACAGCAGCAAAAAATATTAACGGGCTGAAGGGACTGACATATGAAAAAAAATTAAAAGAACAAATATATATAGTGTGTATATTATTATGGTGATATAAAAGCTACCTACAATTAGTTGAAAGATAGAAATGGCATTAAAGGGCACTTGGTTTCGATGTTTTAAGCTAAAAGGGTTTAGATTACATGATAATGTGTACAGCTAGTGATAATGGGATGAAACTGATCAAAGACAGAAAAATTTGCTGACAATCTGTTTGACCTTAACTATGGAGATATGATGTATCTCTCCATAAGAAGATTGAAAGGTAGTCTCTGAAAAGAAGTGGTAGAAGCCTCAACACTAGATTCATTTCAAATTTGGCTAAACAAAAGATAGATAGATTAGATTAGATATTACTGGAGGACAATCCTGCATTGGCAGAGGATTGACTTGATGACCCAGAGATTTTTCCATTTTTCATGTCTAAGATTCCATAATAAAAGTTAAAGATAGGATGGTTATAAGACTTCTGCTTTCTCCTGAAGGGGTGCATCTGCCTGTTGTCAATAACTTTTTAATATACAAAAAAAATCTTTGTATGTCTGAAAGTTGTCTAGTATTTCTATTCAAAGCAATGAGGAAAGGCAGAAAAGGAATGCAAAAGTAGATGATCCTATTTACTCATTTTTTCTAAGGAAAGCTTAGAGCATTTTACCATACAACTTTTGGGGATTTACACACAGATCTGGGAGTAGATTGAAGGGTCAGGTGAAGACTGGTGCCAGTGCCTTGGGCTAGATCATGAAAGAAGGGTGGTGCTGTTACCCTTTTTGCTCAGGCTGTTATCCAGTATTTGGGGTCTAGCGTGATTGTTTCTGTTAGGATGAAAAATGGATGATATCAGCATACATTCTTTGGTGTGATCTTTTATTTTATTTTCCCCTCCCTCCCCTTCCCCCCACCCCCACAGAGCTAAAGCCCTGAGACTCCACCCCATAGCTGAAGCCTGGAGCCCCGAATGGTAGGGGAAGTGTGGGGGGCTCTGGGAAATAATCTCTAAGAATTTAAGCCCTGAGTGGAAGATTTCCTCAAGATTTGCCACATGGTTAGTACCTCCTCACTCCCTGTGGGACTGAGCACCTCACCCCTGGACCTCCTGGGTACAGGGAACTCCTCCCCCATAGGGTTGCTAAGAAAACAGTCCTGCATTTTTGAAATACAATGTTGGCAACCCTAGACTCTGCCCACACAGTTTACCTAAGCTTCTGATCAGGCCTTGCCATGTGGATTAATGACTTGGGTGGTGGCTTTTATTGTTTCCAGCTACCAATACACAAAATGTGTTTAATTGCTCCACCAATTTAGTCTGAAAGAAGGTTGGTTAGCATGCCATGGGCTTTAACCAAGTCTGTGATTGTCTATAGATCAAAGACCTATTTTATAGCAGCCATTTACACCTTCTAGTATAAAAGTGCACTTCTTAGCCGACTAGCAGGTTTGCATTTAAATTGTACAGGACAGGACCTAAAAGGAAGTTAATCAGTTTTAAGTCACTTAAAAATAGTAATGGTTGATTTTGTAACTTTTTTTCTGCACCATAATTTATAAATCTATGTTTAGAATCCCAAGAAGCTGATAAAGTTGTATCATAATAAATAGAGCTTGTCAGAATGGTCAGTATTTTCTTTAAAAAAAATCAAAAACTGAAAATTTTTGGTTTTCTAAAAATCAAATATTTTATTTTTCAGTTTGTATTTAAAATATGTATTTTGGCTGAAAATAAACTGTTCTGTGAACATTTTAGTTTAAGAAAAAAACATTTTTGACAGAAAAAACCTGATGAAAAAGTTTCAAATGGTTCTAAATATATGGGACAAAAATGACTTAGCCATACACTGTTAAATGTTTTCACATCAGGTTTTTTCCTCAAGAACATAAGGATTATTTTAAAATATCTGTCAGGTCGACTGAGTTACTAGATTGCATTTAAGCACATTAGTAACATTTTACTCACATTTGTTTGCTCATGTCAGTAAAGTTTGCAGGACTGAGCATTAGAAGCAGCAGAGAGAAGACAACCAAGGAGAATACATCAGGGGAGAGAGCATGGAAAAAGAGTATTGACTTCTCTTTCTTCTGATCCCAGAGAGTTCCCTCCTGCAGTACACAAAGAGTATGGGCTTTGTGTGTCTGGAGGTGACCCAAGAGTAGGGGGGTTACACAGGGTTTACATTCACTGAGATTATTTCCCAGAGCCCTCCATTCAGGGCTCCAGCCTTCAGCTGCAAGGCAGGGTGTCTCAGGACTTCCCCCCGTGATGGGGGGAGGGCACCAGGGCTCAGGGCTTCAGTCCCATAGGGTGCGCCAGGACTGGGGACTTCTGCGCCGTGGAAGGCACTAGGGTTTGAAAATATTTACCGGAGCTCCACTACAGGTGGCTCCAAATGAATTTAAGCCCTAGGGTTACATACATTGTCTTCCTTTCCATAGGCTTCTCCACTGTTAATTATTGGAATTCATGAATATTGTGTAATATTTTGCTAAATCCTCTTAGTCCTTTACCTTCATTACAAAAAAAAAGATTAATAAGCATTTAACATATTTTTCTTAGGCACAGTATTCTTTGTGCAATATTACCTCTTTGATTTCTAGTAATAATAATTGATTAATGGCTTCCTGTGCTTTCATTGATTTCCCTAGATTTATCTGTTTCCTCATTTTCATTCCTGTAAGTGGTTAGTCTGCGAACTGCTGATCCTTGTTTGGTCTAATTTCATTTTCAGAGGCAGCATCCTGATTTTAGCAATTCCCTCTGTCTTCCGTGAATGATCCATTAGTGGCGGGGGTGGGGGAGGGAAGGAGAGGAGGGAACTTTCTTATAATTGGATCATTTTTGATTGTCTATTCCCACAGATATTGTTGTCTCCTCTCTGATTCCTGTTATCTTCAAGAATAAATATACTGTATTTGAACCCTATATATTCTGTTGATGGAATAGCAGTTATGTCAGTTGGAATGGAAAGTGTGTTTAATTTAATATAGAAAAATTAAAATCAAACTTTGAAACATGAACTTCTCCCCACTTATTTTTTCAGTTCACTTCAGTTTTATTTTACATTTGTTTTTCTCTTTAATTTTTACAAAATGTAAGCACCAATACATGATTTTAAAAAAAATCCAAAAATTATTAAGGATTTTCAAAGCTGTTTCTGAGGTGTCAGAAGACTGGATGATTGGTTAAGAATTTAGACTAAGGCACTTCCTGATGACTTCATGTTTGCAGTGGGAAGAGTTGCCCAAAGTAAAAACAACTGGGTTTGAAGAAGTTGTGTTATATATATTTTATTAACAAAGGATTTAATTATGAGCTCGTGGCAGTAAGGGAGGAGGGGGGCAATATTATCCAGTTTCAGGCTAGTTCCAGATACTCTGATGGTAAAGAATTCTATCTAAATCTAGGCTGAGGTGCTGTGAACAGCTACATGTCTGGATGCTAATAAAGCTTTCTGAGTTAAAAAACAGCATTCGGAAAAGCAAATCAGGTGAAAATTCTTCATAACATAAGATGGTATACGAAGTAACAGAGGTAAGGACATCTTTAGAAAAGCTGTTCCTTTTGACCTGACCTTATTCTTCCAGGAATTAAAGTATACAATTACACACACACACACACACACACACACACACGCAAAGTTAAGCATACAGAAGTTTGGAAGTGCCAGAATGCCCATGCAACCTTAATTTGGTTCCCTTGTGAGTATGTGTTATGATACGGTCTTTAATTACAATTTCACATACTGTTTTTTTTTTTTCCCCACAGGACCTCTGCCTCATTCAAAGCACAGAATGGACAGTGCTTAATGAACAGCTATTCAATATTTTGTTTTCTTCTGGTTCAATGTGTGGTCCCATGCCTTATTTACTGCACACTATTTAAACCCTTAAATACTTAAGGCAGAATTTTTAATTTCCTCTTAGGCTTTTCTTTGATGCTCACCACTATAATAACCTGAGTCTTTCACAAACATTAATTAATGTATCTAACCCAATACCCCTCTGAAATGAGGAGATGGTGTTATCCTCTTTTTACAGATGAGGAATTGAGGGACTGAGAGAAAAACATCAAAAATTTCCACTAATTTTGGGTGCCCAATCTGAGATGCCTATAACCTTATTTTTCAGAGTACTAAGCATCATGTGGTTCTTCATATGTTCAAGCATAGTTCCCATTGACTTCAGTTGCAGCTTTGAGCACTCAGCACTTCTGCAGATCATCACAGGGTCTCAAGTTGGGCACCCAAAAAATTAGAAATACACAATTAATGATCACATGTGAAAAGTTTGGTTTAAGTGACTTGATTAGTATCACATAAGAACTCTGTGACAGCCTGCTCACCACACAACTCTGATTCATCCTTAGAGCAGCTCCATCCTGTGCACTGACTGAGGTAGGGGTCTTCTGGAAAAAATAGGATGTGATCATGTAATTAAAGACTAACAATGCATATAACGAGGCTGAGTCAAGGTTGCACAGGCAGAGAACAGTTATTTACTTTATTGTAACTGGTTCTTTGAGATGTTAACAGTGTAGATACCACTGTGGGTACACGTGTGCCTCATGCACGTGAGACTGAAGTCTTTTGAATAGCCGCATCCACAGGGGCCATGCATACACACTGTGCATCCTTGTAGTCCCATGTGAGGGCATTAAGGGCAGAGTACCTGCAACCCAGTCAGGGGCCAGCCTGCAGGACAGTCAGTCTCCTGGCAACCTAATGAGTGCAGCTGGTCCTGATAGAAGCTGTCTGACTGCATTACCTGATTAGTTGCAGGGGTCAGCAGGCTGATACTTAAGCTCAGTCCAGTGGCTACTCAACACATTCCTAGCCTGCAGCTCTGCTTGGTCCTATCCCTCCTCTAGCCTTGCTCCAGCCTGTACCTCTTCTAGTCCAGCCTGTACCCTCTCCTGCTCCAGTCCCCAGATTCTTCCTGACTCCCTGCTCAGATCCTTGACTCCACCTTCTGACTACAACTCCTGTTAACCCTTCAGCTTTGGCTTCTCACTCTCAGCTTTGACCTGCTTCTACATCTTCTGACTGCAATGCTGGTTAATCCTTGGGCTTAGGCTTAGGCTTTAGCTTCTGGTTGCTAGACCCAACTTGTATAGAGCCAGCTCTAACTGGTAGGCCAGACTCTTGCTCCAACAATTAGGCCAGACCGCCCGCAACCCAGTCGCTAACAAACCCCCTCTCGGGGTATGTCTTCACTAGCATCGTAAAGTGCTGCTGCAGCAGTACTTTAACGTGGCTGTGTAGTCATGGCGCCAGCGCTGGGAGCCAGCGCTGTAAAAAAAATCACCCCATGAGGGGAGTTGCTACCAGTGCTGGGAGCATGGCTAACAGCACTGGTGTACTGTCTACGCTGGCACTTCATAGCGCTGAAACTTGCAGTGCTAAGGGGGGGGGGGGTTCACACCCCTGAGCGAGAAACCAAGGTATCATTTTGATGAAGGTCAGTGGATTATTTCACATCATTACTCTGCAGATTTTGGATATTGGCATTTATGTGAAACAGGTACAGTGAGCCTTAATATTTATGGGGAGAGGTATACCAGTCAACTGTTAACAGATGGTGATGCACTGTGTGAGCCACTTAGGTATTCTTTCTGATGAAATAACCTGACCTTTTGAACAGCTGGCTATGGCTACAAATAACCAAGAACACAGTTGGAAACTTGTGGATCTCTCAAGACAATAGAGTAAAGCTCTGGAAACATCCAGCGTATGTAACTTTTTCTCTCCTGGGGCAGAATGGGGGTTTGGGAAGAAGACATGTAAATTAATTGAGTGATTAAGGTAGAACTCTGAGAACACCTTGAGGATGAATTTAAGATGAGGCTTCAGAACTACCTTGTCTCTGTGAAATGTCATGTAGAGGGTCCAGCCATGAGTGATGGCAACCAAAAAGACTGTGTTGAGAGTGAGATGATGCAATGAAAGTAGTTCAAAGGGAGACTCAATGAGGGGGACAATAATGAGGTCCCAATCAGGATTAAGTGGGTAAGTGTGTAACAGACCTTTTGAGAAACTTACATCAGGTAAGAGTAGATTGAGCACAACTGTACAGCAGGATGACAAGCTGAATTTGCTGCAAATGTGGACCTTAATGGAACTGAATGAAATGCCAGAATGTTTTAACTGCAACAAATAGTCAAGGATCTTTGGTATGGGAGCTGGACAAGGTCTAGATCATTTTGGGCTGCCCATAGGAGAACCTCTTCCATTCTGAAGAAGAACAAGTCTTTCTTGTGGATGGCTTTCTGCACTGTATCAGAATTTCTTAGACTTGTTAGGAGCAGTCTCTATTAGTTGTACTTACCAGCCAACATCCATGACATCAGATGTAGTAACTTCGGGTCTGTATGTAGAATCAAGCTAAGATTCTCAGATATCGGGTCCAGGCAATCTGGAAGCTGAATGGACACCTGTAGTATATCTATCAGCCAAAACTGTCTCAGCCAGTAAGGAGCTAAAAACAGTGAGTGGCTCTATCCCATCTGATTTTTGGATATTACCCAGGATATCAGAGGAGGTGGTGGAAAAGCGTATAGTAAGCCTTGTCTCCACAGCAAATGGAAGATGACTGGTGGTAATCCCAGGCTCATGCCTCCTCTGGAGCAGAAATTTGGATATTTGGCATGGTCCTTGGTGGCAAACAGGTCTATCATTGTTTCTTCCATTGATCAAATATGAGCTCTATGATGAACCTCTATATTGACCACTTGTGTTTGATGACACATTGTCTGCTTACGGAGTCTGCTAGATTTTTGCTGACTCCTCTGAGGTGAAGAGTCAATGGGATTATTCTGTGTTCTGAAGCCACATCCATAACTTGAGAGATGATGAGCAGATGCCTCTTTGCTTGTTTATCTAGTGCAGTACAGATGTGTTATCTGTGAAGATCTGCACAGTGGAGCTTTGTAGGACAGGTAGGAATGCCATGCAAATAAGTCTGACATCCCTGCACTCCAAGGCATTTATGTGAAGATCCGTATCACTCTGGCACCAGGATCCTTGCATCTGGAAATAGTTCAGGTGGGATCCCCAACCTGTTCCTGATGTATCTATGATTAGTGTCATTGTTGGAGAGGACGTGGAAAAGAGTACCCCTTTCTATACATTCTTCGAGTCCAACCACCATCCTGTTACTGAGATGATATAAGGTGGGACTACAACCTTCTCATAGAGCTAGTCTCTCACTGGGGAATAAATCAATCAAAATTCTGGCGCTGCAGGTGAAGGCATCATGTACATGCACAGATTTGAATAATCAGTTGTAGGCAAGTCTGTACCTACGTTGCCTTGTCCCTTTCCACCAGGCTTGGTCTGCCATCACATCTGACAGATGGTAGAGATCATTACCCATGCTACCCAATTCAATTACATTATTGCACTCCACCCCTCTCCTTATCCATCCCTTTTCAGAAACCCCTTTTACTAGAACTTACTGCAGTTTGAAGTGGCTTTTTTGCTTCATCTAAGAGCTGCAGAGGAGGTTCCATGGAAGTATGGGGAAGAGGCTTCTATTCCGGATAAATCCTTATTCTGATGAAAAAGGAGGTCTTCATCCTATTCGAGATCTGAGAAGACACTTACATACCCTGTCTCAGATTCAAGATGGTAACACATGCCTCCATCATTCCATCTCTTCACATTCAATACAGGATTGTGGCTCTCAATTTACAGGAAGCATTCTTCCATAACCTTCCACCCATCTCACAGCATGTACCTGAGGTTTACAACCGGGCTCAATCATTAATGGTACAAGATACTGCCATTGGATTCTCCCTGGCACAGAGAATCTTCACAAAATGTCTAGAGGTGATCTCTGCACACAGAAGGAGGAAAGGTATCCATGTCTATCTGTACCTGGATGGCTGGCTGATCAGGGGCAGAGGGAAACCATGGCAGCCAGAGATGATATCTTCTCCTTGGTTGGCCAGCTAGGCCTCTTGGTGAACAAAACGTTGTCTCTCACACCACCGCAGACTATTGAATTCATAGGAGCCAGAATCAACTCCTGACAAAGTGAGACTGTACCTCCCAGAGGACAGGTTCCTGTCCCTAAAATCTACACTGCATGAGATGAGATCAAACCCTACTATGACAATACAGACTTGGGAATGCCTAGGAATGATGGGTCACGTGTACATGATGCCGCTTTCCAGACTTCATCTGCAGCTCTTTATTTTATTCCCCAGTGAGACACCAGATCAACAAGAAGGTTGTAGTCCTACCTTATGTTATCTCAGAATCAGGTGCCCTTTTCTGCCTCTCTAACAATGCCATTAAACACAGATGCATCAGGAACAGGGACAAGGCAGCTTCCAAAGGTAACATTTTGCTCTTGACCGGCTCTGGTGTGGTCTTGACAGTCTCCTCAAATCTGCTGCCTCGTAGCTGGTGCATTCTGATGTGATGCCTCCTGCATCTATCTTCCTCCTCCTCAGTCTCTTGGTTTTATTCCCTGGAGGATAGTTAGGCTGCCTAGTTTGATATGATGGAGTCCTCCGTCTCATCTAAGGCGAGTAGAGGTTAGGTTTCAATGAGAGGTTGGTGTACAGATCCCCCAGTAGCACAGTGTGGCCATTGAGTGTTTCAGGGAATGAAGAGGATTGTCTGTACATTTGCTAAATATCTTCATTCCCTCCAGATCTTCTGTTGTGGCTTGCACTCTTTTAGGGATGCCTGAAGCCATGAAGTTCTTCTCATTATTATGACCATTGCCGTGGATTTGGCCATTATCTCTGAGGCATCCATAGCAGCCTGAAGAGAAGTCTTAGTCATCAATTGGCCCTCTTTGCTTAAGTCTTTCAGCTCTTCCTGGCTGTCAGGTAGTAGTTTGGCTAAAGGTGGTGATGCTTTCGCCTACGTTAGAAAGTTACATTTAGCTAAGTGGTGGTGGTGGTAATAATGCCTATCTCTCATACAGCATCTTTTCATCCATAGATCTCAAAGTGCTTTAAAAAGGTCAGTAACATTATCTCCATTTTACAGATAGGGAAATTTAGAAATGCAAAGAAACTGAGGAGTAAGCTTCTCTCCCAGATATGTTCAGCTTTTTTGTATTCTTGGCTTTCAGGGTGCTTTTGGTCAATCAGGACTTCTCCTGTACTGCAGAGACAATTAATGAGCCTGTATTAGGGTGAGGGTAAAATTCCTCTTCGATATCATTTATCAAGCCTTTTCACTGTGGCTAAGATAATTTTGGGAGTCTGGTACCACACGGCTCTCGCAGTGTCAAGAGTCCCTTCATTAATTGAGAAGATGATTCTTGCCAGACCTGACGCAGTGAAGATGTCACATTTTTATGACTGGTGTTCAATGAGTCTGCTATCCTCCCTTGCAGTTCTTGAAAAGTCTTATAGTCATCCAGTGCTGATACTGAGACAACAGCTTCAGCCAGAGAGCTGTCCTTTGGAGGCATGGGAAGATGACATAGTTCCCTGCATTCCATGGTGGACAGGTGTCTCTGCCCTCCTCTCTACCTGTGGCCTGGCCAGGGATGCTGCCAGAGAATACAAAGTCCTCCTTTTCCTTGAGCAAGACAAGGACTGGCTTCTGGAGACTTAAGAAGGTCTCTGAGGGCCCAATAATTTCTTGGTGCAAGCCATATGGGTATGAGAGGTTAGCATGCTGTTGGCCAGTCCATTGCCAATCATTGTGATGCTAAGATGGAGCTCTATCAAGGAATTCAGCCAGGGGATGATACCCAATAGAAGATGTGGCCAGGTAATGAAGAGGAATACTCTTCCTTCAGGAATGTTGCCAAAGTGAATGATAATCTCAATATCAGAGTCTTGGTGCTGGAGTCAGTGCAGGTTCCTCCAGAAGGATATCCACCAGTACTGTGAGTGACTCAACTGACAAAGCCAACATAGCTGGCGGCATGGCTGCCAGTGCAAGTGAAGTCAGTGGGTGGGTGTTTGGTTGGTACCACCAGTATAGCCAGCTCCACATCATTAGCCCTTATTTTTGATTGTGGTTTAGTGGTCTTATCTCTGGGATGATCCTTGTGGGATGATACCAAGCTAAGCTTGGAGTCTCTACATCTGTGCTTGGAATGCCCTATGTTCATGCCAGGTTTTAGAGCCACGTGTGTTCCTGATGGTAGTTCCAGGGATCTCCATGTCAAGAGCTTCTCAGTAGTGGCTTTTGGTGTTTGTGTGCCTGCTAGAGGAGGCACTCATAGACACTGATTTATTTGGAAATTTGGACTTGGTACCCACTTCTTTGGGGTACAATTTGATCTTCATAGACTGCTCCAGCAAGTGGAGCTTGATTAGAGCATCCCACAAATTGTACATCCTGTTTTTGGGAGGGTTGTTTGTTTAATTTTTAAAGGAGAGCATCACATTACACCAGTCTTGGATTTGGCGTTTGCTCAAACAGAATAATCATCTGTTGTGGTCATCAGTTAGTGGGATCATGCTGTTGCCCATAGTCTTGGAGTCTGTCCTGATGCAGGAGTGCCAAAGGCTAAGCCCTGCTCTACAAGAGATGGGGGGGGGGGAGGGTCTATGAAGTTATGGCTGTTTATTTGTGTTTTGGTCCAAATTTTACTCACTAGGGCTGGTTCTCCACGTGTGAGGTACTCCCTTCTCTCCATGTGTCATTATATAATGCCTGCATCTGTAACTTTCACTCCATGCATCTGAAGAAGTGAGGTTTTTTTACCCACGAAAGCTTATGCCCAAATAAATCTGTTAGTCTTTAAGGTGCCACCGGACTCCTTGTTGTTTTTGTACATTTTGCAAGTGTATTTTGCAAATATTTGTTTACAATACAATAGAGGAACATTGGGGATTTGAGAATCTTGGGTTCCATTGAAGGTTTTGAAGGGAAGTATTATCTAATGGGTACAAACCTTTCCACCTATTTCCCACAAAGCTTGACCCTTTCTGCCCCATCCCTTCCAAACTGTCCCCGTCCCTGTCCCGTGTCTTCCCTACGTCTGGCAATTCCATTCTCCTTGCCTATCCAGTCCCAATCTCCAGTCATCAGGCTTCTAATTCTGGTCCCAGTCTTCTTGGTAAGACAGTCCTACCCTCCCCTTCTGGGGTATCTGTCCCAATTTCCCTCCACTTCCTGCCTCTCCCCACCCACACATCCAGTCCCAGCCTCTTTGCTGAGCCAGTCCCAGTTCCCTCTCCCAGCTTCTTGTCCGACCTCTCTCCCTCCCTGCCGCCAGCTCCTTGTCCCAGTCTCTTTGCCCAAAGAGTCCTAGTTCTCCTCCCCACACTTCAGTTTCCTTTAGATCTGTCTTCCCTGCCCCATACTGGTGCTTAGTCCCAGTCCTGTTGTCCAGCTAGTCCCAGTTTCTTCCCTCCCCTCCCACCCCCAGCTCCTTGTCCAATCTCAGTGTTCCCCGTTGCCTGGCCAACCAGTTCTCATTTTCCCCCATCCCATTTCCCACAATGGTTCCTAGTCTCTTTGCCCAACCACAGGGCTGGCTCCAGGCACCAGCTTAGCAAGCAGGTGCTTGGGGCAGCCACTCCGGAGTGGGGGCGGCACGTCCAGCTATTCGGCAGCAATTCGGTGGAGGGTCCCTCACTCCGGCTCGGAGTGGGGGGGGGGCTGCTTGGGGCGGCAAAAACCCTGGAGCTGGCCCTGCCCAACCACGCCCAGTTCCAAACTACCCTCACCAGTTCTCAGTCTCACCAAATTCCTTGTCCCAATGTACTCCCAGCCTAGGCCAGCCCCACATCCACACTGCCTTCTAAACATTTGCCTTCTGTAAGAGTGCAAGAAATGATCATGTGTACAAAGAAATCTTGAAGAACTTTGTGGCATTGGGGATCCACCAGACTTCCTATTGGAGTTGAGAGAGAGTCAAGCATCTTAAAATCAACTACTGCAAGGCCAAGGATAGTAATGACACCTCTGGGAACTCCCCTTCTGCCTTTCTCCTCTATGAGTAACTTGACCAGGTTATGGGCATTTCAGTTAGCACTAGCCTACAGTGGTGCATGACAATCTGCTAAGGAGGGATGGCACTCTTATAACCCCCAAGTCATAGAGACCACTGGAAGAGAACCAGCAGCTACCAAATGAAACTGAGTAAGTGACCTTGTTCCCACACTCAGCTCTGCATCATGTTATAGACATGTCAGCACAGTTGTGAGACCCAGGTCCAGGAACTGTAAACCCAGGTTTATAATGCAGTGTGGATGCTCAAGCACAGGCCTGGAAATCCCAAGTACACAGGTGTGGGTCCCACAGACCTAGGTTTACAATATGGTGTAGAGGCTCACTGGCCTTCCTCCAGGCCATCGCTACTATAGGAGGCTCATTGGTGTAGCAACACTTCCTGCAAACCTTTACACCAGTGTCATTGGGAGCAGAATCTGAGTCATAGTGTGCCATCAAGCTTGAAGTATATTGAACAAATGAGACATTATTCAATAATTATATGGTGGGACAGAACAATACAGGCAAATTATGCAGCCCATTTAGACAAGCAGTATATTTTAAAAATTGATTGAGTCCTACGCACAGACGTAACAAAATTTATTCCAAAAGGCTTGAGTGGTTTCTTATCAAAACATTTTTATATTAATGAAGAATACACAGTATGTCCATCATATAAGGAAAACTGGGCCGCACCCTGCAGTCTTTTCTTAGGGAAAGTTCCCATTAACTTCAATAGAAGTTTTGTGTCAGTAAACACTAAGAACTTGAGGATCTGAATCATTGCAAATATTATTAGCTTATCACAACATGTGCTCCTTAGGTATTTTGCTTCCATTTCTTGGCTTTCCTCTTTAATGACCAAACCTTGTAGCAACACCCCACTGGGACTTAATGAAATCTTGTGGGGGAAAAATAAAGGAAATCAGCCAGAGGCAATATTTCCATATAGTTTCTAAAGTTAGTTACTGTAAGCAAGGAGTATAATGCCCAATCTTGCTAATTTTTATTCACATTAATAACACTTACTCACGTGGGCAGCTCCATTGATTACAATTAGAACTGAAATAGGAGTAAGAGTTTACAAGATAAGTCCCAAGAATTTTCTGCTCTAGGAGAACTTCTCTTTTACTTTGAAACTCTTGTCCCAGCAAATATCTAGTGGATATTAACTGAATTAAATCTTCTTTGATTTCTATAAACTTAACTTTTCCAGACTATTCAAATTCCTACAGTTTTTTGGCATGCTTTACAGACATTGATCATAAACATTCATTTCCTGATTAAGCTTAGTAAAAACGCCAAAGAAATTACACTCTGTCAAGGACACTGTATGTCACCAAAAATGTTATAAAACAAGTAACAGAATATACATTTTCACCAGACTAAAATGGGTCTATAACTGGGACATGTATATATTTTGTTTGTTTTTAAGTAAAGGCTAAGATAGTCATTATATTTAATATTTAGTGAAGTAAGTAGAGCCATCTTATGGGAATGTCTAGTAACAGCATACTTGGAAAGGGAGCTCTAATTATTATCTCTTTTAGGATGGGAGAATACATAAGGAAGGGCACAGGAACACATTTGCAAACTTGGATGCTTAAAGTTCAGATCCTAAGTCTGTATTTAGGCATTAAATGAGTGACCAGATTTTTCAGAAGGACTGAGCACACAAAACTTGGAATACAGTCAATGGGAGTTGTGGGTAGTGAGCACTTCTGCAAAACTGAGACCCTAAATGTGGATTTAGGTGCCTAACTTAAGAAATTTTGGCAAAAGTGTCCTATGTCCAGGAAAGGGTCCTCCAGAGAGTATTAGCATCATAGCGTTACGTGCTATTCTTGTGACTTTCTAGGCATAAATTATTGCAAACACCAGTCCACCATGACCCGTAAGTGGTGCTGATGGCGTTGGTTGTGACTATGATGATAATACAACCCAGGGGATGGGTGTGCTACTTAGTGTAGCACTGCTTACTTACAGGGTTGGGGGAATCAGGAAAGGAGAAACTTGCACTGATCAACAGAAACTCAGGTCTTTTTTTGATGGTGTCTTTTCCCACTCTTTCAAAAAGAAAGCCGTTCCTAATCTTGATTTTAATAGGATCACTTGTGAAAAAAGATACTACGCCGATTAGGTCCTTTACAGTTAGGACTAAAATTAATGGAACTATTCTGCAGTGAGTAGTAATTCAACATGACTAAAACTGGCAGAATCAGGCTCTTAATTGCTTTCTGTTTGTCAGACAACAAATGGAATACATATAAATAATTACTTCAGGGCTTCTTAGCAATGTTCATTACCACATCATGACCAAATTATACTTCATTTCCCAGTTCATGCCGGAGGATTCATTCCAATAAAAGAACAGATTTTTTTAAAGTAAATCTGAAGTGAATCAAAATACATTCCAAAGCCAAAACATGTAATTTAAAAAATAACATTTAAGGCTGTGCTAAGGAGCAGCAGTGTAGTTATACATCACATCATTTACAAAACCCCAAGTACTTAAAAATAAAGAAATGAATAGTTAAGGATATCATCAGTTGTATAGTTCCTACATACTAAACATATATGAGATTCTCATTTTATCTCTATATGCACTGACTTCACTGGGACTACTCTCATGAGTACAGTTAATTATATGCACAAGTGCTTGCAGGATCAGGGTCACAGGGCTTGTGACAAATCTATACTGCTTTAACTACACCAGTATAGTTAAGGTGGCACAACCCCTGCGTGTGTGGATGCAGTTATACTGGTACAGCTTATTTACATACAGCAATGGCAACTTTATTCCAATACACTTGCATTCACACTGATATACAGTACTGATAGAACTATTTTGGTAAAAAATCACACTCCTAACTAAAATAATTACACCAGTACAAAACTTGTGTATTCCAGGAATTAGTGTCATACCAAAATTAGAACTCTGGAGCCTGAGTCTTTGTTGGCCTGCCCACTGGGTGCTGGAACAATTTTTATAGGGGGATGCTGATGATGGAAACCATGCATTTGATGTTTGTTATTACTACTTCAAGCCAGGCGGTGCAGCACCACCCTCAGCACCCTTAGTTCCACCACCACTGGCTCTGCCCCTTGTGCACTTTTACATCAGTGTAAAGTGAGTACAAAATGGATGTAAAACACTACTATTCTGATCTGGTGGCAGCTTACAGCCACTTTGTGTAAATGACTACACCAGGTGCAGGGCAATGGTGAATGACTTCTCTGGTCTTTTGGTTTACCAGCAGGTTGCTGACCTACTAGGCCACAGTGTGTCTGAGGTAACATCTGGAACATCTCTGTAGCTTACTTGTTCCATCAGAAAAATGTGGTAAATAATGTTTGTCCGTACATGGGCTCAAAATAAGCAGAGTCAAAACAGAGTATATGGTGTGTAATGTCAGAAGTATGAATGCTGAAGAATTGTCCTTTAAACTAGATTGGCAGACAATATTGAAAACGCAAAGTTTCAAGTATCTGAGTTCCAAAATTGGGGAAACTGAGGACAAAATTAGAACTAGGATAATAGTTACCTGACTCAAATGGAGAGAGATAAGAGGTATAGTATGTGACAAGAAGATAGTGGTAAGATTAAAAGGGAAAGTCTATAAAACAGTGGTCCATCCTTAATATATGGTGCTGAGTGTTGCGCAACAAAGAAGAAATGTAAGGAAATGATCTGTTCCAAAGAAATGTGAATGTTGAGATGGATGAGTGACGTAAGCAATAAAGACCATGTGAGAAATGTGTATGTTACAGACATGCTCAAAGTAACACTCATAAATAAGGCTGAGTGTCTGTCACGGACATCACAGAAGTCATGGATTCTGTGACTTTCCGTGACTTCTGCAGCGGCTGGTGCTGGCTCAGGGTCTGCCCGAGCCAGGCAGCCCCTGGGCCAGCAGCAGTAGTTTAGGCGTGTGGGAGGGGGCTAAGGGCTGGGGCAGAGGGTTAGAGTGTGGAGTGGCGCTTACCTGAGGGGGCTCCCTGGCTCCCACTGGCATGTCCCTCCAGCTCCTAGGTGGAGAGGTCAGGGGGCTCCACGCTCTGCCTATGCCCGCAGGCGCCACCCCACAGCTCCCATTGGCTGCGGTTCCCGGCCAATGGGAGCTGCAGAGCTGGTGATTATGCCTGGAGCAACACACACACACACCCCTCCTAGGAGCTGCAGGGACATGCCGGTCGGAGCCAGGTAGAGAGCCTGCCAGCCCTGCCAACCCTCCCCCCCAGCACCAGCAGGGTTCCCAGGCTGTGCGCTACTGCCCAACCCCCCCAGCACCAGCAGGAGTCCTGGCCCACACAGCACCCTCTGCAGCACTAGCAGGGACCCGGACTGCCCCCCCAGAGCACCCCCGGCCCCCCGGCCCAAGTTTTAGTTAGGGGTATATAGTAAAAGTAATGGACAAGTCATGGGTATGAATTTTTGTTTACTGTCCGTGACCTGTCCATGACTTTTACTAAAAATACCCGTGACTAAAATGTAGCCATACTCATAAATGGAAAAATGAGGGAGTGAAGGCTCGGATGGTTTGATGATGTAAAGGGCACTCCTGATGACTGTGTGGGTAAGAGAGTCCAACAAATCAAGATTGAAGGAAAAAAAGAGAGCGAGAAAGGCTGAGCCAAGAAGAAGTGATGGGATGTCATAAAGGAAGACATGTTAGCATATGGCTGGATAGAGCATATGGCATTGAACAGAGCACCTTGGAGGGAGAGAACCTGTAGAGTACACCTCATTTGATGGGATTAATGCAGGAAGAAGAAGAATGCTTGTCCCAACTTGTACATTTCAAAGTGTTTTACTAAGGTGGGGAAACATTATTCTCCCCATTTTATAGTTTATATGAGAGGCATTGGGGTCCACTACCTCAAAACTGTTCTGTTCCTAGCGCAGCCACAGGCTTCCTCTATAACCTTTAGCAAATCATAGAAGATTAGGGTTGGAAGAGGCATCAGGAGGTCATCTAGTCCAACCTCCTGCTCAAAGCAGGACCAACACCAACTAAATATCCCAGCCAGGGCTTTGTCAAGCCGGGCCTTAAAAACCTCTAAGGATGGAGGTTCCACCACATCCCTAGGTAACCCATTCCTGTGCTTTACCACCCTCCTAGTGAAATAGTGTTTCCTAATATCCAGCCTAGATCTCCCCCACTGCAACTTGAGACCATTGCTCCTTGTTCTGTCATCTGCCATCACTGAGAACAGCCTAGCTCCATCCTCTTTGGAACCCCCCTTCAGGTAGCTGAAGGCTGCTATCAAATCCCCCCTCACTCTTCTCTTCTGCAGACTAAATAAGCCCAGTTTCCTCAGCCTCTCCTCATAAGCCATGTGCCCCAGCACCCTAATCATTTTTGTTGCCCTCCACTGGACTCTCTCCAATTTGTCCACATCCTTTCTGTAGTGGGGGTGCCCAAAACTGGACGCAATACTCCAGATGTGGCCTCACCAGTGCCAAATAGAGGGGAATAATCACTTCCCTCCATCTGTTGGCAATGCTCCTACTAATGCAGCCCAATATGCCGTTAGCCTTCTTGGCAACAAGGGCACAACGTTGACTCATATCCAGCTTCTTATCCACTGTAATTCCTAGGTCCTTTTCTGCAGAACTGCTGCTTAGCCAGTTGGTCCCCAGCCTGTAGCAGTGCATGGGATTCTTCCGTCCTAAGTGCAGGACTCTGCACTTGTCCTTGTTGAACCTCATCAGATTTCTTTTGGCCCAATCCTCCAATTTGTCTAGGTCATTCTGGACTCTATCCCTACCCTCCAGCATATCTACCTCTTCCCCCAGCTTAGTGTCATCCACGAACTTGCTGAGGTGCAATCCATCCCATCATCCAGATCATTAAGGAGGATGTTGAACAAAACCGGCCCCAGGACCGATCCCCTGGGGCACTCCGCTTGATACTGGCTGCCAATTAGACAGGGACGTTGATCACTACCTGTTGAGCCTGACGATCTAGCCAATCCACACTACTTTAAAATCCATACTACTTTAACTTGCTGGCAAGAATGCTGTGGGAGACCATATCAAAAGCGTTGTTAAAGTCAAGGTATATCATGTCCACTGCTTTCCTCATACCTAGTTATCTCATCATAGAAGGCAATCAGGTTGGTCAGGCATGATTTGCCCTTGGTGAATCCATGTTGACTGTTCCTGATCACCTTCCTCTCCTCCAAGTGTTTCAAAATGGATTCCTTGAGGACCTGCTCCATGATTTTTCCGGGGACTGAGGTGAAGCCGGATTCTCCTTCTTCCCTTTTTTAAAGATGGGCATTATATTTGCCTTTTTCCAATTGTCCAATCACTTAAATCAGGAGTTCTCAAACTGGGGGTCGGACCCTTCAGGGCGTTGGGAGGTTATTACATGGGGGGGTCGTGAGCTGTCAGCCTCCACCCCAAGCCCCCCTTTGCCTCCAGCATTTATAATGGTGCTAAATATATTAAAAAGTGTTTTTAATGTATAAGGGGGGTCACACTCAGAGGCTTGCTGTATGAAAGGGGTCACCAGTAAAAAATCTGAGAACCCCTGATTTAAATGCTCCGATCTTCACTTACTCCACTTAGAAAATGGATCTGCACATATTCATCCTAGGCCAAGAGGACATTTTGATGGGCAAATGCAAGGAGTAATTTTACCAGATTCTGGAATTTCCTATCATATTTGAAAAGTAACCCTTTAATCCCACAAATATTTTTGTATGTACTTAACTTTAAGCATGTGATAGTTATGTCAATTTTAGTGAAGTCAAGAATTGAGAAGTGGACCCTCAAATGGCACCTTTTTTCCTTAATTTGGGCCCTTAATTTAAATAGATATAAAAAGGAAATAGTACTTCTTTCTATAAATTCCCTCTTCCATCTTTTGGAGGAGACACAAAACCAATGTACTGACAAGCTCTAGTCATTGAACATATAATAACACTCGTGAGTATAGGGGTGTTACTCCCATCTCACCAGATTCCATGTTGGATAATTACATTCTGCTCACTGAAATTCCCCCTGTAATTTCAACTGGGAACACTATTCACTTTATGTCCTAAAATGTGGTGTACTGTTATGAACTGTTAAAACACCTACTGATTTCCAGTTTAGATATATTTCAGTGATGGGTGAAGTAATTTCTGTTGTTGATATATAGTTGGTCATGTACTTTAGAAACCAATTGCAAGAAAGAACTACATAATAAATGTGAAATATTAAGAATTTTTAACAGAAACAGAAACGAGTGCACTCCATTCCGAGATGATAAGGCAGATGTTCTCATTTGGTGCAAGGATCAATACTGTGAGTGGGATTACAGCCAAATTTCTACTATGGGCCTGATACTATTACTATGGAAGTCAATGGCAAAATTTGGTTTGTATAGTGCAGGATGGAATCCTTAATTCTCTGTTTTACAAGGATCTAGTTCTTTCATGGCAATGTGTTGTCTTTTCCCAGTTTAAGATAATGCAAGGCTATAAATGCTTCCTAAATATATATTGACAGGGATGTTCATTAAATTGTTGGACATGGAGTTGTATTTATGAAAGATCTTTCCCTTTCTCTTATCCAAAAACTAAAAACTGTTGCCAACTTGGTCTCATCACTAAGGAATATAGAGACACTAGCTTCATCCACTTCTTAATAAAAAAGGCTATAAATAGTGTTGTCTGTTCATATATTATTGGTCAGTGTAAATATTACATGCCAAGAAATTGACATGCTGCTGCAAGGTTACTAAAAAGTCTGGAGAAATGTTATTAGCCGGTATAGAGAATCATTATTATCATATTGCAGATATTAACAAATCAAGAGGTCCTATTTGATACTATAAATCGCTCTAAGGTATATTTTTATCATAAGAATTCTACCAATGCCATTAGTGTTGCAATTTAGAAACATTATTCCTACCCCCAAACAAACAGGTCTCTTAATAGGCAGATTGAAAATTTCACTAAATATTACAGTAGAAAATTGAGATGCGGAGGATGCACACAGAATGGAGGAAGCTGGGACAAAGCATATCTGATATATTTGTAACATTAAGTGAGAAGACAAAGTAGTCTCTTTGTCCAAGATTTCTTATGTGTATGGCCACCGTTATCATTCAACATGACACAGCATGACTTTAAGTGCCATCCATCCCTATACAGCAATTGAAGCAGTATGAGTTGTGGTAGAGTACTACAATTAACATTTGGGTACAGAGCAAGAGAGAGAACAAACCTGAATATATATTTTCTCCATTATTTTCTAGCACCACCAGGTCTGAAGTCCCTTTCCATAACTACTCTGTGTGAAGTGGGAAGCTGAGCAGGTATATGATTGGAGGTTTTGTTTTAGTGTATGGGAACTTGTGAATGTGGAGATGGGAGGCTTATGGCTGTATGAGGGGATTGTATGAATGAGTGTATGTGGGTGATGATTCTATCTTTTGTTAAGGATAGAATGGTTCATGCCTCAACTAGCCTCTCTAATGGCTTTACCTCATTAGGCAGCTGTTGGGGGCAGAGCTCCGTGTGAGGGATGGGAAGTCATGTTTCTGCGCATGGTGAGGGCTTTGAGGGTACAGGAAGTTGGGAGGCATACGTGGCTGATGGGGGTTGTATCTATGAGTGGGTGGGAGAAGAAGGGGTTGTGACAAAAGGGCAGCTGATGGCTGTGTGTCTGGATAAGGGAGGAGGTTTGAGGGGGGTGGCTGGGTGTGTAAGTGATGAAGGGGGGTTGGGGAGGAAGTTTATGGAAGGTGTCTGGGGTAAGGGAAGTGGTGAGGGGTGTGTGTATAAAGGAGGAAGGGGGATCAGTCTGAGGAGGAAGTTTATAGAGCGTGTCTGGGATAAGGGAAGTGGTGAGGGGTGCGTACATAAAGGAGGAAGGGGGATAAGTCCGAGGAGGAAGTTTACAGAGAGTGTCTGGTGTAAGGGAAGTGGTGAGGGGTGCGTGTATAAAGGAGGAAGGAGAGGAAGTTTACGGAGGGTGTCTGGGTGTACGGGAAGGGATGAGGGGTGAGTGTATAAAGGAGGAAGGAGAGGATGTTTACGGAGGGTGTCTGGGTGTACGGGAAGGGATGCGGGGTGCGTGTATAAAGGAGGAAGGGGGATTAGTCTGAGGAGGAAGTTTACAGAGGGTGTCTGGGTGTACAGGAAGGGGTGAGGGGTGAGTGTATAAAGGAGGAAGGAGAGGATGTTTAAGGAGGGTGTCTGGGTGTATGGGAAGGGATGAGGGGTGAGTGTATAAAGGAGGAAGAGAGGACGTTTACGGAGGGTGTCTGGGTGTAAGGGAAGGGGTGAGTGTATAAAGAAGGAATGAGAGGAAGTTGACGGAGGGTGTCTGGGTGTATGGGAAGGGGTTAGGGGTGCATGTATAAAGGAGGAAGGAGAGGACGTTTATGGAGGGTGTCTGGGTATACGGGAAGGGGTATGGGGTGTGTGTATAAAGAAGGAAGGAGAGAAAGTTTATGGAGGGTGTCTGGGTGTAAGGGAAGGGGTGGGGGTGACTGTATAAAGGAGGAAGGAGAGGACGTTTACAGAGGGTGTCTGGGTGTACGGAAAGGGGTGAGGGGTGAGTGTATAAAGGAGAGGAAGTTTATGGAGGGTGTCTGGGTGTAAGGGATGTGGTGGGGGTGGGGGTGAGTGTATAAAGGAGGAAGGGGGATAAATCTGAGGAGGATGTTTACAGAGGGTGTGTCTGTTCGGGTAAGGGAAGGGGGCGAGGGGGGAGTGTGGGGGGGCTGTGTGTGTGAGGGAAGGGATGTGCGATAACACAGTTGGGTGGGGGTTGAGAGGACGGCTCTGAGCGCGGAGGAGCGGGCAATGTGTGTGGGGAGCCGGTGGGGGCTGTGACGTGCGAGGGGATAGCTGTCAGGCTCTGTGGGAGGGGATGGCTGTGAGCCTGTCAGTGTGGGCCGAGGGCCTCCCCTCCCCGCCGCTCTGTGCCTGCGCGGTGGGCTTACGCTGGGGTATTTACGGTAAGGTGGACGCGGCGGCAGCTCCGTGTCAGGTGATCTGAGCGGAGAAGCCGCCTGGAGTCGGAGAGGAAAATGCAAGATGGCCCGACGGGGCCGTGAGGGGCTCCCCGCCGCCCCCTCCCCGCCCGGACCCCGGCAGCGCAGGGCCAGCGGCGAGCGCTGAGGCCAGCCCCGCCGCGCTAGAGCCTGTCCCCGGGAGGGGCACCGAGCCATGGGGCTCTGCTACAGTCTGCGCCCGCGGCTCTTTGGGGACCCCGGCGGAGGCGGCTCCATCTCCAGCGCCGCCTCGGAGCCCGAGCAGCCCGCAGAGCACACGGCCCCCCCGCCGCAGCCGCTCGGAGCCCCGCGGGGAGGCAGCTGCTGCGGGCAGCCGGGGGCCGGGGGCTCGCTCCACCCTGCAGACAAGCCCGGGGGAGAGGCGGACGGGCCGCCGCCGCCGCTGCTGCTGCAGAACGGAGGCGGCAACGGGGCGGCCCCGGAGCGGCAGCCGCTGCCGAAGCCCGGCGGCAAACAGCCCCGGCAGCCGCCTCAGCCGGCCGCGCTGCAGAGACCCTGGGAGAAGCTGCGCCTGGAAGAGCGGGAGGCGGAGAAGGAGGCGAGGAAAGTCAGCAAGAGCATCGACCGGGCGCTGAAGGAGCAGAAGCGGGAGTACAAGCAAACGCACCGGCTGCTGCTGCTGGGTACGTGTGCGAGGGGGAGTCGGGCCGCCCCCGCGCAGCCCTCGGCCGGCAGGTGCCCAGCCGGGCTCCCAGCCAGCCCTTCTGGCGTCCCCCATAGTCCCTCCTTTGTCTCGTCCTTCTCCTTCCTCTCCCCCTTTCTTCTCCTCTCCACAGCTCTGCTCCCCCCTCTGTCTCCCTCCTTCTTTCTCCTTTCCCCCTCCCCCAGGTTGCTGGCCCTCTCTCTCCCCCAGCCAGGTTTCCACCTTTTCTTCCCCTGTGTTCCACCTCCCAGGATCTTGAAATGGTTTTGCGATGGAGAATTTGATTTGTAACTAGCCCTATAAAAGGCGAGCTGCTCCACCCAGGCAGCAAAGCAGAAGTGATGTGGAGACGGGAACGAGCAGGCTTCATTTTCAGCTGGGAGGAGGAGGAGGTGTGCGTGGTATGCGGTGTGTGTGTCTGTGTTGTCTAGCCGAAAAGTAAACGGCGCTTGTGCTGGTATCTCAGGAATTCGAAAATCAGATGCATGGAAGATGAAAATGGCTTTGAATAAAGCATGTGTTCTGTCAAAGAGCCTCCTCTTTGCTACTTGTGTGGAACCACTGATGGCTTAATAGGAAGTGGTAGTACAGGCTTGTAGCTCCTAATGAGCATACTGCTGAAATGCTAGGAAATAATGGGCTGGTTATTTTAGGGAAGGTCTAGGGTATATGAGGGAAAGTAATTTGGCATGGGTATGTATATTCTTTAGCATATACTTGTTCCAAGGATAGTGGTTCACTTACCTATTTTCAAGGGGAAAAAACCCCCCAAAACCAAACAAAAATACAACCCTGCAAGGTGACTTGTTTTTTCGGAAATACTATGTGCTGCTTGCCATTTGCTCTTTACAGATATTAGTTAATAGTCTTCTCTAGAGGCTTAATCCCAGCTAATACCCCTGCGGTTTTTATACTGCAAGTGTATCTAATACAATCTAATTTCCCACAGGAAATGGAATAGTCAGACTGCAGAGTTGTTGTTTTTTAATGGTCTAAGGAAAGGGGTTTGGGTGCCTCCTGAGCATGACCACTAATTTCTGTTAGTGTTGAAATACCTTTTTTTGGGGGGGGGGGGAGTACAAATATGTGTTGTCTTGTGTGTTGGCTTGGATCTCTACATGCATTACAGAGTGTGGATAGGTATATTTATTTATACAGCTGTACTTTAACTGTACTTAACTGATTCCTTTATTTGACTTTAGGGGGTGGGGGGGAACAAAACAATGTAATATGGCAGTGTCCAAGATACTTCCTTATGTTAAGGTGTAGTTCATGTTTACCAGAACAGTATCACTCAAATTCTAAAAATAAACTACAGACTTGGTTATTGTCTGGAAGTTTGTAATATATAGCACAGCTGGTAATTATAGGGGGAAATTCCTACTGTTTGGAATACAATACTCTATATAAAAATAAAAGTGGCCCCTACCACACGCTTTACCAGTTCAACTTCAATGCTTAAGCTTTAAAATTTATATCCTATTAAGATACATTGATGGATTTTTTTTTTAATTTTTTTTTTCTGATCTGTAAAACAGTGTGGTTGATACCAATGTGGACAGAAGAAGCAGTTGTCACTGAACAGTGGCCTGCCTCTAAAGAGCCATTGCTTGAACAAAAGGTTGCTGGCAAATAAATGGAGTGAGTGTGTGGTCTTTTAATGTGGAGGCAATAAAATAGTAGACCAGAGAGACACAAAGCTCTTCAAGAAAGATACAATTTTTTTCTCTCTTCCCCCACCCACTAAGCTGCTACCTATACTAAAAATATTAGCTCAGCACTTCAAAAACCTCAATAGTAATTGCAGTCTAATCTGCAGCTCTTCCTGTTCTCAAGTTAGGGAAGCGGGGATGGTATGTCCAATCCAGCAAAGATTTTAAGTATGTGCTTAACTTTATGCACTGTGATGCCCCACTGTAGTCAAGGGGACTACTTGCAGCATGTAAAGTTTAGCATGTATGTAAGTCTTTTAGGATCTGGGCCTAAGAAATTGGCATTGTCTCATCGCTCATTTGGGACAGGTAAAGCTGCAGGAACCTTGTGTTGCTATCGCTGCTCAGGTTCTGCAGCAAAGAGTAAGTGAGAGCAGCTTATATGTCTAAATTAATAACTGAAAGAAAATCAGCTTTCTAAAAAGTCTCTGTATATCAGAGAAACAGTAACTGGCAAAACACTATTTCTCCTCTTTGCAGTTCATTTTTTCAGATATATAAAGTAAATTGTTCAAGCTCTGTCTGATACATCGTAACTTCTTTCCTTGTATATTGTTGTGTGGATAGAAAATCCTTCTTTATAAAAGGACACTATCAACTTGAAATATGGCCGCCTTTAAAATAACTATATATTTTTCCTGCCCCTGATGTCCCCTCACCAAGATACTTGCTTTTACATTCACCTTTTCCTATTTAAAAAAATACTCTCTTCTGCTGTGTGAAAAGGAAATGGCCTATACAAGAGAAACCCTGACAGTAGCTAGGTACAAAGTTCTGTCAGATACACACGGGAAACAAACAAAATAGAGAAATATATTCTCCTATTCTTTCATTTATAGTAATCATGTATTGTTTTTAAAAAAGTCTGAAAATTGTTTAAGCCCCTTAGAGATAATAGCAAGGTGTTTTTTTGTTTTGTTTTTGTTTTCCTTGATAATTCTGAACAAATGCACTAGGGATCTCATTTTAACATTAATTCCTGGGTCCTTTAATGAGGTCCACACCTGTGACCCCCTTGTTCCTCCATGTAAATGCAAGGGATCACGGGGCTGGAACCAGCTGCAAGATCAGGGTTTAAATTAATTACTTTTTAAGGGGTCACTGTCATTCAAAAATGAAAAAAGGTGTGAGAGAGAAAAGTCGCTTGCCAAACTAAACTTGAATAAAATAAATAAAAACTTTGTTTTATATAGCTCTTCACATATTCAAAACAATACATAAACATTTATTTTTTTCTGTGTACATTTTGCACTAGAGGTATGCAGCCCTATTTTATGCAAAAATCCTTAACATAGAAGAAATTAACTGAAACCAGTCAGAGACTTCTGTCATTGGATATGTAAATTATGACTGCTGAAAGTCTTAAATATGTATGTTTAATTTTTTTTTCTAATTGCAAATCTTGTATGTGTTGGTGGATTTTTTTTTTTTCTTTAACATTTTTGTCATGTGGAAAAAATCATGGCCACCTTGAGCCTTTCAGTAGATAAACTCATCAGCATTTTTAATAGTTTAAACTGTAATGTATAATTCTGAAACTGTGTTGGGGATTGTGGGGTAGGGGTAGGATCATCTGGGCATATCTCTCCAAATTAATGTCCTGCCATTGTGGAGGGCTCATGCATTGGTGCACCTCAGTTCCTCTTGTTCTTTGCCTGTGGCACATAATAGCTTGTCTCCTGGGGTTTATAATACTTTGATCTAATTCTGATTGCTGGGCTTACTGCAGGGATGGCTGTGCAAGGTTTAGTGGCCTGTAATGTACCTGAGGTCAGATTTGATTATCTGGTGGTTCATTCTGCCCTTAAACTTTGACTCTATGAAGATGTCTTATATAAAATTTCAGACACATTATGTGATGTCAATTTTATTTTAAATTGGGCATGTTATGATTGGTAACTGAATAAAGTAACTTATAAATAGAATTTTAAATTTGATTCTTTTATGTACCATTAGTCATTTGTGCATGTTTATTAAGTTATTTAGTCACAGAATCTCTTTTGCTCTCCATTTCTACTTCATTAATGGAGAATTGAAGGCTGTGAGTTCTCACCCACATCATTGTTCTAAGGGGTTATTGACACATAAAGTTGCACTAAAATAACAGTTGTAATTACACCTCTTGTCGTTTTTTTGCTAAAGTGGATTGATTTAAATCACAGGGTTTTTTTTTTTAATCAAGCTGTAAACATTGATTTAAATTGTTGCTTTTAATCTTGTTTTGCGTTTGTACTTTCTAGCTGTTTTCCTAAAGTAAGTTCATTCTGTTTGGTCGGCATAAGGATTAATACATGCTGATTTACAACCAAATATAGCGTTTACAATAAAGATGGTGGTACTTTTTACTTTCCAGGAGAATACATTATATCTATACACATTTATTAAAACAATTATATAGCTTTACGTAGATTTATTCAGATTATCAGTTTTTACTTTTTAAAAAAATGATGAATGGTGCATCGCTTATTTACTAGGCAATGATTTTTATGGGTGTTTGTCAAGCCGTGTTTGAATTCCAATTTCCGTCCAATTAAAAATGTACAAAAGCAGCATTTTAACATTGGATTTTTTTTATTTACATAAAACTACCATAAACGTGCTGGATACACAAGAAAACAAAGTTGATCAAAACACATTTTGTGTTTAAAACTGATTAAGCAATAGTATTGACATAGGTATTGAATTGATGGATTGTTTCTGGTCACCATGGGCCAGGTTTTCAAAGGTATTTAGGTGCCCAAAGATACAGATAGATGCCTTGTGGGGTTTTCAGAAATGCTTAAATAGCTTAGCTGCCTAACTCTCAGCGAAATCAATGAGAGTTAGCCATCCAATCTGTATTTTTTGGGCACCTAAATACCTGTTAAAATCTCATAGACTCATAGATAGATGCAAATCTGTAGATATCTGCTCTATATCCATGGATATCCACAGACAGTGTTCGCAGATCAGGTGCGGATACAGTGTTTGCATCCATGCAGGGCTCTACTCATAGACTTGAGGGCCGCAAGGGACCATCGTGATCATCTGGTCTGACCTCCTGCACGTTGCAGACGACAGAACCTCACCCGCCCATAACCTCTGGCTAAGTTACTGAAGTCCTCAAATCTTGATTTAAAGACTTCAAGTTGCAGAGGATCCACCACTTTGGCCTAGTCTACACTATATAAAATTAGGTTGGTATAACTACATTGCTCAGGGGGGTGGAAAAAATCTTTAATTCCTGGAGACTCCAGGACAATACTGGAGGGTTGGCAACTATAACCAGAGAATCCTCCCATCCATGTATATAGCATCTGTGTAGACAAGCCCTCATTCTAGTTCAGACCAGGAAGTGACCCGTGACCCAGGCCCCATGCTGCAGAGAAAGGCGGAAACCCTGAGGTCTCTGCCCGTCTGATCTGAGAGAAAATTCCTTCCTGACCCTGAATATGGCACTCAGTTAGACCCCGGCTAACTGACTAGTAACTGTCATCATCTCCCACCCAGTTTTTATTCATATATTGGAAGAGCAAAAACAAGCTTTCCTGGTTTTTCAACTCTGAATTCGTTCCTCAACTTTGAAGGAAACTAAATCCAAATGAAGAAAATGTTCTTTTTGCACCTGTTAGCTAAACTGAAACCAAGTAATTAAGGAAAAAGCTTTTCTGCACAACAGAAACTGAAAGCACTTACATTTGGGAAAAAATTGTAAATACCAGTATTGACTCAGTTGTAAAGACTGAAAATAATATAGATATTTATTTAATGCGGTACCTGACATTGTGCTATCTTTATAAATCTTGAGTTAACCTCAGACGTTAAAGATGTACAGCCCCCTCGATTCTGTACATAATTAAAAAAGCAGCACTCTTTAACTCATTAAAATTTGGATGGGGGTTATAGATGCAGCATTTTTTAATTAAATGATTAAAATAAGTTTAGATCTTAACATTGTCATAATTTCAAATTAAATTTTAAACAGATTTCTTTTTAAAGAGAAAACATGAAATTAAATGGATCTTTTTTAAATTAAAAAAAAAAAGAAGATATTTTTAAGATGTCCGCCCTCTTCTTCAGTGCAAATATAGGTGCGGACTCTTATTGTTAAGCCAGAAGTTGGCCCCTCTAGTACATGCCTGCTTAAAAACCTCTCTGACTGTATTGTTGTGCTTGTAATAAACTTCTGTACTACTAGAAAGTGATAGCATGTGCTGTAACTGAATTAATTGGAGCATCATATCTGACGTTCTGTGGAATATCAATCACACATTCTTGTTGGTAGAGCACTGACTGTTGTGTTACTAGACTAATGATCTTATTGTTTTGTGCTGATAGATTCAGGACCCATTGTATGTAGGCAATTATAATATAGACCTGAACGTACAAGTGTCAGGAACAGAATTTCTTAAGTCTCTGTGTTAAAGGTCTGTTATGTATTTTACCATCATATTAAAGCAAATGGCTCTTAAAACAACCAAATCTTTCATGTCATTCTGACATCTTACCAAATGCTGTGCTTTACGATCTTATGCTAAGTGCGATACAAACACAGGGGAAGAGCTTACAACCTACCTGGAAGACACACATTAAGGATTTAAAAAAAAAAAAAAAAAAAGCCAATAAGCAGTGTGCTCAGGACAGTGAAAGGTGCACAAATTAATTAAAAAGAAACTAAAATCATGTGCAAGCTACTGAAACTGATTCTTGATCTAACCATTGTTAGTTTCTCTTTTGCTTTTGGCCACTGATTACTTGTACTCAACCCTTGCCTAATTATTAACCTATTTGAAACTTTTTTTTTGCCTGCTTTTCTTTTTTAAAATATATATATATTTTTAAGTCTTCTCCACTCTTAGTGAATGTGGAAGGGAGCAGTAAGTTTTGGAGAATGTGTATCTGCTCTGAAGAGACAGACCCTACAATTATCAGAGTATGCTATGGATTCAGACCTCTGTATAGTAATTTCCTAAAAATGTCAAAATAGACATTTGGTAGAATTTATAAGTTAGCATGAAAATCTGATGCACTATTGTATTGTTTTTTATATAGTTTTCATTAGCTCAGACTGTAAAGTGGATTTAAAATATTTAAGGGGGTGTTCTGGGATTTAAATTTACATCAAGCTTACAAGTTATAGAAGAATGATTCAGGAGAAGAGGGCTGTTTTTTTTAAAGGTATGTTTTAAAACTTTCCGCTGTCTAATAGAGGCCCTCATGTGGTATTTCAATCATGCATATATTTTTCCTTCTAGATGTGTCCAAATACAGTAATTGTAATGTTTATAATACTCCATAGTGCCTTTTTCATTCTAGCATCATACTTCATAAATTAAACTGCCCCACATTTTTGAGGGGGCTTTACAGAAATTTATCATACAACTTCTAGACTTAAATTGATATGAAAGATAAGTAAAGTAAGCTTTCAGGGCAATTCTCTGGTGAGAAACTCAGCACCCAGGCCAGCTTGTGGGAAAGAGGAAGTGCTGAAATTTTTATTAGAGTGCTTTCCACGGTTCCTTCTTATCAGCCTCTAATGATTAGGTGCCTGATAAACTTGAACAACTCGATGCATCATGTGGGTGGTGTAAGGAAGGAATAATTTTCTTTTCCTCTTCCCTGAACCTCCTGACTGCAATGGTATAGGATATCTTTTCTCAGTCTTTCCTTCAACCTTATTTTGGTGGTATATGCCTGTGAATAGTCTATTTGTTTGCCTCTGCTGCTGATCATTGCTTTCCCAAGCAGCAGAATGACATTGAAATGATTCTCTTCAGCAGCTCTACTCAGTCCCTAGGTTCCGAGTAGCAGCAATGAGACTCACCAGTTTTGCTAACTTCCTTCTGTTGATGCTGAAGTCCTGAGCAGAGGCACTTGAGCTGTCTGTAGTCAGCTGAAGTTAGCATTGCATCATTTAACATTTAGAAAGCTTGATTTCCACCTATAAAGAAATAAGTATTCTTTAAAAGGAAACAAACAGCTGAAGAAATTGTCACTTTACACAGGATGAATGTATTTTTCATGCTCTATACATATTGACTCCATTTTAAACAGGAGTAAACTGAGACACAGAACAGATGCTTCTTAACCAAGATCACACTGCAGATGATGACAGGGTCAGGACTAAAATTCTAAAATCTCAATCTCCTCCTCTGACCATACAGGGTTCAATATCAAGTAGAGAATGTGCTTCATTAACTTTTTTAATATAAAGCAAACAATAATCCCTCTTTGCATTGTGTAATAATCCTCCTTTACAGTAAATACAATTTTCAACTTTGAATTGTTTGATTTTTTTTTTTAATGTTGTAGATAGAAATGCTGAAATAATTCATTTGATGGAACAGTAATACCAGGCAGTATATCTTTAATTCCACAGACAGAATGTCTCTGTCAGTCACAAGCTTGTTTTCAGTCTCATGACCTGTAATTGTTTGTTGCAGCATTATGAGATTGAACATCTTACCTTAGTGCCCAAAGGAAATTGTTAGAACAAAATTTTCTTAAGACAATAAGAGGCTTAGCCTTCATACCCCACCCAACCCCCAAAAAACCCCACAGGGTGGGGAAGGGAAGTAGGAAGTTGAGGCTAAATTCAGTTCTGGTGTAAATCCACTTATTTCCCTCAGTTGCTCTAGATCAGGAATGAATTTGGCCTTTGTAGAGCAATTATTTGAGACAATCTAATATTTACCATCTGCCATAGCTTATACTTCGTTCTTATATTTTCTCAGTTGAAAACAAGGGAGTGAAGGGTGAGAATATCTGTAAGAATATCATTGCAAAGCAAGTTGATCAGCAGTGATTAATATTCTTTTAATATTGCACATGTATATGTTAAAATCCTTTTTATGCTGCTTCTGCACATAAGACTGTAAAGTTACAAGGTCAGGGATTTAAGATACTTTACTTTTTTCTTAATAAACTGCATTAAGCAGATTGTCTAAGCAGAGATAATTCACTGTTTGTATGAGGCTTCAAAGAGTGGGATCAGAACTGATAGGCAGTATTAAAGAAATTCTGTATTTCTGTTCTCAGCATTTTTTGTGTCTGCCTGTGTGATGTTTAGTCTTTGCGTACAAACCATCAAAAGACAAGACCCAGTCTTGGAATGTAATAACATCAAGGCATGACATTAGGTAATATCTTCCAGTGTAAATGTTTGATAGTCATTTTGAGGTGTAGTTAAAGGAGACGATCAACATAAATGTTTTTAAATTTACCAAAAATTCCAGTTATGGCTGGAGCACTCTAAATAACCTGTCTTTTGATTTTGTTTTTTATTTTTTAATTCTAAGGCTTTTTCTCTTATCTGGTTGATGTTTTATAATTTATACATGGGAATAGTGATGCTGGTTTATACATAACATTTAAATACACAAAGTAAACAAATTGGGGGAAAATAGGGCGTGTTTTGGTAACTTCTTTCAATTCTAGTTATATCGGGTGTTGAAATTTTATAGCAGATGTGAAACTTTCAAACAAATGTTTGGGGATGGTTGAGTTGATAGTGTCTCTCTAAGAAGGAAATGTTCTTCTGAGAAACAAATTCAAGATCATTGTCCAACTGGCCTCTTAAAACTGTGAGGAAGGAAAACATTCCATTCATGGTATGGTTTAGTACACACAGTAGAGATAAGCAACAAGCTTGAGAATATTTGCAGTAACAATAAATCAGAACATGATTCTCTCTGCATAGCGTTTCTATTGTAACCTTCAAAGAGAAAATCTTTGGTAATATATGTGATATATTCCATATCTCATTTCTGACACATTTTGATAGGATAATAAGGTTTTTCCAGTAGGAAGAATGAAGTCTGTAATACATTGCAGAAGGCATAGACCATAGAATCTTGTTCTTTGGAGCACATGTAGCTTAATATGGAGCAACTTGCTCCCCCCCCCTTTTTTTTTCTTTAAAAGGTGGGGTGAATTTTGCACAAGGTGTTAAACAACTCTGCTGCAACATAACCCCTCCAGTTATGGAGACCCAGTCTTTCTGTGACCTTAGAAGTGAGTTTAGAATAGGCTTCAATGGAATTTGGAGTTAGAATGCAGTAGCTTTACGATGTAGATTTCTTTAAGGAAGGTCCGTGAATATCAGATGTGTGGCATTAAGATACTTGCAATGTAAAATAGATTTTTGCAACAGGAGTGCTGACTGACTAGACTTCAAAAGTGTTCTAGAATATCACATTCCTACATGTCAGAGGCTTCAAGCTTCAAAAATCCACTACACACAATCAGTGATGAGTGAAGTTGATTTCCCCCCCCCCCCCCCCCCAAATGTTGGACATTTGTGCTACAAAATGCAAGCGTATGCTGTTGTAAGTGTCTGACTGGAAACATTGAACCTGCTATGGGCTTGCTATTTCTTGTCCCATTTTAAAAATGGGATACCCTTGGCTATTACTATTGTTCACATCCTTGTGATGTGCTTGGAATTACATAAGACAAATGGCAGGGTTTTCTTTTTTTTTTTCTTCATTATCTACCTGCACCCTCAGGTATATAGTGTCCATTTCAGTCTTGTGCTGGTCAGTTCAGGCTTCTGAGTGTCATGTTGATGGATTTGACTGCTTTCTCTATTCTTCAGTGTAATGTTTCTCTAGTTTACCCTCTCTCTTTCTCTTTTTCTGATGGTGTCTATATTAACTTGTCATAGAAGTCATGTTGCATCCTTGTTGTATTTGGATCTTTTAGTTGTGCACGGTCGACAGTCTGTCTTCTTTTAACCTTCTTCATCCTCTTTAACTTCATCTTCAATTTAGTGAGGGTTATGGTCACTGCCCACATCATCTGCTCCAGGAATGGGGATGGTAGACATGAAGGTGGCGTAGCAATCCTGATGTCAGATGAAGCAGAGCAAGCATACTGACTGAGTGGGGATCAGTCAAAGAAAGCATTATCAGAGCTCATTTTCAGACTAGATTTCCCCCCCCCCAAACTCTGTCATACAGTGCTATACACCAACAAAAAAGCCAAATGAGGAAAAAGATGTGTTTTATGATTTGTTAAAGGATATGTCATCCAAGATCCCAAAATATATCATAGTGACTGAGTGATTATTTTTTAACTCAAAGGTTGGAAGTAACAATGATGGGTTAGTGAGGCAGAGGCTTGGACATGAACCAAAATTGTGAACGATTAGTAGAAATTTGCAGTTTGAACAACCTAGTGATAAGGTGGAACAATATTTCCTCAAAGAAATCCATGGTATTACAAAAAACAGTTTCCCTTCCCTGAAGAACTTGCAACCTAAAAGACCTCCATAGAGAAAACAGGACACACTGAGAATATGTAGACAAAGGAATAACTTGTTCATTCATATGTACTTTGTAGATCTGGAACTTTGGGGCATCACAGAATATAATGTATTTAGTACAGGTACATTGGAAAATGAATTTATTGAGGAAAATTTCACACATTTGTAGAAGTATCTAATTGTTGAGATATTCAGTCAGCAAACTGAACGACGAAAGTACTTGGACATAAAATGTGTGCAGTATTCATGCTCATTAGCTGTGGCTGTCACTATTACATTATTATTGTAATGTGTCTCACAAAGTCATGGATTGACTTCATAACATAAAATTAAGCAGTACAATGCACTAACTCTAAAAGGAAATAGTGCCAAAATATTGGTTTTAGTAGATACTCTTATTAGCTAAAACTGGAAATGTTCAGTGATTTGTGCAGAGCTTGTTGGATCAGATCCAGTGAAATGTGGGCATTACTTGTTTTTTAAGCTTGGCAGAATTTTTATTTTTTTAGAATTTTAATGGATAATATAGACTTATTTGTAAACACTTTTAAAATTTTAATTTCCTCAGTAGCCCAAAATCATGGGTTTTAAGTATTTATTGTATTCGTTTTAATTTTCACAGTTGTAGGAAACTAAGATAGGATTCAGACAATTTATTTAATGACAGATATTGAGAATCAAAAGTTAAAGCTTTATTTTTGTAACAAGCCTAAAACAATCTAAATCACAGAATTTTGCCCAGTCCCACAGCTAGGAGGTTGGGGGCTGAGGGGAGAGAATCTTGGGCCTTTTTTTTACGGGTATCGGAATGCATTATTATTTTGCTAGAACCAGGAGATGATTCCAGATTTTGAAAGCTCTTTAAATTTGAGTTTATGTCCTTATTGTAGTACAAACCATTGAGCTGCCCAAGTTGGTCTTCGGAGAAGCGCGTGCAATGTTTGTCTTAAACTTTTCTGAACAGATTGATCTTTCCACAGACACTGACATTAATGGCACTACAAGTGCATGTAATGCCACACTGGACATGAGAAGCAATGACTGAGTTTCCCCCCTTCAGTATTCAAGAGCTGTTACACTGCCATCGCATGGTGCTTCCCTTATCATGTACGAATCAAAATCGTGCGTGAGCTCTTCTTGCAAGGGAAAATACACAAAATATTTTCATGGTTGCTAAAATTGTGTGACATCTGAGCCTTGACAAATGACTCAAACACTATATAGTTGGCAAAAAGAGATCCTGATCCATAGAGTCTGTCAGGTACATTGCAGGATATGACTGCCTTCAGTTTGCTTTGAAATTCTAGTGCAAAAGGATGCATTCCAGATTAAAGGAACTGCCTTTTGGAGCCTGTTAACTAGAGTTCCATGTCTTTTTAAGGCATTATCAACAGTAAGAGCAACTTGTAAATTTCACAGAAGCCTGCCAGCATGCAAGTCACACCCTGAGTGTCTGTGTGTAACCGCAGCCTGCCACCCATACTTGAGTTACACTCTGGCTCTCACCAGCCTTGGTTATACTGCAGGGTGATCCGAACACACCCCCACTCCTAGATTTTTTTCCCCTCCACAGAAATGATGTACTGTACTACCCAGCCCTCTCCTGCACAGTACAAATATTTTAAATCCGTTATTCCTTCAAGGGACTAATCATCTTATTATCTCAAGTAGGTATTCAGGCACTTCAATTTAAGCACACTGGATTAGATAAAACAGTAAAATAAGTGTATTAACTACAAAGAGATTTTAAGTGAGTACAAGTAATGAGCAAGGCTACTATTTAATCACAGGTATTTTTAGTAAAAGTCATGGACAGGTCACGAGCAAGAAACAAAAAATCATGGCCCGTGACCTGTCCATGACTTATACCATAAATACCCTGGTTGAATGTTGGGGGGAGCCCGTGGCACCAGCTGCTGGGGGGGGGGGGGAGCGCAGCCTGCTCTGGCCCCCACTGCTCCCAGGACTGCTGCTCAGGCGGTCCCCAGGGGCAGCCTCATCGGCCACTGTTCAGGCGATTTCCCAGGGCCAGCTGCCTGAGGCTGCCAGAGCAGCGGGCAGTGCAGCTGTCCCCCAGGGCTGTGTGTGGCAGGGTACCCTGCAGCTCCTAGCCCCCATGGGCAGCGGGGGAGCCCCAGAGCTGCAGGCAGCAGGGGTACCCCACAGCCCCCAGCTGCTGCAGATGTGAGTGAGAAATTTACATCTTGGCAAACAGATTTACTGTCATCTGAACCCCAGCTGGAGATGATTCTCAAAGATGAGAAATGCTATAAGAAGGGAGAACAGAGTCTGTAAATAACCTCTCTCCCCTCATCTCTATTCTCAGCATCAACAACATTTGAAAGACACAGGAAGCACCATTGAACTGGGGGAATGGTCCTGGCTGAAGATATTTAGCCAGACTGCTGGGAGCATGTGGTGAGAGAACTTTTTGCTTCAAGTTCACATAGCTTGGTAAGTTAGGTATTAGTAAGGGTAAGATTTTTGTCATGGTTATTTTTAGTAAAAGTCATGGACAGGTCACAGAAAATAAACAAAAATTCATGGAAGCCTGTGACTTGTCGAGGGGCAGCTGCCAGCTCGAGCTCCACCGCTGCAGTGGGGAGGGGCCTGACAGCTCCTCCAGCCCCACCTCTGTGGGCAGCGGGGGCTGAAGCCAAAGCCATAATGGAGGGCCATTCAAATCACAGAATCCGTGACAAAATCGTATCCTTGGGTATTAGTTTGCATTTTACCTTTTATTTCTTTGTACCAATTCTGACTTTTATGCCTCATTACTTGTAATCACTTAACATCTATCTTTCTGTAGTTTAATAAACTTGTTTTATTATTTTATCTAAACCAGTGTGTGCTTGGATTGAAATATTTGGAAACTCCATTTGAGATAACAGGGTTTGTGCATATCATTTTCTCTTAGTGAAATGACGTACTTCCGATGAGTTTATACTGCACAGAAGGACAGAGCTGGGTGGTACAAGGCACCCATTTCTGGGCACAAGTCTGGGACTGGGGATTTGCTGGTGTCACTCTGCAATATAATTTAGGAATGGCTGGATAGAAACACTCAGATAATTCTGCTCGGGGTGATAGTCTCTAGAATCCACAATGTGTAAACAGACCAGGAGTGGTTGTTCTCACAGTGAAGCAGTGTAAAAGGCATCCCAATTGGAGAGTTGAGTGGACACCGCTGTTAAACTGTCCAGATTGCACTGTGGGGAATGTCACACCCCCATACAGTACTATGGGCCCCCTCCTGAAATGTCATTGCATTCATTTCCCCCCTGAACTTTAACCTAAAATCACTGTTGCATTAATCGGATCTGCAGCTCCAGCACAAGATCGCTTGCTAGCTCAGCCAGTAGAGTATCAGGCTCTTAATCTGAGAAGCCAGGGTTCGAGCCCCTGTCTGGGCACTTAGGTTGCCTTGTGTGCCAAGAGCCAAATGATTCCTGGGGGTGTCCAGAGCCACACATGGATTCCCAGAAGATGTGGCAATTTCCTGGAAAGGTCCCTTTCTCTTGCTCCCCCTGAGTGATCCTGGTTCAGGTGCATGGCCAGCTTCATCAGGAAGGTATCCTGGTCCTGCCAGGACGCTGACAAGGAGGATGAGCCCTCTGCTTTAGGGGAGGCCACTCTGCTGCTGAATGACTCCTGCCCAAGAATGGAGTGCACTCCGAGCTGGTGAGTGATGGAGCAGGCCATCGCACAGAGCTTGTGCAGTCTATTTAAACTGAATCCTGCTAAGGTTACTTATTCTATAGATAACTTGCAGAAGTAGCTGACATTTCTGCAGATACTAACTGTTCATACTGTTGCTTTGTTGCTTGAAAATCCCCCATTGTAGTTCCCCAGTATTCTTACAAACTGAAATAATTTTGGTGTAGGTAGAACTGTCCATCTTCCTTTGGATTGAATATCTTAGCGAAATAATTAATAAAAAATGTGTGCAGAAGTGAATCTGAAAAGAGGTTGAGGCAGCCATTTTTTATGTAAAATTTAATCAGTTGAGTTTTGTTTTGCAAAACTAAAATTGAGGCTGGTATGGATGTGGATTGTAATTTATCTGACTCACCATAGCTGAAAGGGCAGCAGAAATAGGTAAGTTTTTGGCCCACTTCCTGTTGATTACTTCCCCCGCCTTCTCCACGAAAAACCTTAGAAACGGTAATTGCTGTTTTGCATTATTCCCTTTCTCTGAAAAATCTTATCTAGCACAGCTTTTTGGTTTAATTTAAAAATTAAAATTAATAAAAGTCTGCTGTTCACTGTTTTCGAATAGGAGTTGAATATTGTTCAGTCCATTCTGTATTATGAAGCTGTCAAGATAACTTCCCTTATGACATTACATCTTTACTTCTGGTGTGCTAAGGCCATTCTCAGGTCAAATGGTGGAGCAATAGTTCTGTGAGTGCTACAACTGTAGATTTCACCTGCTCCTTTACCAGCCTGCTCCTTCCTAACACTGTCTTCTAGTTCACTGTCCAGCCAATTCATGGCTCTATTGGCTTCCTTTTCTTCATCCTTTTCTTTTGGTGCCCCTACTCTACTTAACACCTACCTTCAATAAAAGGGTTTATTTACACAGTAACTTTTAACCAACTTAAATTATACTGAAGTAGGGCACTCTTAATCTGAGAGAAGAGTCCACAGAGATTTGCACAGAAATAACTAAAGGTCTGAATGATAATAAATTTAACTTAGTTTTTTTTCTGTCCCATTACAGCATAGATAAACCCTAACACATCTTATTTTTCTTTGATTTAGAACTTCTCATTACCTGCAGTCCAATTTAAATCAGTTGGTGTGTAGTAATTACAGGAGCAGATACTTCTGAGTTGGTGCAAAAGGAAATGCTACACATCCGTATAGTAAAATATCACACCGCTAACTGAAATAGGTATACCTATACAAAATCTGTAGACCAGGCCTAAGCTGATAGGCTTGCTAAGAAGACCATAGAAATCTATCATACCAGTCTTGGAAAAAAGTTTCTATATTTGATGTAGCTTAAATTATTTAAACCTTTTTTGTTTTTATAGGTGCTCAAGCATAAGAAGTTAAAGAATCAGATTACTGAGCTAGGTTCTAATCTTAAAGATGTCTAAAGAGGAACTTTTTTCAAAGATGCACTGAACAGTTAAATAATTCTGTATTAGTTGACTGAAATCTCTTCACTCAGATATTCACACATTATCAAATAGGACATAAACTATTTAAAAATATATCCTGTTTATTCCTTGTATCCACTGATTCTTCATTACAGGATTGCCCTTCTCCACTGAGGGAGGGAGGTGGTGATGGGACTTGAAAAAGTTTTCACAAATGGGAAATATCACTAAGGACTGCAGAAAAACACACATGGCCATTGGAAGCTTGAGTACTAATTCTTATTTTGAGAAGTGAGTGTTAATTGCTCCTTGGTTTAGTTCTTGCTTTCTATGTTTAACTTTTGACTGTGGGGAAAACATTGTGTTCTGTTTACATTCAGTGAATTTAGCATTCCTGAAAGGTGCTAGCTTGGTAGCTCTGGAAACTGGAGACTTTTGTTTGCATAATGGGTACAGTTGAGGCAGTTCAAGCTCACTAATTGCCTCATCTTTGATACAGCCTTTGCCTTCATTAGGGGGGGGAAAGGTGTGTTCTTAATGCAAGGTAGCTACCTCCATGTAGAATCTTAGTGAAGACAGGGCAGGTTGTAGTTTTTCACTTGTGTGAAAACTAACCTGCCTTCTCCTCACTAGGATTTTACATTGCGTTACGAAACTTGTGCTAAGAACACACTTGGCGCCCGCGGGCACCACGTTGGGGACCCCGATTTAGGTGATATCCTGCATGAATGGGTTGTAAAAAATTATGAAGTCGTTGTTACATTTTACAAATATGGTATTCTGTCAGGGGAGTAGACTCATGTAGGATATCACCTAAATCTATGTTTTCCCCTACCCATAATTAAATCCAGATTACTCTCTCACCCCACGTCACTCTGGACAATACCCATAGCAAGCGTGTACGGCAAGTTCGGGTAGTGCCCATCCATTATAGTGGAAACACATATTGTGACTTTGGGTGTTTTGGGACATCATTCAAAGAAGGCAGAGTTAAGGTTGCATCAGGATATATAGTGTTGAATGTTGCGGAACTTGATGTTCTGGAAGGGCACGAGCTATCGCCAGGCAACTGTAATTCTGTATTAATAAAGTCTTTCGCCATTTTATTTCCTAGGGTTTCTTTTTGTTTTTTAAACAGAAGTCTTTGTTAGTAGGAGTTAATGGCGATTTATGCAGTTGTAGTTCTTACCTAGATTTGCAGTTGGTGTGCTATTGTGGCTAGTGAGCAGACCTAACTTTTATATAGTACTTTTCAGTAGTAAATTTCAAAGAACTTTACATTATTATCTCTATTTTACAGATGGGAAACTGAGGTAGAGAGAGATTAAGTGATTTGTCCAAGGTCAACTAGCAGGCCAGTCTGGCAGAGTTAGGAATAATCCCAGTTCAGTGTTTTGTTTTTTGTTTTGTTTTTCCCCACTAGGCCCCATGGTTAAGTGATTCCTCAGTTCTCTTGCCCCCACATTTTGTCATAATGGAATGGGGATAATGGCCATACTTTGAAATGTTTGCAATGTGTAGTGGTTAAAAGAGCCATTGAGAGAAATCTCATCCATGATCTGTGTCCCAAGATCTTGACAGCTTGTATTATGTGGTGGTTACAGTAATTTTAAGGGGGTGACATGGGGTGGCTTGTTTTAGATCACCAAGTGAAAAGCCTTGATCTAAATCATCAATTTTAATCAACTTTTCCATTTACTTCAGTTACTTCCTAAAGAAAATTGGATTCTCAGTGGTTGATATAATCATTAAAACATGTTGATTTACAAATAAATAGTCTTTACACTAAATTTCATACATCTTTTTGCAATCTAGCAGGATGCTCTATAACTATATACATTTATTTAAGCAATTATATAGTTGAATATTTTCAAACATTTTTAGTATGTTTGTGTAGTGAGGCGGACAGGCCTCCCTCCTCTGGGGTGAGTGAGGGAGTGTTACATGCCCCTTGGAGGGCAGAGCCTAGGCCGGCTCGCCTCCCTTGCCGGAAGGACAGGGGCATGGCCAGCAGTATAAAAGACCAAACCCGCAGCCCATTCAGGGGGAAGCCTGCACAGGGGAAGGATGTCCCGCCGGTTCCAGAGCAGCACGGAGCGGATCCCCCACCTGGCTCGGCCCATGCCCCGGACGCAGACAACAACTGGCTCGGAGTGCCCGCCGCCGCTTACCCGGAGGAGCCGGACAACGACTGGACGTCAGAGGTACCCACCCCAGGGGAGGCAGGAAGTGGCCCAGGGGCAGCCGCCGTAGGGCTGGCTGCAAAGCCCAGAGCCCCTGCATCGGCACGTTGCGGCTGGATCCCCGCCAACCCCGGGGCAGCTGATTCTGCCCCTGCCAGGGCCCTGGGCTGGGACGCGGTGGAGTAGGGAGGGCCCGCGTCCCCCTGCCCCCCTCCCGCCCCCCCCCCCCCCCAGGTGGCTGACCTTCGTTCCTCTGCAAGGGGCTCTCTTAAGAATGTTGTTTGCTGACTGCCTGAGCCCTGCAAGCCCAGGCCCCAGCCTACCTTTGAGACTGTAGTGTTTGCTGGCTGCCTGAGCCCCGCCCAGGCTATAGCCAGCCCCTTAAGACTATTGTTTGCCGGCTGCCTGAGCCCAGGCAAGCCCAGGCTCCAGTTAAACCGAGACGAGCTTGGAGATGGGCTACCGCCAGCCCTTCAGTGACCTCCCTCCTCCGGGGTGAGTGAGGGAGTGTTACAGTTAAAAAATGGTGAATAATCTATTGCTTATTCCCTAGAGGATTAACTTTTTGCTCATGACTTGTGTCAAGCTGCATTAGGATGGTAACAGAATTTAATTAAACACATGAAACAGCATACAAAATTATTTTTATTGAACAAAACAAGCCCATAATATAGTATGTGACCTATTGTGCAATATTTATAAAGCATTACCTAAAAAGTTAAATGTTTTTCCCCTTGATTCTTTATAGCATAAAGCAGGCGTTAATTCAAACTTTTTGTAGAGGCTCTTTGATTCAGCATATTTTTTATTTCAATGTTTTAAGAGAAGATAGTAAGTTTCGGCCTTAACATAGTTTGTATTAAATTCAGATTTCAGATTTCATTTTAAACGGGTTTATTTTTAAAAAGAAGAAATTAATTATAATCTAAGTAACAAAATACAAATACTATTTCAATCAAAAATATTTTTTATTTTTTTTAAATCATTGATTTTTATCCACCCTGGTGGGAGAGAAGATGGATGTGTCTTTTCCCTTCACCTGCTTCTCCATCCATTTTCCACAACATGTAGTCCCACTGCCAGCACTTTCAGCTCACCCTCTCCTTCCCATCCCATTAAGCCATTAGTTGGCACTGTAGAGGCCATTAACATGTAAGATGTTGATCCTTGCTGTCTCTTGCCGTCTGCTACGGTATACACATCAGACAGCAACTTACTGGAGGGTTGACTCGCACACTTTATGTAGTGTGAACTGAATGCTAAGCTGGATCCCTCGTTCCCATTAACCTCCTACCCCCCAGCTGGAACTCCTTCCTCTGTTTCAACCAAGCTTCTCTAGGCCCACCCAGTCTGCCCCTCTTCTAAACTGGGCCCTTCCCACACACACTCTGGACTTCCTTCCCCACTCCACATGCGGGTGTTGTGTATCTTAACTATTTTCTGGGTTTCGGATGTATAAATTAGCATTATCTTCCGGCACCACACACGCAGCAGGTTCCAGTTTACGTGGGGGGCAAAGAGAGGGGTTCAAACACCCCAAGAGGAGCAGGGTTCCCCCCCAATCCCAGAACATGCAGTGGGCAGGGAGAGGGGCTCAGGCCCTTGCAGTGGGGTAGGGCTCCCCCAGGTCATACTGGACACACAGGGAAGGGGAGAATTCAGGGCTGACAACCCCCGTTTCCCCAAATCCCCAACTACCTTTGGTACCCCTCACATTCTACAATCCTTCCCACTAATTCCAACCCCTCCCCTTACCTGAATACCCAACCTCTTTTCCTCCTCTGCAACCTATTCCCATTTGTCCCCTTCCCTGTAATACACCATCACTTGAGGCAGACCAAACTCTTCTCCCCCCTGTTACTACTACCACCTACTCTTGCACTCTCTAATCACCCTTCCCTTGTCAGTGAGCATTTGCGTGTGTAATTTATTTTCTTTTCAAACATACACCTCTACCTCGATATAAGGCTGTCCTTGGGAGCCAAAAAATCTTACCACGTTATAGGTGAAACCGCGTTATATCGAACTTGCTTTGATCTGCTGGAGTGTGCAGCCCCACCCCCCCGGAGCACTGCTTTATATCAGAATTCGTCTTATACCAGGGTAGAGCTGTAGTTTGAGTGCCTTCTTTATTATCTGCTGTATCCAAATGACATTTCTCCAAAATAAGAGTAAAAACCAGTGACAGTCAGATTTTTCTCCAATATTTACAGTTCGTTCTCAGATTTCTGCCCAGAGTGGGTTTCAAACTTCAACATTTGCTAGAATCTGTGACTGCAATGAAATGCTGTGGGTTTTTTTTGTTTTTCTTTTTTGGGGGGGGGGCTTTATCTTGGGAACCCCTTGCTCAAATGACCCCACACTTGGATCACTAACCCTGTGCTACACTTCTGTTAGCTATGTGGAGTAGCACGTCTTTAATGTTCAGGAAATATTATAGATGAACAGGATATACACTTTGGAGTTTAAAAGACTGTTTAAACAGTTTCTTGAAAATTTTGCATGATTTCTAAAACTTTGTGTGCCGATATAAATTGCATTACCCCACAAAACTTGAAATACTACTATAAATAGGCTTGACAGACTTGCATACGTCATTTTGCAAGAATAAGAACAGAAAATGTTAAATTGCTTGTTGAAAACTAGACAATAAAGCAGGGCTAAGAAAAAAATTGCTACAGAATATTTTCAGTGTGTGCCTCCAAACTGGCTGGAGCTAATTTTCAAAAATTAAGAAACTCCAGGATCTGGTAAAACCCCTACTAAAATGCCCTGTTTGCCTAGGTGGAATGTGTCCATACCCTTTCCAGAATGGGTAACTGACTTGCCAAAGGTTATGTAAGGAAACAAATGGCAGAACTGGGAACAAAACTCAAAGGTGGTAGACCTGTTTATCTTGTAGACCATTCTATGGAGTGTTTTATGAGTTAGTGATAGAAAAACACCATTACTCATTCAATAAATGTCCTGATTTCCAGAAGTACTGAGCTTCTACCACTCCCATTCAAAAAGTTGGGAGTTGAAAGTACTTGGCATGATTTTTTTTTTTTTTTTTTTTAAGGCTCTCCTTCTAATTCATGTGTCTAAATATGGATTTTTGGAACCTAAACTTTAGGTACCTGGGTTTGAAATTGTGGTCAATGTTCTTAACTCGTCATAACCTCTTTTAGCTCTTGAAGTTTGTAGTGACATTATAGATAAATATGTTGTTGTCACCGAGGAACCATAGTTTCTAGAAGCCAGATATGCTTTTCTCTTTTGGATTAAAAGAAGGCATTCAGATACAACAGAGAAGATTATAGTATAAATGTTTAGACAGTAGACAACTTTCCAAATTGTGGAAATGTTAAAGTACTGTACCAAGTCTTGGAGAAACATACTAGACACCTGCTAATCAGAGGACTGAGTCATAGATCAAAACAAAAGATTACTGGAGGCAGTCATCATGCATGAGTTCTATGGACAGTACTCACAGAATCAGCTGAGTACTACCCCCAGCTTCTAGAAAAGGGTGGGTTCTGGACCCTGCCAGATGGTTTCATTTCTTGCCCCAGCCTTTGGTTATTGGATGCCTGGTGAATATGAAACTCCAAGATATATCTCAAAGGGGAAAGGAACTGGTTTGCTCTTGTATATCATTCCCTACTCCACTGACCCCAGAAAACTGAAACAAATGCTGAGCTTTAATCATCCCCAGTCTTGTTAACTCTACCTCTTATTTGTTTCTCCTTTTTTGGTCCTCTATTTCTATGACTATTCCAGGTATCTGTTGCTACTACTGTTGGTAGCTTTTCCAAGCAGTAAAAGGGTCACATTGATAAGTGTCTTTTTAGTTTCATTGATACCCAGAAGAGTTCTTAACTGTGTGGGAGATAAGTTTGTTAATTTTGCTTTACAGTTTCAGAAATCTGAGCTTCAGCAGAGGCTATGTGCTCCTTCGAGAAGAACAGCAGCTTTGTGGGGGGTTTTCCTTATGTCATCTTCATATTTGGAAGGTTTTCTTTGCAACAATAGAACTAGAAATATAATCCTTTTGGGAAAAAGACCTTACTGTGCAGAAATTAAAAGTGAAGGTCCCCTCACTTACTATGACTGTCTTCAGTCAGGAGTGTCATAGAAGATTAGGGTTGGAAGAGACCTCAGAAGGTCATCTAGTCCAACCCCCTGCTCAAAGGGTTTTCAAGCTTGGCTAGTACTATCCTACAGCCATGCACCAATATTTACAATACCTCTTTTGCTTAGAATCATAATGTGCCTAGATATTTCTCCCTTAAAGTTCAGAGATCTCTCATCACAGGATCAATTGGTTGCTTGGTGAGACCCTGCTATTGCTTCCAACCAAGGAATTTCAAATCTGATCAGTGCTGTATAATAACATTGCTATAGCTTTCTAAAATATCTGTGGTAACTGAAATGTAACAAATATTATACAGGAAAATGTTTGTCTAATAAAGGGATGTCCAAAATACAGCTTGTGGGCCATTGTCAATTTCATCTTTAATTTTAAGGTGTGGCCTGTGGACACTCAAGGCCCAGCTTGTCCATGTTGATTTAAATGAAGTAGTGTAGTTTGAGACTCTGAGGTTGCAAAGAGGCACATTACAAATTTAAAAGTAAGGGTTTCTACAATTTTCTGTTCTATGCAAACGGTGTGCCCTCCTATAAAGTTCCACTTACTGCCCTTCCATTAGAGAGATTTGAAATAAATATGGATGCTGGGCAGAGATGGAGGATTATAATCTTTTTAGCCTTCTGTGTCAGATAATCAATTTAAATATATAATATACAGTATCAATTTAAATATAAGGACTGCTATTAACTTGCCTACTTTCTTCTGAGACTATTTCTTCCCTCTATTATCAGTTTTTTGTTTTTATTTGTTTTTTTTACATCTATAAAAGGCATGCCAAGGCATGTTGCTTGCTAAAGTCTGAGTGCTCACTCTGTATCCTCTCTGAACACATTTGTGGGCAATCGCTTTATGACCTTCTGAACTTGGCTATCCCTGGATGAATTTACTTCCCCTGGTTCTCTCTCCTCCCCCCCCCCCCCCCATCTTCCTCCATGGCTAGAGAACTATTGAATGCTGTTTTGTTCAGTGAGAATCTTTACCACAAAGCAACGGTTGGATCCAAAGCGTGATAGCTCTTAAATAAAATGTTGTTCTAAGAAGGAAAGGAAAGAAAAGCATTGAAAGGTAGCACTCTATTAGCAGTTATGGAAAGCTGTATTAGTTTGGGTAGGGTGACCACCCATCCCTAATTGGGCAGGACAGTCCTGAAATGTACCTTTCAAGTCCTGGTCCCAGGCTGAATGACTCCAGGATAGCATTTGTCCCAGATTTCCTGTGGCGCCGCTCCACACCTGCCCTAGGCTCAGGGGCGGCACCAGCCTCTTCCCAATGTGGGGGGCTGAGGTGGGCCTTAGCCCCCCTTGCCATGAGGCCCTGCCCCTGGTCAGGCCAGAAGCCGGAGCCGGGCAGTAGTAAGAGCCGCTCAGGGAGCCCAGGCCACTGTGGCGAGCCCCAGTGGGACAGGGACATGGGCTGGGGACTGCGCTTGGGCACTGTGGCCCCCTGCCCATGGCAGGAGGAGGGTCTGGGGCTCCCAACAGCAGCCCCTGCACATGTCCCATTTTTGCATTTTAAGTAGGGGGCATGAGACTTTATTTACAGAGGTTAAAATCTGATGGCTATAGATGTTGTCTGTGGGATGCAGGCTTTTGTTCCTGCTTTATGAAACTCTCAAAATCCACCCATTGTCTTCATTAGAACTAGCAGTCTCTCCATTGCCTTAGTTCAAGCCAGGGTGTGAGGGAGGTTCTTTCTTAAGTGAGTCTCTTCCTTTTTAATAATTCTTTGGGTGACTTTGTTAAATCCTTGTTAACATGCTGGGATATTCTCATTCTTCAGTTAGTACGGAATATACAATTATTTTCCAATTTACAAAATATTTTAGACCATTGTCCTTTAATAAACAGTCTTTTCCTGTTCTTATTTTAGAGCATATTACTGGACTGTCTGAAAAATCTCTCTTGACCCTGTGTATGGCTGGCAACTTATTTACTACTACAAAGGGAAGTCCCTCCCTCCAGGGGTATCTAAATACTTTTGCAAGAGCTAGGTTTCCTAGCATTCTAATTAATTCTCCACCTAGGGAATCTTCCTCTACAGGAAACCTGCAATTTCTTTACAAAGAGATATTAAAACAGATCCCATGAATTAATATACAGGAAACTTTAACTTAGAAAATAGGATATTTGTCACGGTTTTTAATTGACTGTTGAATTACACTGTGTGAAGCCCTCAATATTTGTTTCTTTAGGTTGCAAATCAATAAATTGTGCACATGTGCACAAAATACACAGAAGTACAAAACTTTCTAGTTAAACAACTTACACTAAATGTTAAAATTGCAAAGTTCACAACATTTGAAAAATTTCAGAATTAAGGTTGTCAGTCTAGCGGAATTCTTGTTCTGACAGATGCTGAGACCCAGAGAGAATGAGGTAAACATTTTCAGAAATGTCCACTAATTTTTGGATGCCCCACTTTCTGGTTGCTCAACTTAAAATGCCTATGGTCAGCTCTTCAGAGGTTTTCAGCAACTCTGAAATCTCCATTGGTCTCATTTGGAGTCGAATGCTTAGCACTTTGGAAGGTCAAGCCATAGGTATCTCAAGTTATGATTCCTGAATAAAACACAATTAATGGTTACCTCTGAAAACTTTGGTTTTAAATGACTTCCTCAACATTACACGATCTATGGGAGAGACCTTTCCCTGGCATCCCAGGTCAGTGCTTTAACTACAAAACTATCCTTTTTCTGCCTGCATCCCCCTGATTCATTCACTGTTTCGTGTGCATTGAATGAGGCAGAGGTCCTGTGGAACAAATAGTATGTGGTCATGTAACTAAAGACTGGCAGTATGTATACACACAAGGGGTGGAATTAAGACTGCATGGGAAAGACAATTCTGCCACATTAACACTTTTATTTGGAGTCCTTCTAAATGAGATATAAACAAATAAAGCTACCGTAGGTCCTTCTTATTTAGGGAAGAAACTACTTTTTTTTTTTTTTTTTTTTTAACATGATTGCAATGACCTCCTTGAGTGAGTCAGCAGTGACTGAACCTATGACCTAGCGCACAGCACCACTGGAGTTAAAGCAGTAAGTTTATTGGCTTATAATAGTAGTGTAAATACCAATATTCAGAGGCTTGTAACTACTAATATGGATGGACTTTCTTGGGGATATCTATATGCACCACTCCAGGACTAATTCCCTGCCAAATTTCTAGTTCCTACTCTGAAACATAGGGATATTAGAACTGTTCAAAAATGCTTGGACACTTTTATGGAAAAAAAAAAAAAACTAATAAAACTATCTTTTTCCTAACTTCATCCTCAGACAATGTTTCAAATTATCCTGCTTGAACTTCCCAGACAAAGACATCAGACATGGAAAATTTCAGCCTGAATGGCTAAAGTTTTTGACAGACTTGTAGAGAACTGAAAACAGAAGGTTACAATGGAAAACGTTAGGCAACATTAATTACAAGCATCACTGTGTGCTCTGGACATAATGTATAAATTTTATTTTTATATAAAAACCATGGTTAAAAGAACCATGAAGATTGCAAAGTCAAGCAGGCAAAATTAGGAAGTACCAGAATTAAGGCTACTAATTCAAATTTAATTTCAACCTTTGTGGGTATGCATCTTCATATAGTCTTGAATCATATGATCACCTCCTACCCCTGGACTGCTGCCTTTCTCTTCAGTACTTACTGAATGGGTAATTATTCCATATTTCTCTTTATCTTCATCACTCAGCATGTGGCCCCATGCCTCAAAATGGTCAAACCCTGCATTTAAAGCAGAATTATTGCCCTCTTGTTTTTCTACAGCACTCTTCACTGTAGTAAATGAGTGCCTTACAAATACACCTCTACCTCGATATAACACGACCCGATATAACACGAATTCGGATATAATGCGGTAAAGCAGTGCTCCGGGGGGGGGGGGGGGGGGCTGCGCACTCTGGTGGGTCAAAGCAAGTTCAATATAATGTGGTTTCACCTATAACGCGGTAAGATTTTTTTTTTTTTTTTTTTGGCTCCCGAGGACAGTGTTGTATCGCGGTAGAGGTGTATTTAATTTAATCTTCATATAACACCAATGGTGGTATCCCCATGCTACAGAAGGGGAGCTTTAGGTCTATTGAGAGAGCTTCTTAAGCCCATCACTTTGGCCATGGCATCCCTCCACTGGCTTCCTCTTCTCTGTTGTATCAAACTTAAGCTACTTGTCTTCATTTTCAAGGCCCTTTGGGGCCTATCTGCACCCTACCCATTATCTCTCATTTAATATTGAAAATTCAACTTGCACCTTTGATCGGCCTGTGATGTCAGCCTCCATCACCTACTTATTAAACTTGTAAACGTCTAATCCCATGCTTTCTCCTGTGCTGCCTCTCATGATTGGGAGGCGCACTTAATAAACATCTGTAAAACTAACTCATTATTATCCTTCTTAAAACTCTTCTTTGCCATGATGCCTACAAAAATCTTCACAATGATTAGGTTGTCAGTGGGCTGAGACCACTGGCCTATCATGCTGACCAATATTATTTCATTGTTGTGCCATATGTTCAGTAGCCTACCTTCCTTGATGACCCTAGTGAAGAATTTCACAAGCCAAAGTCGAGAACGGGGGCCAAAGTTTTTCAGGAATTCTGGAGATATGTTGTCATAGCCCACAGCTGTTACACACTTGATGCTACCCACTGTCTGTTCCAGCTCTATTACAGTGAATGGTTCTGGGCAGCTTCTGATCTGGTGTACACATTTAAACTTACGCCATTCGTTCCTCGCTTGTCTTCGCACCTGTTTCTCCAAAGGTGCTCTGGCCACTTTAAGTAGGTGTCCGGCTACCTGTCGATGAATGCCTGCTGACTAGGTTCAGCGGTGGCCTAGAAGAACTGCATCATGCCACTGAAGATGCCATCGCTTGGCTAGACGACTGCAAAGAGAATTCAAGTGAAACAGTGAAGTACAATGTCGCATGTATAGAAATGCACTTTATCAGTGTGTGTATTGTTCCCACAATATATGCAGTGAGACAATAAGCACTTTATATTTATTAAAAGAAAAAAATGGCTTTTGCGGGGTTGTGGGACAGGCCAGAGCCAGGAACATTACTATGAATGGTCTTAACATTATTTCAGGCTCTGGTGGCATTGGAAGATGTGAACTTGCTGGAGATTCCTGAGAGGAAAAGAGAAGTTATTTCAAGCCTCTGATAGAAATCCCGATGTCATGGTGCTCTTTCATCTCTTGGTACATGATGGGCAAATTAATGAGGTGCAAGGAGGTCCTGCCCAGATACCTCATTGAATGTTTGGAGTTTCTGCTGACTTATGCAACACTACCCAGGAGTGGACCAAAATTCAGGGTGCTAAACTAGGATGCACCAACATAGAACCACTGCAAATGTGCCACAGTCCCCTCCCTTTCCCCTTGTGGTAGTCAGATGCTGGACTGGTAGTACTAAGGGACTCTGCAAATGTTCTGGACTTAATACCACCAGAGTTCATGCAGTGAACTTAATATCTAGGCTGCCTCTGGAAACACTGTAATGCTAGAGCCAGTGTGAGGAAAAAGCACTGCTATATATTTATTCAAGTATGCTTGTCCCTGAGTTTGCAGTCATTGCATGGCTTGTATTAATAATCACTGGCTGCTCTACATGCAGCAATGTGAGCCACAATAAATTACATTTAACCTTTTTTTCTTCCTGCTTGGAATCCATCTTGGATTGTATGTGGTTGGGTTCGAAGGTGGAATAGGGAAAACGGAGGTACATTCACCCTCAACCGAAGTTAAAATCATTCACTGTATAAAAAGCCCACCCCCTAGCATGCAGTATCCTCCATTACAGTAATAAGATTGTCATAAGTAGGCAAAGCTGGCCCTTACGTTGTAATATTCCCCAGTAACAAAAATGGCAGCTTGCATCTTAACCAGCTGAGGTGCTGATTTCTCCACTACTTCCTCCCTGGTCTTGTTCTCAGCCCTTTCCTAGAGAGATCTAGGATTCTGGCCTAAGGTCAGACTGGCAGTGCCTAGAAGTGGTTGGTGTCTGCTCCATCTCCTCTGGGTTGGGTATCTACTCTGACTGGTCTAGGTCTTTTGCCCCTGACAGACTATAAACTCTGCCTGCAGAGTCATAGAATCATAGAATATCAGGGTTGGAAGGGACCTCAGGAGGTCATCTAGTCCAACCCCCTACTTAAAACAGGACCAAGCCCTGACTAAATTGTCCTCAACCCATCCAGTATTTACACAGGTTCCATGTTTGGAGTGCTGCTGGGTACCTGGTACAGTTTTTTGTAGAATGCGCATGTTCTCGAGCAGTGAGTCATCACACTAGGCATTGTGGTTCTCAGTGTGCCAATTCAGATTCCTCAGGGACTTAGGATCTCAGTGCAGGGAGAAAATTATCTGGTGGATTCCTCCTTCTGCCAACTTCTTGGAGATGGTATTGATATGTGGTGTAAATTTCAGGTTCTGCTCCCAAAATCTTACATCCTACTGGCCTGATGCCAGAGGTCCACCAGAAGCCTGATGTCAGCCTCTGGCCAACTGGCAGTATACTGAGAGGACGATCTCCTGGACTCCATCTGTTCTCAACATGTGCTGTTGTCCAAGCACTAGTAATGTTGCAAGTACAGCAAGCCACATGTGAATATGGGTTTCAGATGCCAAACTGGGCTATATTAAATGCAAAAAATTTCATTAAGATAGAGTTAAGGTTGCCAAGTGGTACCTAATGGCCTTCCAAAATGTGAATTGAGGCTAAACTTAAACCTCTGCAAACCAGGAAATACAAAATGCAGATGCACACCAACCCTGCAACACAACCTTAACTCTTCCCTCTGGAACTGGCAATAGCCACTGGGAGTGGTTCAATAAGGGAGGTGCCATTGTAGTCCGTAGCCATGAGGAGGTTCTTAGAGAATCTGCCATTATCTGTATTGTACTCCACAAATTTGAATTGCAGCATTTATCTGCGGGCATACTAACTGCCTTCACTATGTTTAGGTGTAGCTGTATTCGTGGGAGCAACTCAACAGGTCTGTTACTGTGATATGACAGGAGGTGCATGTGTACTTCAAAGGATCAACTATGCCTCATATCAGCGCTGAGTTTTGTAGGTTGTATCCTCAAAGGTACACAAGGGTATCTTCTTGCAATGAGGCTTGTCAGCAGTCTGGTGGTATAAATGACTGATCTTAACGCTTACTGATGGGTAAGTGAAGGCAATGTTTCAGAAGGAATTCTCAGGGCAAGGGTGACAATGTAACATTTAGCAAAGCTGGGGTGGTTTGTGTGCAGCAGCCTCAGTGTTTGTGTGTAGGCCACACGTAGGTAGCTTTTGTTTATATCTGACTTAAACCCCAAGTTTTGCTGTAGCAAAGAGGCAGTACTAGACTTTGTCCTACAGTGCTCATCAAGGCCGGCTCCAGGCACCAGCGAAGGAAGCAGGTGCTTGGGGCAGCCAATGGAAAGGGGTGGCACGTCCAGGTCTTCGGCGGCACGTCCCTCCGTCCCTCTCTTCCTCTTTGAACTGCCGTCGAAGAGGAAGAGAGGGAGCGAGGGACCCGCCGCCAAATTGCTGCTGAAACAGTGCGATTGAGCTGCCGCTGATTGGTGTGTGTGGTTGGGTTTTTTTGTTTTGTTTGTTTGTTTTTTTTCTTTGCCGCTTGGGGCGGCAAAAAGGCTGGAGCCGGCCCTGGTGCTCATGTGCTATATATCCCAGATGTTCTGTAGCATGGGAGGGTAGAATGCTAGCGTGTGTGGTATTGCTCAGAGGGCAGAATTAAGGTTGCATTACAGGGGTGGCATGTATCTTAACTTCATATTTTCTGGGTTTCAGAGGCTTAAGTTTAGCCACCCTCCACATTTTGCTGCTAGGCTAGGCACCACTGGGCAACCTTAATTTGTGTTAAAGCTTTGGGGCATTTAATTTTTTTAATCTCAGTGTGACTGGTTCCCCCTGGGGTGCCACCTGGAACTGGGATACCACTGAGGTCCCTGACCCACCAGCCTGGTCTCCTTCTTACACTGTACTGCTGTGACAAGCTGCAAAGCCCTCTAGCCTGCACTTTCACCAGCATTCACACAGGTACGGACACACCCAGCTGCAGTTACACGCAGGCTCTCTAACCACCAGCTTCCCAGCCTGGGACTCTGGAGCAGTACTGTCCTGTCCTGGTCAAATCTGGCCAGTATATGGGTTTAATACAGGGGTGGGCAAACTTTTTGGCCCAAGAGCCACATCTGGGAATAGAATTGTATGGCGGGCCATGAATGCTCACAGAATTGGGGTTGGGGTATGGGAGGGGGTGAAGGCTCTGGTTGGGGGTGTGGGCTCTGGAGTGGGGCCAGAAATGAGGAGTTCAGGGTGTGGGAGGGGGCTCAGGGCTGGGGTAGGGGGGCTGAGGTGCCAGGGGGAGGGGGAGGGCTCCAGCTGGGGGTGTGGGAGCTGGGGTGGGGCTGGGGATGAGGAGTTTGGGGTATAGGAGGGTTCTCTGGGTGGGACCAAGGGGTTCGGAGGGCAGGAGGGGGATCGGGGCTAGGACAGGGGGTTGGGCACAGGGCGATGCTCAGGGGTGCAGGCTCCAGGCAGTGCTTACCTCAAGCAGCTCCCCAAAGCAGCAGCATGTCCGTTTGGCTCCTATGCGGAGGTGCAGCCAGGCTGCTCTGCATGCTGCCCTGTCCACAGGCACGACCCCTGCAGCTCCCATTGGCTGTGGTTCCCAGCCAATGGAAGCTGCGGGGGCAGCATGCAGAGTGGAGCCCCCTGGCTGACCCTATGGGGAGCTTTGTCATCTTGGCAGGGCATGCCTGGCTCATCAGGCTTCAAAAGCTGCTTCTTCTGGTGAGAGGCTACACCTGTGAGTGGTGGCCATTCTGAAGGTATCTGTTGTTTGGAGGAGTCCCACGCCTCCCAGAAATGTAATTTCTGCCTAGCCTTAAAGTTGAGGGCAAGAAAGATTAAGTTCAGACTGTCAATGATAAGATGCCCATTTCGACCAGTGTCTGAGTCAGCCGAGGAGACCCCCGTACATCTGTCTCTGGACAGATCCAGCCCCCCTTCCACCTTGGTGCAGGCATCCCCTAAGAAGTGGAGGTTATTGGAGGCTTCTGAGAGGACTCCCAAAAAAGAAGAGAGCAGACTCTGATCTGAAGTAGTTTGCTCTGAAAATGCCCAGGTCCCCTGTGAGAGCTATGGTCTCTGAAGCCTTGACATCCCAACTTGATACTGTTGAGTTGGAGACTCTTCTGGTACTGGTGGAAACAGCCCCTGAGCTCAAGGGAGAGGCATTGCTCCGACAGGATTTCAGTTCCCTCTACTAGGGACAAGGAAAGCAAGCATAAGCACCCCAGTTTGGTACCATCAGGCTCAGTCCACCATCACCACCTACCCATTTGGCATCATTGGTACCGAGCAAGTGATGGCACCAGACTCCATTGGCACTTACATTGGTATACCTCGGACATCAACAGCACCATCCGCTTCAGCTACTGCATCCTCTGTTACTGCATAGGTACCAATTCCCTACTTGCTACTGCAAGAGTTGACATGTGCAAGGGATCTGTCCATACTGGATAAGCAAGAATCCCTGCTCCTCATCAGTCCTGAGCATCTTTCTGTACCAATACATCGATCTCCAGACTGCTCCCCTGGTACTTCAGGATTCTCCTCTATTTTCTACGGGGGCTCCTCTTGGACGCTGTTGAAGAGGATAAATGGCACTTCCAGTCAGTCTCTTCTATTTCAGTCCAGGGTTCCCTATGTATCCTGACAGGAACCCATTTTTTGACAGTCACAGGGAAGATTGTAACTGTTATCAAGGGTCGTGGAAGCAATGCTATATGTCACTCCAACTCCTGTATGGGCCTCCCGCAGTGGCCACATTGGGATCCCTGGGTTGCTAACCGACAGCAGTTCTCCATCTCAAAGGCAGACTAGGCCAGCACAGACAGAGGCCACCCCTCAAATGCCCATCTCATCCTTGTCTCCAGATGAAGTGGTTATGCCTCCATCACCTTCCGTGGCCAACTATTTTTGGCAATTTCAATACCTCAAAGAGGGTAGCTGATGCTCTCTTCAAATTCCAATCAGAGAGGTCAGCGGTTCACAACACAACACCACCCTCCAGGGTGGCATTACCCAGAAATGAGGTGCTCCTGGATCCAGCTAAATCTTTTGTGGCAAACATCTGCTACTATTCCACCAATGAGTAAAAGGGTGGACTATAAGTGTTTTGTTCCCCCTAAGGACTTTGATTTCTTGTTCTCTCACCCTTCACCTAACTCCCTAGTAGTGTGCTAAAACGAGCAAGGCAGGCAACACTTCTCCAGGTCTACTTCACATAAGGACCAAAAGAGACTGGATCCATTTGAATGAAAGTCCTATTTGTCAGCAACCTTGCAGTTCAGGATTACAAACTATCAGGCAGTTGTGGCCAAATTCAGTTTCACAAACTATAATATATTGGTGGCCTTTATTGAACACCAGCCACAAGAACACAAGGAGAAATTCCAGTCCATCATTTCAGAGGGCCAGTTATTGGCCAGGACCACTCTTCAAGCATCCTTAGATGCTGTAGATGCTACTGTCAGGTCCATCTCCACAGTGGTAGTTTATGTACAGGGCATCATGGCTTCAACTGTCAAGGTTTCCGAGAGAGCCATAGAACACCCTTAACGATCTCCCGTTGACGGTTATAGGCTTTTCTCAGAGACCCCAGAAGAGTCCTTGTGTACACTCTCTAGAGTTACTTTATGTTCCCTGGGCATATATACACTTACAAATAAGAGACTGTTTATTAGGTCACAAATTGCCCAGAGACTGCGTCCTGCTCAGTTCTTTGGATTCCATAGAATCCCTGAGCTCTCCAGGAAAAGACACATAAGTTTCAGAGAGAGACTGCTGCCCACCCACCCTCCACAACCACTCAGCTGTCTTTTTAAGCAGAAGTTTTGAGGATTCGAATCATCCCACATCTCTGGTTTTACAGCTGCGCCCATTTGCCCACCACCCTCCCTTTGGGGACCACATTTTCCATTTCCAACATGCCTGGGAGTGGATTACTACAGACAAGTGCGTCAGAGAGGTCATAACTCTTGGCTATACCATCCACTTTGTCACTGCCTCCCTTCAGCTCCCTTCCCTGTTTCTCTTCAGGGACTCCTTGAGCTTGTGTTATGACAGGAGGTGAACTCTTTTCTCTGGTTAGGCGCAATTGACCTGACTCCTCCCTCTCACAGGGCAAGGGGTTTTACTCAAAAGTATTTCCTCATACCAAAGGACGGGGGGTGGAGACTGACCTTAACTCTAAGACTTTTAAATAAGTTTGTAAAGCTTCAGAAGTTCAGGATGCTGACTCTGGCAGCTATCATTCCTTCACTGGAGAAGGGGATTGGTTTTCAGCCCTCAACCTACAAGAAGCCTATTTCCATATAATGATACACACATTGAATAGGAAATATCTGCAATTCACTATAGGCCAGAATCGTTCCAATACCGTGTGCTTCCCTTTGATCTCTCCTCTGCCCCAAGGGTGTTTTCCAGCCCCTGGTGGTAGTGGCTGCTTACCTCTGACAGAAGGTGATTCTGGTCTTCCAGTACCTTGATGACTGACTGGTTACTCAAGGGCCATTCTTACGAAGCAGTACTATCTTCCATGCAGACAACCCTAGCTCTGTTCCAAGAGTTGGATATTCAGCTAAATGTAAGGAAATCTGTGTTAGTCCCCTTAAAGAAGATACAGTTTATATGGGCTTCTTTGGACTCATCGACAGCCAGAGCCTACCTTTCCTTAGAGAGTCTTATAATCTTGTCAGGTTTGGTTCAGACAATTCAGTCGTGTCCTTGGACCCCTATAAGGCCACTACATGGGCTTCAGTACATACATTTTTCAAAGCACTACACTTTAATCCATGCCATCAGATCCAATGTGGCTGTGGGTACAGTTGTACTATTTTCAGTTCCGGATTCAATTCCCAACCTCACTCTGGGGAAACTGCTTGGAGATCACCTGAAGTGGAGCATTCATAGGGCCTCTTCTTGAAAAATAAGAGGTTACTCACTTTGTGCAGTAACTGCAATTCTTCGAGATGTGTGTCCTTATGGGTGCTCTTCCTTTCCCTCTGCTTCACACTGGTCTCTGTGGTGACATTCAGGTGGAGAAGGAACGGAGGGCGATTCACCTGCATGTCCCTCTATAACCTTGATGTCTAGCAAGAAGAGGCATAGGGCATATGTGCAGGCCAACCGGGTACTGCTAGCAGAAAAATCTCTGAGGGCTTGAGAGGCATATCTGAAGTGGAGCACCCACAGGCACACACATCTCGAAGAATGCAGTTACTGCACAATTGAGTAATCTCTTCTTCTCAGTTTAAAACGAGTTTGGCAATGCAAGATTGAGGTGCTCTTGCAGAGCACTAATAGTACTAGTAATAGTACTCCTGCAGAGTACTAATAGTGATATCAATTGTTCTATTTTACCAAATGGTCTAAACGGTCATGTGGAACACTGAGCCAGTGCATTAGGAAGGCTCTTTCCGTCAAAATTTGGTTGCTGCGATAGTATGTAAGTGTGGCAGAAGCAATTGGAAATGTGTGGAATGACAGATAGGTAAAAGTATCTTGGCTGGTTTGAAGAGACCATACTCTGATGTCTGCCCTACTTATCCATGCCTCCTTCCTTCCTTCCTTGCACCTCTTTGAGGCTCAGTGGGGAAGATCAGAGCATAAGAGAAGAAAATATGAAGTTTGGCTGTAGTAAATGCACACATCCAATTTGTATTATACCTTTGATCCTGATGGTGGCAGCAAATACTAAGGGGAAAGAAACTAAATTTCTAATGGAGATAACTGTGTTTTTAATTATTGAAATATAGAGAAGTTTTTTTTGTTTGTTTGTTTTTTTGGAATGGGAAGGAGGGTTGTTTTGGTTTTTAAATGCAACAGCTTGAAAATGGAAGGTCAACTTGAGCTGCAAAAAAAAGTTTATTATCTCAGATATTAACTTTCTGTATACTATATTTACGGTGTTCTGCAAACAGATGTAGATGGCGTGAATAAAGTTCTTTTTTGCTTTGATAAAATCTTAAGTCACAGGAATGGAAGGACATCAAGTTATGCATTGCATTGATGTCCAAAAGCTGCTCAATTACTTTTTATTACTATAGTGCCTCGAAACCCTAGTCAAGGACCAGGGTTGAACAAAGACAAAACAAGAAGATGGTCCCTTTCCCTTTTCCCTTTCCTTACAATTTTAAGTATAAGGTAAAAGATGGATACAGATAGATTATTACTAGATCCTTGGCCAACTTTGAGCCTGAGCTAATTTTAAAAGGGAGATAATAGCTGCTTACAAGTATGAACACAAACTTAATGGAACATGAAAAATCTGAAGTGATCCAAAGGGACATTTAGCTAGCTATAGTAGGATAAAAACAAGCAAAAGAAAAGATACACATTCTACCAGCTACTAGGTTGCTACTTAGACAACTGTATGGTCACCCAAGGGAAATGGTGGAGGCCTGCTTCATCACTTAAATTTGCAAGTGGACTGTGGAAAGCAGCTAAAATCCTATGGTGAGGATCAGTCCTACATGGCAGGTGCTGGGATAGATGATCTAATAGGCCTTTTCCATTTCTAATGTCAGTAAGTTTTAGGGCAGAAGATCTATACTTAAACACTGCATTGACACAGCTGCACTGATGCAGCTACACTGCTCTAGTGCTTAAGTGAAGACGTTCCTATGCCGATGAAAGGGTTTCTCCCATAGGTGTAGTTAATCTGCCTTCCTGAGAGGCTGTATCTGTCATTGACAGGAGACGCTGTCCTGTTGACATAGCGCTGTCTACACCAAGGGTGTGGGGGCGCTAGGTCGGTGTAACTGTGTCGTTATGTAATTATGTGAATATAGGTCTATAGCATAGACCTGGCCTTAGAGGCTTTATTTCCTTACTTAGCCCTTTTTTAAAAAAAAAAATCAGACTAGTTTTAGATTGATGGGAAGCTACCAGCCACAAATTAACCGCAGAATAGGTGCAACATGGGCAGTAGCAACTTCCCATATCTAGGGATGTGATAGTAGTTTTTCCTGTCCATTCATTCAGTGGCCTGTTCTGAGATCACAAATGGCATTCATGTTGGTAATGGTGTCTCTTGTGATTTGATTCATACTTGACTGACTAGGCTGAGACCACCAAGGGCCCTTCATGTATAAATGAATAATTATTGTAGGATAATTTGTCATTACTAACATTTTGCAAACCAGTGGTATAGAAATGAGTCTTTCTAGTCTCATACTGATCCTCAGGGACATCCATCAGTTTCCTCCATTACATTTTTGATTTTGAGAATCATTCACTGGCACACTGTTGAGATTTATTTTTTATGACTCTGTTACGGAAATCATTATGAAACAAACTGCTTAAAGTGTTATTTTATCTTGCTTCCAGTGCTCCATTTATGATATAGTCTCACTCCATTACTGTCATTTCAGGCTCCTGTTGTGTTTTCCTGACTTCCAAAGTCATTACCTGAGAATCAGACCCATTGCCAGGTTGGAATGTTAAGTTTGCAAAGTCAAACAATTGAGTTAGGAAATGCTACAATTAATGTTGCCTGGGCAACCTTACTTTGGTTCCCTTGCACCATATGTATATGGCTTCTCATTTTTGGTTTGAACCCATAAGCACCCATAAAACACCCCATTGCACAAAAAGAAAAAGAAATCCGTGTTTATTGGATAGACATTGGAAAAACATAGGAAATGGTTACTTGTCTACATGGAACAGTAGAAATCATACCCTCATAGTCCACATTAAAGTACAATAATGTGTTGCTCATTAACTGGTCCATGTAGACTCTGCTGGTACGCACTAAAGGTTCCCTAGTGTGCTTTATCGTAATTCTGTTTGAAACAGTACTACATTAAAGCGCACTAGGGAACCTTACCAAGAAAATACTCTTTTACAGTAAATACAAAGACTGCTCTGAAACCCCCCAATTTTTTTGGACGTCTACATAGAATTCACAAACCCTGAACGATAAAATTAATAACCCCCCCCAAACAGAAGTCCTACATATACATTACGATACCCTCTTTAGTTACATTATCACATACTATTTTTTCCACAACTCCCCCGCCGCCTCTCAGTGCACACAATGAACAGTGCTCACTGAATGCGTAGTTATCTAATATCTTGTTTTATCACCATTGTTCGATGTGTGGTCCTAAGCCCTATTTACTTCACATCATCCAAACCATGCATTGAATACAGAATTATTAATTTTCTCATGGTCCTCTCTGTGGTGATCATTGCTGTAATATCTGAGTGTTTCACCAACACTAACAAATTTATCTTTAAAAAAAAAAAAAAAAAAAAAAAAAAAACCTCTTTAAGGCAAAGTTTAAAAGGTAACATACTACATTGTATATTATTTATTCGAGATCAGGTTAATTCTTAAAGAACCTGACTAAAAATTCTGGCTTGGTGGCTGGGGAGCCCTCCTCCTCTGAGTACACTAGAAAGGGTGATCAAATACCTATCCTCTTTTTTGACACTTCTCTCGTATACATACTTTGTGTGAAAGCTTTTCCATTACAAGGATATTCCATATTTTAGTATACCTCAATTCCAGAGGAGAAGGGATCACACATATCCAACAATGTGTAATACAGATTCTAGCGGCTAACAATAATAATAATAAAAAAAAGAGTCATTCTGTTTAAAATGCAGATCCTTTACTGGAGCATTACGTAAGCAGGTCAGGGGATCTCTGGGAAGCATGAATCTTTTTAATAAATTCTTCCCAAAAGGTCTAATTAATGGGCATAACCACCACATGTGCAAGTTTGTTCACCTTTCTCTATAACCCCTCTCAACAGAGTAACAAATTTCTCTTCACAACACGTGTGTGAAGTAAAGCGATGGTATTCTCCTCATTTTGAAGAAGGGGGAATGGAGGCACGGAGAAATCAAGGCAAAATCAAAATTGCCTAAAATGTCCACAAATATTGAGTATCCAATTTAAGATATCTAGGGTATGATTTTTCAGAATTCTTAGCATTTTTATAATTGTATGTGTTTTAAGGACATCCTTCATTAACTTCATTTGCAGTGGTAAGTGTTCAGTGCTTCTGCAAATTTGACCCCAGGTGGCATCCAGATAACGAGGAACACATAATTAGGGCTACTGGTGAAAATCTTTAGTTTGTGATTTGCCCAGCATCTCATAAGAATTCCATGGCAGAAGCAGGGTTAGAATCTGGATCTCCAGGATGTTGTTCAACAGCTTAAACCATGAAGCTATTCTTTCCCTTCCTGCAGTTGCCTGCCACACTTGCTCACACCTTCCTGTTTCTGAAACAAATGAGGTTGTGTTATCCTTTAGACAACAGCCTCATTCACTACACAACTCTGATTTATCATCTGAGCATCGTCCTTCTTTTGCACTGAACAAGGTTAGAGTCCTGTGGAAAAATAGTTACGTGCTAAAGACTGTATCATGCAAACATCTAAGGGGCCCAATTTAAGATTACATGGGCAATTTTAATTCTGGCATTTCCTAATTTTTGAGTGCTTGACTGTGCTTACCTTAACATTCTTTTAAATAGTTTTTTTTTAAAAAAAAAACCCTAGGAAGTTTATATAATTATATATATAAAACCTAACTGAAAAAACAATCTTTACCATTTGGAACTCCCTCCTTCCCACATATCATTAGCAAGGTTGACAATTTAAATCCACAGCACAGACCTCTGCTGCTTGAGCTAACAGAGTAAATGATAGCAGTAGTAAGTTGTCATCCTCTGTGTGGACCAGCCATGAGAGAGGGATAAGACACACAGTTTGAGCATGGATTTCACCACTCTTTGCTGACCGCAGAAAAGAAACATTGAGACCCAGGAATTGTTTTTTCTAGGTTCTGGAGAGGAGTGTACTGTGGTGGTAATAGACCCTTCTTTCTCTAACCTGCCTGCCCTCTCTACCTTTTGCATCTAAAATATACCTCTGGAGAATGCCTCTCCCCTGTTCCTACCAACTCCTCTCCCAAATGAAGAGCTTGTGTCTTTCCCCTCTGTATCCAGGCCCCTAGCCTCTTTCTGATCCCCAACTGCTTCTCACCTTTCTGCATTCTGGTCATGTTGTTTACTCTTCCTTCTGTGTGCCAGCAGTGGGAGCATCCAGGACACAGGAGAGACCGTCTCCTTGCTCTTAATTCCTGTGCCTAGCACCACAGCAGCCCCTAGCTGCTAGAAGGAGCAATTGTAGGGAAAGTACTGCTCAGCCCCTTCAGACCAGAGATGGAACATGTGGAGTCGATCTCTGGGAACGGTGCATGTGCAGTTTGGTCAGCACGTAGAAGCTATGAGGGAATGAATCATGTTCAGGGCAGCAGTCTTTAAAGAATTTAGCTGCCAAACTCTAAAAAGTTCAAACTAAGCATATATTAACTGTAATTCTTCAGTCTTATAGCTCAAATTTAGGTGGATATTCATGGGGACAACACAAGCCACATTCCTGAAACTAGGGGAATTTGCATCTCCAAACTATGTAGGTGATAGTGCTGCTCAGTGAAACAGTTGTAAGAATTATTTGTAATATTGATGAAATTTATTTTCCCCTACCTATGTTTTCAGAAACCACTAAAACATTTCCAGAATTTCAGCTTGAGGCAGACACCTGGCATGCAAAATTTCAGCCCAAATGGTTAAAAATTTTTAGTTATAAGCAACAGAAAACAGGGTCTTATAATGGAAAATGTTAAGCAACCGTAACTTTAGACATTATTTCTAACTCAACCTATAATAAACAGAAGTTGCAGTTTATCCTATTTTTACTTGCTGTTGCTTTGCATTTCTCGAGAAGAGCTCTGATTGGTACCCATTTTGCAAATGTTTCATTGGGGTGATGTTGGTTAAGCTGTTTAGTTTCTCAAGATCCGTGGTTCCCAGACTTGTTCCGCCGCTTGTGCAGGGAAAGCCCCTGGCGGGCCGGGCCGGTTTGTGTACCTGCCACGTCCGCAGGTTCGGCCGATTGTGGCTCCCAGTGGCTGCAGTTCGCTGCTCCAGGCCAATGGGAGCTGCTGGAAGTGGCGCGGGCCAAGGGACATACTGGCCGCCGCTTCCAGCAACTCCCATTGGCCTGGAGCTATTGCTCAGTGGGTTCCAACTTAAGGATTACACATTAGAAAGGGAGGCCATTGCTGCTTTTCCAGAGAGTTTGAAGTCCAAGACTGGGATTCTTTGGAAACCATCCAGTCGCAAAAGCTTCTCTTCTTTTTGGCTTTCCTAAGGAGCACTTAGGAAAAGTGGGAGTGAACCATATCAGAAAATGGGTGCTTGAGATAATCGGGAAAAGATAGTCACTAGAATTCACTCTTTGTCCAAGGGAAAAGTTTTTATCCTTTTCCCCCAAAGTAAACTGACAAGTTTAACAAGACCCTTTGTAGCATCAGAAGATTAAGGGTATAATGATTCATCTCCTCCACATCAGAATGACAGAACTAGTTCTGTAGACAGGGCCAGCTCCAGGGTTTTGGCCGCCCCAAGCAGCCAAAAAAAAAAAAAAAAGACAAAAACAAACAAAAAAAGTCACGATCACTATCTGCGGCAGCAATGCGACGGGAGGTCCTTCGCTCCGAGTAGGAGTGAGGGACTGCCCGCCAAATGGCCGCCGAACAGCTGGACGTGCTGCCCCTCTCTGAAGTGGCCGCCCCAAGCACCTGCTTGGTAAGCTAGTGCCTGGAGCCGGCCCTGTCTGTAGAGAGACTGATATTTTTAGAAAGGACTCAAGATTCTTTGTGGTACAAAGAGAAGCAATGGCATCAGCCCATTTTAGATCTCAGAGTTCTCAATAAGTCCGTAAGGAGATCCGTATTCCAGGTAGAAATACTGAAATCCATATTACAATACTTTAGAATATGAAAATAAATCTCCTGGAGATCTACTGAAGATATGTTCAGGGAGAGTCACACAGAAATACTTTAGGTTCTGTTACAACAAGAAGCATTTTCAACAGAATACCCCCTTTTTGGACTCATAACTTCTATACTGGTGTAGAAGTCTCGGCCGAGGTTCGGCCCTCAGCGGGGCTGTGGGGTATCCCACCGCCTCGCTCTGGTCCGCCGTCAGTCCTGGTCCGGCGGTAGTGTGGGACAGCAAACACACGGTTAGGGGCTCAGGCCCTGAAGCAGGGGCTGAGCCAATAGTTCAGGATCCCAGGCCCTTAAGCAGGGGCTGAGTCAGTGAGTTTGTAGCAGCCCAGGCCCTAGGTCAGGGTGGGGCAGCAATCAAATAGTCAGGAACCCAGGCCCTTAAGCAAGGGCTGAGTCAATGGGTTTGTAGCAGCCCAGCCTCTCTAGGCCAGGGAAAGGGGGAGTCTGCCACCCAAGGAGTGGGTGGCAGGGGGGACGCAGGCCCTCCCACTCCACTGCATCCCAACCCGGGGCCCTAGCAGCGGCGGAAACTCGCTGCTGTCAGTGGGGATCCTGGCCGCAACACACTGACATAGGCTGTGGCAGTGTTGCAGCCAGACTGGGGTCAGCTGCCCCCAGGCTACTTCCACACTCCCCCTCATAGGGTACCTGGGTCGTACTAGTGCCCTCGCTGGTCTCCACCAGCATCGGTTCCTCTGGGTAGGTAGCGAAGGGTAGGTTCGGCTCCAGTTGTTCCATTGCTCCAGACATATCAAGGTCAACACCTTGGAGTCTCTTGCTTACAACATTCATTTCAAACAGTATGTCATGCCACAACACTAAGCCACACAGAAATTTGATTCCATTTCCCTCTGCCACTGTTCTCCCATGAACAGTTCCTGTCATAGCATTATCCTCCATAATGGCAACTATGGCATCATCTATCTTCCCGGGATAGCTGGAAATGGGCAGGCTCGGCTCCTCCTCGGGGTAGCTGGAAAGGGGCAGGCTCGGCCAGTCCTCCTCGGGGTAACGGGCGAGGGGTAGACTTGGCTGGCCTGGTGAGTCCTCAGGCTGGTCGCGGCCTGCTGCTGTCTCCCAAGCGGGAGCTCATCCACAAACATCTGCTCTCTGCGGCGGCTTGTTCTCCACTGAGCTCTGTAGGTGGGCTTTTATACTTCTGGGTTGGCGCCATGCCCTCTGAGGGGCAGGCGCCGGACCCAGTGGCTCCGCCAACGTTGGTGTTAGGGGAGGTTTGGCCCTCAGCGGGGCTGTGGGGTATCCCACCGCCTTGCTACAACTGGTATTTACAAATGTTATGTCATCCCTCTCTTCAAGTTAAATAAATACTTTTCCCTTGTCTGGACAACTTCATCATATTCTGCATTGCCCACCAGCCATGGCTTAAGTCTTCACAAACATGGCTTTGAGTGAACAAGTTATAAGGCCAATTACAGCCCTCACAAAATTCCAGCATCTAAATTATCATCCAAAGCTATCTTAATTTCAGAAGAGAGAAGGAAAAAGATAGCGTCTGTTTTGCCAAGCATTAGCACACATCTCCCAAAATAATCTCTGATTCAGCTCCTGGGCTAGTTGGCCTTGTGATGAATGTCTGGATACCTGGCACAATTCTTGCTTTGCTTTTAGCCTGTAGTTGCGGGAAATCAGTAAATAAAAACCTTGGTCCAGATCCAATACTGGCATCTCTTCTTAAATAAGAAGAAGGAGTTTACCAGCTACCTGAAGTTGGTCCAGAGATAAATCCAAAACAGATATCAGACCCCATGTTGGGGGAACATATTTTGGCAGGGGAGGGGGAGAGAGGATGAGGCAGATGTGGCCCAAGAAGGAAACATGGAATATAACCTGTTTTATGCTATGGACCATCAAGCTCATCCCTCCATTCCCAGCAGATCATTTTTCAGAAACATGGTGTGTATATAACTAATAAGGCAGAAAATCATAGAATATGAGGGTTGGAAGGGACCTTAGGAGGTCATCTAGTCCAACCCCCTGCTCAAAGCAGGACCAATCCCCAGACATTTTTGCCCCAGATCCCTAAATGGGTCCCTCGAGGATTGAACTCACAACTCTCGGTTTAGCAGGCTCAGGCTCAAACCACTGAGCTATCCCTCCCCTCTAATGGTCACTATTACTTAGAGTAGTAGCTTTGTTCATGTCCCGGGCAGACGCTCTCACTCTTTTCCTCAGGATTCTACACCTAGAAGGAAAATTGGGGTTTGCTGGCTTAGTGAGACATACTCAGTGAGTCCAAAGGAATGCAGACTAGATCAGCTAGCCTGTTGGTGCATCACAGGCCAGGTTAGAAGCCTATTGATGAACCTATTTGCATCCAATTTTAGCTGGAAAACCAAGAGGTACTAAGTGAGGAACATACACCCAAAAGCAGTAGCTGTGGTCTCCTTATCTCAGAAGTGTGCTAAAAGACCTCCTATTCCCCCCCCCCGCCCTCCACTGAGCGTGAAGATGGTAAATAAAATTGTGAAGGAGCAGGATATGGTCATTATAATACCCTTCTCATTAACCATCTGGTCTTGGGTCTCAGGCCTAATTTAGATGTAACTGGAACCTTCTTTCAAACTCCCAATATGCAACCACAAAACATTGTGCAACAGTGACCTATCTTGAACTAATATTCAGGGCTGCCTAACTAGTCATCTGGGAAGCTGAGAGGAAGGAACTACAGTTTCTCATTCTAAGAAGGTGATAAAAACCCTCATAGCATCTCAGAGGAAATTCACATTTGAGGTTTTAGATGTTGGTGTTACAAGGGACACACATGAGGGCAAAGTCAGCTGAAGGAAAGGAAAATCTGGTGTTTTTGCAAGATGGCCTGAACATGGAGCCCAAGGCCATTTTCTTTGTAAAGACAAGTCAGCATCTGCAGTCATATTGCACTGTGAGAAACCTATGAGAATCTCTAATCACCATGACATAAAGAGGGCCGGCTCCAGCTTTTTTGCTGCCCCAAGCGGCGAAGCGAGGGGTGGGGGGGGAGAGATAAAGCCGCGATCGGCGGCACTTTGGCAGCAGCTTTACCGCGCCGCTTAATTCTTTGGCAGCAATTCGGTGGCGGGTCCTTCCCTCCGAGAGGGACGGAGGGACCCGCCGCCGAATTGCCGCCGAAGACCCGGACGTGCCGCCCCTTTCCATTGGCCGCCCCAAGTACCTGCTTCCTTCGCTGGTGCCTGGAGCCGGCCCTGGACATAAAAGTCCATAAAAGAGCACCCGCACTCTTATCAGACCTCTGTCAATATGGCGATTCCTGTCATGATCTTGATCTGTAGACTATAAGTCCTAATAAAACCACCTTTCAGCTTCTCTTCCTCATCTTATTAAAAGAGTATTGCTTACATACCACGACCTTTTCTAACAGGGTTTGAGTTTGGCATGCTCTCAGCGAAATTCAGTCATTCGTTCTATCAAACATGATAATTTGTGCATAGTCAGGGCTCCATCCCCAAAGTCACCATAATCTTTCTTGTATAAGAGGTAGTAGTATTTTTCCCTTCTGATTGAATCCAACATTGTTAAGGAAGTAGAAGTTAGATGTGAACAGAGTCTACAGAAGAATAAAGATGTTTATAGTAGAGGCATTCAAAGCTTCAGGTACAACTCCTCTCTTTACAATGCACTCTATGAAAAGAGCAACTGATTTTGTGGCAGGAGAAATCACACAGATCTTATGAGGAGGTCTGTAAGGCTACTACAGGGCCTCCCATACACACTTTATCAAATACTTTAGAATCAGCATCCTCACCCTAATGCAGTATTTGGTAGAAGGTTGTTTCAGAACAGGGTGCCACAGTACCCTTAAGTCCTTTCTCAATTCTACATAGGTAAACTGAGTCCTCTCTTTCTCTCTCCCTCCCTCCCTAGGGTTTACTTACTGCTTTCAATCTCCTGCTGTGAAGATTGCCTGATATGGAGGGGACTGAGAAAAGGGAAATACTCCCTGTGAATTTTCATTCCTAGAGCCTCCATGTCAGACAGTCTGACTCTACTTCGGAGGACTGAATTATGTCCAGGGTATTTTTTCCTGGCTATTGCTGATTGTTCAGTAGTTTTGAGAGGGAAAGATGGTACTTCTCCAGGAAATCCCTAACATTTCATGTCAAGGCTGCAAATGGTTTCAGTTGAATAGCACTTTTAAACTTTTATATAGCTAGTATTTTTAAGCCATGGAAGCCATAAGTTTTGAGAATTCTTCCTGAGGGGGATCCTAAGCCCAAACTCAAAGAACTCATACCTCCAGTTGCCATGGAGGAGATAGGGAGTGCTCCCTGTGCATACTGACATGGAGGGTTCTAAAATAAAAATTCACTAGTAAAATAGAATTTTTCCTTTTTCTGTGAACAGCATGGGGGTACCAAGTCCTAGAACAGGGGTTCTCAAACTTCATTGCACAAAGACCCCCTTCTGACAACAAAAATTAGTATAGGACCCCAGGAGCGGGGACCAAAGCCTGAGCCCACCCAAGCCCTGCCACTCTGGGTGGGCAAAGCCAAAGCCCAGGGGCTTCAGCCCCAGGCAGGGGGCCTGTAACCTGAGCCCTGCCGCCCAGAGCTGAAGCCCTTGGGCTTGGGCTTGAGCTTGGGCTTTGGCCCCGGGCCCCAGGAAGTCTAAGCCAGCCCTGGCGACCCCATTAAAACAGGGTCGGGACCCACTTTGGGGTCCCGACCCACAGTTTCAGAACCACTGACCTAGATGTTCCTGATAGCTTTTGCAATCTCCCGTTATTCAAAACAGACACCATCCAACAGTCCAGACAGACAGATACAGAAAGAAATGCCACTGCAAGTTATGTTAGTCTTCTACCATGAACTATTTTAAATATGATTAGATACCTATTTGACCATATTTGTTGCAGTTGTTTTCAAAAACTAAACTGCAACAAGATTTGATTTTGTTTTTGTAATTAAACTTCTTGCATGGTGTCATGGAAACAAAAACAATTGCTTTTCTTTATACAGGAATTGTAATATGGTCTGAAATAATGAAAGCCTTGCTTCCAATAGCTCAATTTTTGCCATCTCCCCAACTTAGCTAAACCAATCCTATGTATCTGAAACTCCACAGGTATGATTTTGTGGAGCAGATCAGTGTAGGCATTTGGGCAACATGGATATTTCACAAGTGAGGTGGTTCTTCGACACCAAGTCATGTCTTCTACACTCCCCTGTAGTTTGGACTATAAAGGTTTGAATAGCAATGCATACCAACGTGCTGCACTGTATTTCCCCCATGTGTAAGAGGACTACATTAATGCTAAATAGGAATTATTTAGTTCACACCCACAGCATCCGTATGGAAGAGTTACAATGCAACTCTTTGGTGCACACTGCTGTTCACACTCCCATACACTGTATTGCGGGGCAGTGTAGACATGCTCTTAGAAAATGATTGACTCATCATAATTCCAAAGCATGTTGACCTAGAAATTGTAAATGTATTCATGAGAAGTGGTGCCATTTATTACTTTGTAGTGGTCTAGGAATCACTCTCTTTCTGGGTGCATTTTGAGCATTGTGGATTTCTTAAACCTGTATGCTGTCATCATATGCATCACCAGGCTGATGTAGGATTCTAAATGCCACACCAGTGTTGTATGCTAAGCCACATAGCTTCTGAAGTGAACGTCTAGCTGCTGCAGCCATTTATAAGTTCTTTGTGGTACTTGTATTCCATGCATAGTTTCTCGTAATTATCCATGGATCTAGAAACTTTCATTCAGCTTCCCTGAAAGAAGACTGTTGCTGCTTTTCTTTTCTGTTCACACTCACATGGCCTTATAACCTTACAAGAATTTGCATAGAGCTTGGATCCATGAAATCATGATATTCTGTTCCGACTTCTTTCTTAAAATGTGTATGCTAACTCTCCCAGGGGATGCATCTTCTTCTCCCTAATACTGGAGCACTTTGAAAGGAGACGAGAAATGCTTATCCAGACACCTGGCAAAACACCAGAAACTCTGCCTGTACTGGCAAGATGGCAGTGGCATTTGTGACTCTGCTATTTTGTTTATTTTTCTTTGAATGTGTATTTTTGGGTGGGGCAGTGGTAGTGAGTTTTTATTTCTCTGCTTCCCTTTATCCATTCTGACTTATTAAGGTTGTTTTTCTCAAGGACTACTCACAGGAATACTCCCTCGGACGCATGTCCAGTTTCCATGATGGCAGAGCAGCTTAGGAACTTGAAAGCCAAAGACCAGAAGATGTTCCATATGTAAGGCCCATATTCTGAAATCCACAAAAGGAGAACACTCTTCTCCATCGCCAGCCTGTTGAAACTCTCTCAGAGAAAAGGCTGACCAGTACTGCTTCTCTTGCTCATTACAATGCAGCTAGCCTTGTCATGGGAGCATTAAAGAATGGAACAAATTGTCACAACTCCTTAGGTTCTGAAACTAAAGTCCTCAATAGTCTCTTTCTTCTGTTTAGCCTCCAAAAGAATAATTGAATGGAGTTACTCAACAAGATGTCCCAAACAAAAGAAACTAGGGAGCTTAGCATCTCTAGCCACGTTTTTACATCCATGTTCTCCTCCTAGGAGTCTCCTTTTGCATATGTCACTCTTGGATGGCTTTTGTGTTCCATATCAACCTCAAACTCTTGACTCTTGTTGACTATGCAGATCTTGCCTTGATCCTTGGAATGCTCCAAGCACACTCCAACCATTGCTCTGACAGAACCTAAGTTTGTTCTAGCCACTAGAGCACAATGTTAAAACTTGTTCTGGTCCTCTGAATTTTAAGCATTTTCGTCATTTCTTTGCAAACTTACTTCCCTGCCCTGCTGAGAGCTTGTTTTAAAGTTAGGGTAGAAAAAGTTTGTTTCTTGTTGGGAAATTTTGGCTGCTCTAAACAGATGGCTTTCTATGTTAATGCTTTAGATGCCTGGGTGAAAGACATTTCACCTAGCATTTGCATTAAATTTCTTAGCTAGGCCCACAACGATTTTGCATTGTATGGTGTTGGAGGCAGCCCTGAGAGTTTCCAGGCCAGATAGAGCAGGTTCCAGGTTATTCTTCTAAATCTTGTCTCAAAGTCCTTTGGAAACAAATATTCAGTGCCCAGATGTAGACTGAAAGGGATCTCGGATTCTGTTCTGCATAGCTCATCCTCAGAGACTAAGACCTGAGAAGGAAACACAATCACCATTCTCTGGACTCCTGTAACTTTTTTTTGTTTGGCGCATTGTGTTCCTATTAAAACAAATGTCCAATGCTGAAGTAAAATGTTAATCAGTGCCAAGATAATTTTATGTCCTTGGTGCAGAAGGTTTTAAATTGCTGACTACAGTGCTGAGAGAACAGCTTCTATTTTCCTTTATGGTAGAGGTCTCATTTCAAGCTGGGTCCACAGCTAATTGGATAAAGATTCAAAGGGAGGATCTAGTGAATTCTTGTTCCAGGAGCCATCACCAGTGTAGTTAAGAAGTCCTTCTCCTCTTTGGTTTGTAGGGTTCTCTTGGAACCAGAGACTATGATCCTGGAACATTTTGGAATCAGCCTTATTGCCATCCAGGCTGAAGTCAGAGGCTTACTTTTGGGATCTCTGGTTATTAGTACCGGGATATTAGGCCTGTCTCAGTTTCTCCCATTTTCTTGGTGACACTACTTTCATCTTTCTTTATGGAGTGTTTTGCCAGGGCTGGCCTAACCATGAGGCGAACTGAGGCCTCAGGTGCCAGACTGGGGAGGGGGCACCACTAGGACCCAGAGTGTAGAAAATTGTGTCTGCTGCTGGTGCTTATGTATTCTCTCTGCTCTAGATGCACAGAGATGATAGAATGCTGTGCTGGAGGAAGGAGAGCACAAGAGACATAACAGGCAGGCAGGAGAAAAGGTGAGAGGGAATAACAGAAAGCAGCAGGAGCTGCAGGGAGAGAGAGGAGGAGAAGCCTCTTATGTACCTCTCTAGTACCCCCAGGAGCCTGGACTGATTAACACCAGCTTCTCAGGGAGCTTCCTGTTTCCTGCTGCTTCCCTGAACCCACTTGAGGAGAACAGACAGTCAACTGAAGTAGTAGGAGCCAGTTAGGTCCTTAAGACACTGATACCTTCCCTCACTCAGGCCTTGCTGCCAGCCTGTTTATTTGTCCCCTTGAATTGAGTGTTGAGAGCCACTATAGCTGGCACAGAACAGCAGTCATGAGTGAAAGAAGAAAACGCCCCTCTGTGGCAGCATTCAGAAAAAGAAAGAATGCGAAGGAAGCGTTTCTATCTAAGCAGGAAGGAGCTCTCCTGAGATAAATAGACACAAATGTTCACGGTGAGCCTCCCGGCCCCAGTGAGGATGTGAGTGGTGAGGAGATGTCTGATCTTCCAGTTAGTCAGAGTGCAGGTGACCTGACAGCTACTGCAGCATCCATATCTCCATCTCAAATAGATGTAACCATGCACATTCCTGAAGAAAAGTGTAGATCAGAGAAGAGTGTGGTGGAGGCTCAAGAAACAGCCGCTGCTGAGTTTAGTTCCTTAAGTCTAGATGATCCAGGACTGTGGACCCACTTGAGCAATAGCCTGAGGGACTTCCTTGTACTGCCTTGTAGTGAAAAACTTCATGTTCCCCAAAGGCAATGAAAATAGAAGTTTCCATCCAACCCATAACTCGCGTGAAATCCCCAATGGTGACAAAGTGGTGAGGCCATGGCTTATGTACTCAAAAACCCAGAATGCTGCATACTGTTTTTATTGCAAACTCTTCCAGTCTAATGTTCCAGCCACATTGGGTTCTACAGGAACAAAGGACTGGAAAAATCTGTCTAGAATCTGGCATGCCATGAGAAGGCAGCAAATCACCAGAGAGCATTCCATAGGTGGAAAGAGCTTGAGATGAGACTAAGGTTAAAGGCCACCATAGATGATCAGCATCAAGAGACGATTGCATCAGAGTTTCTTTACTGGCAAAATGTTTTGAAAAGGCTCATTGCCATTGTGAGAATGCTTGCTATCCAAAACCTAGCACTGTGTGGCGCTTCAGATCAGCTGTATGTGCCAAACAATGGAAACTTCCTTAAAATTGTGGAGCTGATGGCTGAGTTTGAAGCTGTACTCCAGGATCATCTAAGAAGAATCATCACCCAAGAAATGTACGCACACCAGTACCTTGGAAAAACAACTCAAAATGAGATCATACAGTTACTGGCAACAAAAGTCAAACAGAAGGTTGTGGCAGATCTGAAGTCAGCAAGATATTACTCTGTTATTCTGGACTGCACACCTGACATCAGCCATACTGAACAAATGACTTTAATGGTGCGTTTTGTAACAACAGAACCTAGTGAAAATGTCCCTGCAATGGTGACTGTCAGAGAGCATTTTCTAGAATTTATTGACATTGATTGTACTACAGGAGCTGATATGACAAATGTGCTTCTTAAAAAGCTGGCAGATATGGGAATTGCGATAGCTGACATGAGAGGTCAGGGCTACGATAATGGTGCCAGCATGAGAGGAAAGAACAGAGGAGTGCAGACGTGGATCCGAGAGTTAAACCCTCAAGCTTTTTTTTGTCCCATGCGGTTCTCATTCATTGAACTTGGTGGTCAGTGATGCAGCATCAGCTTCTAGTGAGGCTGCTGAATTTTTTAATGTAATTCAAAGCATCTATGTATTTTTCTCTGCATCAACTCATCGATGGCAAATTTTGAAGCAACATCTGGGAACATCCTCTCTGAAACTGAAACCACTGAGTGCCACACGATGGGAAAGTCGAGTGGAGGCGATAAAGCCTATCAAACACCAAATTGGGAAGATAGATGATGCCATAGTTGCCATTATGGAGGATAATGCTATGACAGGAACTGTTCATGGGAGAACAGTGGCAGAGGGAAATGGAATCAAATTTCTGTGTGGCTTAGTGTTGTGGCATGACATACTGTTTGAAATGAATGTTGTAAGCAAGAGACTCCAAGGTGTTGACCTTGATATGTCTGGAGCAATGGAACAACTGGACAAAGCAAAGTCATACCTACAGTCTTACCGGTCAGATGAGGGATTTCAAAACGTTCTGAAGAGTGCACAGAAGTTGGCAGAGGAACTTCACACTGAAACTGTTTTCCCACCCATTCAAGAACACAAGAGTCACCAAAGAAGAAGACAACATTTTGATTACGAGGCACGGGATAATCCCATAAGAGACCCCAAACAACAATTCAAAGTTGAATTCTTTAACGAGGTGCTAGCTTGTGCAATACAATGAGTTGAAGAACGTTTCATGCAGCTCAAGAAACACAGCAGTATATTTGGGATGTTGTATGATATTCCAAAACTCCTCACTTTACCTGAAGAAGACCTACACCAGCAATGCAGGGCACTAGAGACAGTGTTGACACATGATGAGATGCGCGATATTGATGCGAGTGATTTAGGTGATGAACTGAAAGCCCTTTCAAGATACATTTCAGCAGGATCAACTCCAAAGGCTGTTCTGGAATAGATGTGCACAAATAAGATGACCACCCTCTTTCCAAATGCTTTTGTTGCTCTGCGCATACTTCTAACACTTCCTGTAATAGTTGCCAGTGGAGAACGCAGCTTCTTCAAGCTGAAGTTAATAAAAACACATCTACGCTCCACAATGACACAGGAGAGGCTGGTCGGCCTTGCAGACATCTCAATAGAGGATGAGCTGGCCCAGACTGTGGACCTTCAGGAAGCAGTTCAAATCTTTGCAACCAAGAAGGCACGGAAAACACCACTTCAGTTATTCAAACAGATAAAAATGCCAGTGTTTACTATGCAGACAAGAAAAGTTACATTTGCTGTTCAGGCATTTGAAAGTTAAGTGTTACTTAAAATTTTTGAACAAGGCATTTTAAGTTGTTAGTTCTCCATTATTGGGGTAGGTAGCAGAGCAGTACCATGAGAGGAGTAGAACAGGAAGAAGGCAGAATTGAGACCTTTCAAAGTTTTGGCCCAAGCGAGGGGGTATGGGGGCATCATTTGAGCTCCCTGCCTCAGGTGCCAAAATGTTGTGGGCCGGCCCTGTGTTTTGCCATAGGTTTGTTGATCTTCCTGGTCACCCCAACCATAGAGTTAACAGTTGAAGACTGGAGGGAAGTGACATTTGGACAGCCTGACAATTTCCTGCAATATCCTGAATGAAATTTATTGAATTAAATTCAGCCTTATTGAATTAGGATTAATACCTTGGGGGTACATTGTATTAAAAATGCAGTTGTATATGTGGTATTGTGGCATTGTATGTATCTCCTCTAGTAGGGAGGGGGCATGCTAATGTTCTAGCATAATACTTACTCCTGCCTTGAGTGCAGGGGACTGGACTAGAAGACCTCTTGTGGCCCCTTCCAGTCCTACAATTCTATGATTCTATGTGCTTCCTCCGTTTTAAATGCTTTGAAGCCACTCCTGGACCAGTATGTATATACTAGCTCAGACTGGATTCTCCAGGGACCAACAGACACAGAAAAGTTTTTTTTGATAAATAGCTTGATTTTAAACTGGCTAATGACATTCTTCCTATTCAGCAAATGGACAGGACTCCTTGTCCATGGAGCGTCCCAATTCCTAGAGTAGGGTTGGAAGGTCTGGGCCTACTGAGGCCTTGTAACACTGAGAGCTAGTTTTGAGCTGAGGCTGTGATAAACTTGTGGACCGTAAAGGATACGCCAGGGATCGGATGCTGAAGGACAGCTCCTTCCAGAGCCAATGTTAGAGTTGGGGTGATGTCTGGTAAGCTTATTTTATTGCCTTGAATATGTTTTTTCTGCAATGCTTTTTACCTTAAGAATAAAGTCGGTTTGCATAGAAAGTGCTTACCTTATATTTGTAGCAATTAAATCTATTAATCGTCTCTGAAGAGAAAGCAGGCAGGTGTCCTTGGGCAACCTGTCTGTACTGGGAATAACACAGTGAAAGCAGGGAACTGTGCAATCTGGTCAAAAGTGAGAGAGACATGGATCTCTTTCTATAAGCACAAAGAAGGTCTCTTTCTATAAGTCTATAATATATAACTAAACTATTGTTGTATGTAAAGTAAATAAGGTTTTTAAAATGTTTAAGAAGCTTCATTTAAAATTAAGATGCAGAGACCCCCCAGACGGGTGTTTCCACCCAGAAAGGCAATGGCTGGGAAGTTGAAAGCCAGAGAGTAGGTGTCCTTGCTGGATAACTGAGGGGAAATACAGGTGCAGTTGCCATGAATTGAGACAGCGATCACTCTGTGGTCTCCCCCACAGTTAGGTTCCAGCTATGTCTTTTTCCGTGGTTTCCAAAATAATTATTCCCTGGTATATTTTGAAGAGCTTAATTTTTTTTCGAATAGATCACAGCCATAGCCAGATTGGATGTCTGGATATAGATAATTCACGGACTATGCTGTTAATCTCAGAGTCTGTGCAGTCTGGAAATAAATGTAGTGGGTTAGAGAAATCCTTTTAAGATTAATATAATTTCTTGTGATTTCTAGATTAATTTCTGTGCTTTTATTTTAAAAAAATAGTGTTTTCTAGGGATTTTCTCATGAACCAAGTAATAGGGGTTGTCTGTTTATTTGTTATGTTTTTTAACCCTTAACAAAATAAAGATTTTTTTCATTAGAATTAGATTTTCAGGTAGGCCTTCAAAAAGTGTGTGTGTGTATCTATGTTTTTAAGGGGGCGGGATCAGAAATAATACAATTATTTTCTTGACTGGAAGGGTACATTTAAAAATGTGGTGATTTCAATACCTTTTAAAAATATCTCAATACAACTCTAGGGTATGCAATATGAGTAAGAACTAAGACTAAAGTAGTTGAATTCTTTGTATTGTGACTCAGTCTGTCCAAGAAATAGTTATTACTAAATACAGCAACTGCACACTATACAAAAACGAATTGCTTAAGCTCTAGGGGTTGCCACTTTTCAGGCTGAAAAATTAGTTTAAAGTATGAAATGTACTACAAGAGAAGGCAATGCTTTAATGACACTGGGAGTATTTAAAAGACTAACCGTTATTTGTGTGTAATAGGTGGAGTAAAAAAAATTGGTGCTTCAGAATGGCAACATTTACTTGCAAAATATACTGAAATATGTTAAATTACACACGGTGTACTATTTTTTTATACAGAATATACTGGCAAGTTAGTTATGTGCAAACCCAATGGATTATCTTCACGGTGTAAGGTTAATATGGATAGCATACTTCATATAATCTAGTTATGTCCAAAACTGAATAAATACTTGGATATATTTTCCTGCTCTATGTTGTTTACAGAAAATCCTATCTGCAGAACTTCCATTCATTGCTATCTTCATTATGGGAGTTCTGTGAAATAAAAATAACCATGTAAAAGACTACATTCTTATATAAGGAATTTATCACTAAGGGGAGAATAACTATATTACAGCAATTTGAAACAGCACCTACAACATAGTTTAAGACTCATTACACAGTTTATCTAGGTCATCCTCATTGAAAAGACAAGTTTCAGAGTAAACAACAAGATTGTTTTGGTGATATTTTGAAATGATTTATAGAACACACAAAGCCTTTTGTGTCCTGACAAGGATAATTCTTTGGACCTTGAGTCAGTGACTCAAGTGGAGGCAATTAAAATATTTCATTAACAGTTTCTTCAGAATCAAGGTGTCACTTTATTTTTGTACATAATTATATTGATATACTGAATATACATCATATGTAAATATATCAAAAATATACAGAATACAAACATTTAACCAATTCATAGAAAGCAGTAAAAATCTGTTGATATCTTGTATATAAAAATATGAGAAATGTTAGTATTAAGGATTATCATTTTGGGGATGGGCTAACTGCACCCCTGATCGCTCCTGGTCTTGTTGAGTACACCTGGTCTCAGTCTCAGGCTTCTAGCTGTCACCAGACTTGGGGTGGAATCAGGGCCGTAGCAACAAAGAACGTGGCCCCCTCCGAACGGTGGCCCCCTCCGAACATATGTCCAGGCGGGGCCCCTTACAATGCAGAAACTGGAATGCGGTATTTATTTTGCCACTTTTAGGGGCCCCCTTCCTTGCGGGGCCCCCTCCGGTCGGAGGGTACGGAGGGCGCTCGCTACGCCTCTGGGTGGAATTGAATGATTCTCCCACTCTCAGACCAGGCCCTGGGTTGCTGTCCCTGGTGTATCAACCACAGTTACCTTAGCAAGTCTGACTTTATGTCCAGCCCCTGAGATTCTGTTCCATCTAGGAGCAATGACAATGATAACCAGTGACTAGATGGCCTTCCTGAAGTGGAACATTATTTATTAGATCAAAAACATGTCAGAGAACAAATATTTTAAAAATAATAAACCAGTCTGTACGAGTATCTGCTTTTCCCAAAGGCTTACCATTCCCTGGACCTGGAAAGGCCCAACTTCTTCAGACTCCCTCCTCAGTCTCTTCCAGTGTCAACCTGTCTTCCTCAACAGCTTCTGATGATTGATCTCTCTACTTCTATTGAGAAGGGCTTTTTAACTGTTTAGTGTTCTTTTGATCTCCAGATTCCCAGCTTTGCCAAAATGAGGCTTACAACTTGTTGCAGACAGGATAAAGGATTCTTGAATCTAACAGCTTGTCCCACTGTCATTTAAGTGTGTCCCTAGATGTTCTTGTGTGAGAAGCCATTGTATTGCCTTAATGCACAGACTCCATTGAATTATAAGCATATAATAAAAATTCCTCTGCCTCCAGTATAAATTAGATCAGTACAGTCAGACAGGAAATTCTAATAGCCCGCCGTAGTTGCACAGTAACTTAACCTCACTGACCAGGTCACATACAGTATTTATATAATTTATCTCGGTTTTCTGTAATAAAGGGTCGGATGGCCTAGTGGTTGGAGCACTTGACTTCCGGCCGGCTTGCTCGAGGTGCCTTAGTCTTTAAGGTGGGGGGAGAGCGGGCTCCAGATCCTCCCACTGCACTGGATCCCAGCTCACGGTGCGGTGTAAGTCAACCGCTGAGTAGAGGACCTTCCAGCAGGGCGTCTATGTCCAGTGCCCTTCAGTGTGGGAGTGGCCCCTATAGTCTAAGTTGCTGTGGAGGCTTATCTCTGGTAGCGCCCTCTCGTGGACCTTGGGCAGCATCCTACTGTGGTCCCTGGTTCCTCCAGGTGGAGCAGCCATAAGTTTGGCAGAGTCAGATCCACACAAAGTCTCTGTGCTTCAGTTACCCAGTTATCCCTTAGTCCAGTTGCTACTAAGCCTCTTCCACAGTCTTCTTTGGCCAGTGAGATGGTGCTTGTTTCCTGTTGGCTGGCAGGCTAGTTGATCTTTCCCCTCAGGTAGGGAGGCAGCTATCCTGCCTCTTCACCAGTCAGCCCCAAACTGAGCCAGGTTCTCTCCTTTTTCTCTCCCCTCCAGGCCTGTCATTGGCTGCAGATATAATGGGGCGGGGCTATCTGGGCCCAAAGGCTCTCTTCAACCCCTTCCATGCCGGGAGGTGGTTTCTCTACTTCATCAGTATTCTTAGATTATTACATAGCAGTTCCATGCCCCTCACAGTCTGGTCGTATTACTCATAAGTGTTCAGTTTACTTTCTTTTTTAAAATGGCAGCTGTTTGAAGCTGCTCAGAGGTTTTGAGATTTTTAGAGTAAGTCTGAGGGAGATGGATTAATTCATAGATTATGGTAAATTTATCACTTGCTAATGCAATTTATCTCCATCTTAACATGCATATATCACCTCCACAAATATGGGAAGCTGATCATACTCTCTTTTTTTTATTATATTATCATGAAGCTGTTGGAGTGCTTTTATAGTTAAGGTTGTATTGCTCTTCCATTTAAGCAGAGTTCAAGTCTCTAGAATTTACCTTTAAATTAATAGAGGAAGGGCATTGGTTTTGGGGGATAGGGTTTGTGTGGAATAGCCAAAATGTGAAACTCTTTGAAGAAGCTGGACAATTTGAATTTTCTAGGTAAACTTTTTTTCACAAATGTCGCTTTCTTTAAAAACACTTAAAGCCACACACCCCCGGAAATTTTCACATGCAGTTCAACTTTTTTTGGATCCCTATAATTTGTGAACACTTGCATAATTCAAACTTCCCACACTTGTCAGTCTTTAATAGAACACCTTCCTAGGGTAGATATTAGACAATTTGAAACATAAAACAGTTTTTATGATTATTTGCTATAACTGTCTTTGGCTTCACCAGGGAAGCTGATACAGAATGTTTCCCACTTAATAATCTTCTTGCTCTGGAATTAGGGTAATGCTAAAATCCTTTAGGGGCTGGTCCAGGATGGGCTGGTAAGAGCAGGGAATGTCAAGTGGAGGTGCTTAGGACCACCTTAGTGCTATGGAAGGCAGGGAAACACAATGCTTACTCCTAACACTCCCACCTTCCCTCCTCTGACTCCCCCATGATTCACCTATGGAGTGTTTGGGGGGGGGGAGCCCTCTTGCCTTGGTCTCCTATCTTCTCATGGTGTCTGTCTGTTCATCCCGTTTCACTCCAGCCCCTATCTCTACAGCCACACTGTCGCCTTTGAAGAGAATGTCAACCCTCCCTCTGAGAACCAGAAGTTGGGAGTGGAAGACACTCCCCCGAAACACTGCTACTGACCACTGTCGGAGACAGGATACTGGGCTAGATGGATCATGGTCTGATCGAATATGGCAGTTCTTATGTTCTTAATGTCAAGCGGTGGCGTGTCATTTCTTTCTTCCTCCAGCTCAACTGGGACAGTCTCAATGTTCTTGGTGGAGGGGCAGTACCAGCTGTCAATCTTTCTCCCCTGTGCCGCACAAGACGAAGTCTGACTAAGACTAAGAACTGGTTCCACTTCTTGTAAATGGAGCCAATAAAGCCCCACTTCCAATAGAAGGGGCTTCTCTGTGGTGGGAAATCCACACGGACCACAGGCATGCATTTTCCAGTACAGGGAAACCCTACCTATTAGGAGGTATGATTCCTCGGACACAGCATTCCTGTTTCCCTCTGCTTCTCTGAGCCTTTTGCTGTCTTCTGCAACCACTGTTCTTATTCCTCTTCCTCCCCCATAGCATCTTTTGCAACTGTTCCCAGTATCCCCTATTTCTCCATCAAACACCCACTGCCCCCAATCCTTCGCTTCCTACTATCCCCAATCCAACACCTTCTTGTGTCTCTCCTCATTGTCTCACCTATGCCTCTTGCTACATTGTTCAATGGTCCTCTGCCTCCCTCATTATCCCCAATCTTTTTTTTCATACTCCCTGCTGCCTCCTTTTAACACTGTCTCCAAATATTCCCACATCTTCCCTCTCTGCTGAGTCCTTGCCTTCCGTAATAACCCCCCTTCTCAGCCCCTCCACTTCTACCTGATTCCCCTGTGACCTCCCCCACTAATACTTGCATTTTGACATTTCTTAAATAGCATAAAAGTTGCCCCTCAAAATTAGTTTGCTAATTAAGGTTGATCTTATATACTCCCAGGGAAAACTCTAAAGCAGGAAAATCAAAGTTAAGACGAATATTTACTTTCACTCCCAACATAATACCAATTTCTAATCATTAGTACATTACCATCATGATACTCAATCACACCAGCACAATAATACCTTCTCTAAAACTCACTTTATACAATCACCATCACTTCACACACCAAATAATTGAAAAGTGCATTGCAAAAGCACAACCTCAACTCCAGTTTTCTGATGATACATTCTTTAAATTTGTTAATTATGAACTTGAAACTATCTTGTTTATGTTACATAGGAATACTAAGATTGTAGAGAGACCATATAAAGTAGGTTTGGCATGTGTCTCCTTAATTCCAAGTTTTTGTGGATTTTGAATACTCATAATACATCATGACTTTGATTCTTTTAGTACAATTTAAAAGATCATTTTAGGCCAGGGTGTGAGGCTAGACTATTAGCAGCAGAAGGTTCTATGTGAAATATTTGCCCTGCTCCTATCTTACTGAGTGAGGAGATGAGCCATGTACTAAATAAAGTTTCCCAAAGTATCTCCAATACTTGGTAAAAGCTGTAGTCTTGTAAAGTATCCTTATTTTTCACTTACCCCCCTCTAAACCCGGTATCTGGTGTCATCACCTGCCATTATTGACAAAAGAATCATAACTGCTGCCCAGGGCCGGCTCCAGCTTTTTTGCTGCCCCAAGCAGCGAAGGAAAAAAAAAAAAAGATAAAGCCATGATTGGCGGCACTTTGGCGGCAGCTCTACCGTGCCACTTCATTCTTCAGCAGCAGTTCGGTGGCCCGTCCTTCCCTCTGAGATGGACTGGGGGACCCGCCGCCAAATTGCCGCCCCTTTCCGTTGGCCGCCCCAAGCACCTGCTTCCTGTGCTGGTGCCTGGAGCCGGCCCTGCTGTTGCCATGCTTCAAGCTAATGGAAGCCTTTTTCCACTGCAGACTAGTGGTTGTTTCCGGTACTTGCAGGCAAAATTGTATCTTGGAAACATGACTCACGTCATTCCAGAGATGTGGTACGGTGTTAGCTAAAAGAACTAATCACTATCATCAATGGTAGGATGAGGTCATCTCTACTCACAGCATAATCTTCAGGAGAATAGCATGTGTGACTGCATGGACATAACCAGCCTTTGGAGAAAACTAAGTGATTTATAGCCCAACATGGACCTTTTAATCAAAATCCATTCCAGCTACCCAGCTTCAACTCTCCTGTCATATATCTGAGCACAAGTATGTATCCAATAACATTGATACAGCTTTAACTGGCATTGTGGGAATTCAAGTTGTACACCAGTTTTTCCTCTAGTCTAGATTTAATGAAAGTTAAATGTACTTTCTGGAAATCTTGGCAGTGTCTTACCATAGCTATAGTTTCTGCCCTCCTCCTCCTCCTCATGTATTCCTGTAGGCTTGGAAGGATTAGTTTTTTATCTCTAAATGTCAGTAAATGTTGATTTCACCATACATACACAAACCGGTGAAAAAGTATTTCCATCAATGATAACTAAAATTTGCAGATAGGCACAGTAAGAAAAAATCTGCTTGAGAATGAGTTTGATTTCAGGATATTTACTTTGTATATTTTGACATGTGATCTTGACTATTTGTATTTTAACAGTTCAAAAGCTTTAACTTTTTGAATCTGTGCCCACTGTCAATTAATTATAGTCTATTCCACCATTCTCTGACCCCCATAACTTCCCATAACTGTGAAAATTTAAATAGATAATAAAAAAGCTTAAAAATAAACATCAATATTATCTATCCAAATAATAATTTTTTAAAAATTGAATTCTGCTAATCCTAACTGCAATATTACAGCTAGTGAAATCCTCATTGCAGCGCAAGGCCTGAAGTCTAGTGTAAAGCCCAAATTGCTCTGAGTGTGGCTAGATTGAAGTTGTAAAGATCACAAATTACAGAGATCTTGGCAGTGGTAGGAGTGGGTATAGATGGATTTGTAAAAGGGGGAATGGGAGGAGACAGACGATCCACTATCCCTGGGAGGCTGAAACAGGGGCATTCTTAGTTACTCTTCCCATTACTCCAAGTTTCTCAGGAGAAATCAAGATGAGCCTGAACACTGGGTTGATTTCCATGCTTGGGTAATGAATAACTTTTGACTGCATGTAAGTTACTAGGAAAAAATAACAACAGATAGTGCATAGTCTTTAGCTATGTTTTAATGGTATAGGAGGAAAAAAGATTTTAGTGACAAATTAAGAACATTTCACTTCAACTACAAATTCATATTTCAGAACCACATAACCTTTCAAACAACTTTTTTTTTTGTAGTGGAGAGTTTTGGACAATGTGAAATAAGATTAATGCTCTTGAGATGATGTTGTCCCTCAGAATAAAATGAGACAGTATTCAGTATAAGCACCAGTGATCTCTAGTGTTGCTAAAATAAATCACTGAGCAGTATCGAGTCCCTGGGTGATGTGACAGGAGATTGTTTATGGAGCACACTTTTATGAGGTGTAAGTGCTTATAAATGTCATCCTTTGGAATAGTGGCTAGAACCCTTGAAAATGTTTCACTGAAGGTTCCTCAAAGGGAGAATAGAGAAAATGAATATTATAGTTTCAGCAAGTCTTTGCTTTAACTAAAATTGTAACCTGCTCTTAAAGCTCTGTGTAAATATGTAAGGTTTCAGTGGTGACTTTTGGTTAAGCTTTTAAATATTTTGGGTTTTTTTATTTGATTATGCCCATGGTGCTTTGGCAATGGATGATGCAAATTATGTATTTTAAAACTTTAAGGTACTCAAACTTGGTTCATGTATCAAAATATTTTTTCTACACGGTGAAAACATTGTTGTGCATGTGTTTGGATGGGGGAGAATCAAAGGAATGGGCTCTCTTTCAATAAAAGTAAAGGCTAGCTTTCTCCAAGTAGAAACATCTGAGTATATACTGCCTAGGAAGACAGCATATCCGTTTAGTATTACAGGTTGTCACTTAAAAAAAGAGAGAAACAAAAGAAAATCGTGAAATTATGAACATTTTAAAGAATGAACAATTTAAACCTTCAATGTTTATGGCATTAAGTCTGGGAAAAATACAACCATTAATCCTCCAAATTAATAGCTGGCGATAATGTGTCCTTTAATGAGACTTGATTATTTCTTTCCTTCTTAGGCTGTGAATTCCATGAGGGAATAGTAAGGAGTGAGGAAGGAAATGTGAAGGAACATTGGTCTCTGGAACCAAAAGGGGATTTGAGTCATGAACTCTTGAACTTGTGATCTGCGCTTACTTATCCTGGATGGGGAAGATTGTTCCACTTTAATGTTTTTTATGCAACTGATTTGGAGTGAAATCTAGTGTTATTTTCTTGAAACATTTTTTTTAAAAGAAAGAAAATAGAAAATAACATTGAACCAACAAATACCTGATCTGTATTTTTTATTCCATTCTTTAAGTGGAGTCAGTTTCTAGCAAAGTTTTCTAAAATATAGTTTTCTTTTAAAGAGAACATTAGTAATTGTTTTACAGAGTCCACTGAACTCTGAAGGTAAAACACTGGAACTTGGTAGTCATTGGTATTCAGATGTTATCTGAGGCATCTAAACTACCTAGTAATTAATTATTTTGTCTAGACAATTGTGAAGATTCATTGCATAGATTATAATTAACCAATTGTTGTATTACATTCAATCCCAAAATAACGAATAAGTGTTGCATTTAATACAGTGGACTCCAAATATACTTAAACTTAGGTCAAAAAAGTTTTTTCAAGGATCTTGCAGGAAATTGCCCTCTCTGTCATTCCCCCATCATCCTACCTCCACCACCAAAAAATCCAGTCCTCCTAAAACAAGAAAATTAACAGGTGAAAAATTAAAATTATTTTGCTAAATGACTTGCCAATAACCAATTCAGAACACTAGGTTCTTTTGACCAGAAGCATATGATTGTGCTGTGCTTAATTCTGTCTTTTGAGCAGAAATTATACTGAAATGTACAAGAATTCAGCAAGACTCCTGCCCATTTCAAAATCTTGCTTAGTCACGAGATTACAGCAGACAGGCAGGAAGGATATAGAAACAGCAAGGTGTATTGGTTCTAGCACATGCATGAATATGCAAATCAAAACCCAAATGCTGGGTCTAATTTTATGTCTCCCAGATTTGAGTGCTCCTTTAAATAAATTCAGCCACTTGAGGTTGGAGGAAGAGGAAAGAACCTCCTGTCTAATCCTTCTGTGTAACAACTTAGTGCAGGGGTAGGCAACCTATGGCACGCGTGCCGAAGGCGGCATGCAAGCTGATTTTCAGTGGCACTCACACTGCCCGGGTCCTGGCCACTGGTCCGGGGGCTCTGCATTTTAATTTAGTTTTAAAGTAATTTTCTTAAACATTTTAATAACCTTATTTACTTTACATACAATAATAGTTTAGTTATATATTATAGACTTATAGAAAGAGACCTTCTAAAAACGTTAAAATGTATTACTGGCACGTGAAACCTTAAATTAGAGTGAATAAATGAAGACTCGGCACACCACTTCTGAAAGGTTGCCGACCCCGACTTAGTGTATTTAAGACAATGACTTGTAGGAGCCTTGCCCGTGTCCCCAATGTAGACAAGCACTAAAACAACAATCTGCTTTTAATACTGACTGGAAATTAAGGCTTGATTTATTGAGGCACACTTTTTTGGGACAAGTTACAAATTAAGCCTTTAAAGACCAAATAAAATTTTGTTATACTGTGGTTTGGGGAGACAATTAATAAAGTCTGTTTTAAATCATCAAGTTGTTAATGGAAGATACATTTTCAAAATAGTTAAAACTAATAATTCATTCTGAATTATTTTGCATTTGTCCTTGAATTCTGTAGAATTTACAAAGCATAAGTAGCCATAAGATTATGCAAAGTATATATAGAATTTCAGAAATATAAAACTTGCAAAATTTTAATTTTCTTAAATGTCACCACCAAATATCACACTGGGTATCTGAATGAATACTGACTGCAACATTGTTTATAGAATTTATAATACCTTTCCCTGAGTGGCCTATATTTTAGTATAAACTGTGGTTAAGCTTTTCAAAGCAGTTTAGGGATTTGGGAAGTCTGGCTCTTGTTTCCTCTGCATTCAAATTATGTAGCTTCTTATTCCACACCGCCTGAGCCCAGCAGATGGGGCATTGAGAGCACAGGAGAAACAGGCTCCCTGTTCTCCATTCAGGTGCCTAGAACTGGCACAACCCAGGGCTACAATTTCAGGGAAAGTCAAGTCCTGATTGATCCTGGGCTGGAACAAGCCCAGTGCAAACAAAATCTTTAGGGATAGTTTGCTATGAAGTCTCTACTAAGCACGTGCAAACTGATCCCCCTCCCTCCCCCCAACAACTTGTAACTTAGCCAAATTTGGTTAGATTTTCACAAGGACAACATAAGGCACGTCCCTGACACAAAAGCCAAACTTAAGTCCCTGGTGTGTAGCATGGGGACACTAAAGCTTTTAAAGAAAATGTCTCCAAAATTTTTTAACATGGGCAGAACAACTCCTCCCCATCCCCCGCCCCAGAAACAAACCATTTTGGCTGAAATTTTCCAAAAAACAAAACAAAAACAAACAAACAAACAAAACCTTCACCCTGAGGCAGACACTCATCATGGAAAATTTCAGGCCAAATGGTTAAAGTTTAGTAAAGTTTTAAGCAACTGAAAAAGTATCTTATAATGGGAATCATCAAGCAATCACAATAGGCAGTGCTACCAGCCCTGCCTATAATACATTTGTATTACAAACTTTGTTTTAAGATGCCCACCTTCTTTTTTGGCCTTCAAGGTTTGGACTTTGTTCTAAACCAGCAAGATTCCAAAGAATATACAATCTCTGCTGAAGCAGCAAACTTCCTACTTTAAACCCTCCGCAACAAAAGAAACTGCGTCACACTTTGTAGATGTTACACTTCTGAATCTAAACCTGGAATTGAATTTTAAGAGACTAAGATAATAAAGTTGCAAATTAACCAAAGTTTTCCTCTGTACTATCAAACTTTGTAACCATAATTCACCAAAAATTAAGCTCAACTACCTGTAATGAGGGTGAAAGCTGTAGCATAGACAGACACACAACTTCCACTTTTGGAGTTGCACTAATAGTAAATTATGGCTACAGTGGTTGCTAATGTAGATATGCCCAAAGAATCATTACTTTTTGTCATATTGTAACAGAAAAAAAGTTTAAGTAACCGTGTTATATTTGAGTATAACAGAGGGAGAAAGGCAGATGGAAATTGTTGTGAGGACAAGATAACATTTTCTTGTGAATTGAGTTTTAGTGAAAGAAAATGTAAGTTCACAAACTATAATGACCATCCTGGAAATCAATTGAAAGATAGTACATAGTGTTTTAAACTCTGTCTCTATCTTGTGTGACTTTGGGTGAGTTAGTTAACTAGGGTTACCGTACGTCCGGATTTTCCCGGACATGTCCGGCTTTTTGGCCCTCAAATCCCCGTCCGGGGGGAATTGCCAAAAAGTCAGACATGTCCGGGAAAATAGGGAGGGAGGGGTCGTGGGGCTTGGGTCTGGGCTGGAGCCGCTGGGCTGGAGCCGGAGCCGCTGGGGCCGGCGGGTGCTCGGCTGCCGGCCGGCGCCGCTCGCCCAGGGCCGGGCCGAAGCCGCTCGGCCGGAACCGGGGCCCGAGCCGAGCTGAGCCGGCCAGAGCCGCTGGGACCGGGGCTGCTCGGCCGCCGGCCAGCACTGTTCGCCCAGGGCCGGGGCCGGGCCGAAGCTGCTCAGCCGGAACCGGGGCCCGAGCCGAGCCGGCCAGAGCCGCTGGGACCGGGGCTGCTCGGCCGCCGGCCGGCGCCACTCACCCGGGGCCGGGCCGAAGCCGCTCGGCCGGAACCGGGGCCCAAGCCGAGCCGAGCCGGCCGGCCAGAGCCACTGGGACCGGGGCTGCTCGGCCGCCGGCCGGCGCCGCTGGGCCGGGGCCGGGCCCGGGGCCGGTGCTCCAGGGCCCGAGCCGAGCTGGGCCGGAGATGCTGGGGCCGGGGCTGGCCGCCGGAGGGAGCCGCTCGGCTGGGGGGGCCGGACTGGGCCGCGCCTCCTCCCCCCCCACGCCCCAGCCCCAGCTTACCTGCTGCCTGCCTGCTTCAGGCTTCCCGCGAATCAAATGTTCGCAGGAAGCAGGGGAGTGGGAGGAGCAAGGGGGCGAAGCGTTCAGGGGAGGGGGCGGAGTTGGGGCGGGGACTTTGGGGAAGGGGTGGAGTTGGGGCGGGGTGGGGCTAGGGCGGGGCGGGGCCAGGGCCCCGTGGAGTGTCCTCTTTTTGGACACTTAAAATATGGTAACCCTAAGTTAACCTCTCTCCTTTAGTTTACCTTCTTACAGACTGATGTACTGTCTTGCCTCACAGGTTTGAGACTTAAGTGCTCTTACTTTTTTTAATAATGAAGTGTGACTAGTTGTATGGAATGTTGTAAAGGCTTATAGTTATACTCAGATGTACTGTTAATTAGCAATGAAGAGAAAGAAACTACATGATGTTAACTTAGGGAAGTATTATAATTTTTTACCTTTGCACAATAATACTTAAGCAGAAAACTGTCCATTAAAGCCAGTCAATAAAAGTATATATGCTAAACTCAGCATGTTGTTGCATGTTCAGTGGATTGTCCAATGACATAAAAAAGCCCTAGTACTGATAATTGTTTTGTTCACTGCTTTTACATTCTGTTTAAAAGCAAAAAATCCTGAAAAGGTTTAATGAGTTAGTCTTGAAAGTTATACCATTGGGCAATTCACTGAAGCTTTCAAACTGTTTTATAGTTTGATGAATGTTTTTCATTCAGTGCTGCTAGGAAGTCTGGACTTGAGCAATTGAAAAAGTAGAAGTTATGGATTTGGGTTGATATGTCAGCTGTAACTACTCAGTGGTTGTGACAGCTTGCATATTCTCTTCAGTCCAGAAATTTCATTCAGGGCTGTTTTTAGCCATGGAACTCAAGAGATAATGTATTGCACAACTTCCTGCCTTCGATGGGATTTGGACTTGGTTTACTTTATACATTTGTCATCATTCTACAGTTTGCTCTTTTTAAAAATTGTGTCTAAACTTAAGCGCATCAAAACCAAGAAAATTCAGGCTTGTAGTTGGAGTGACACTGGCATATGGGTGTCCCAACAATGGGTGTTCTTGCTTCATCATTAAGTGGTTCCAGTATGATGTCATACTGTCATACTGTATGAACTACTGTATGAAGTTCAAAGCCTCCTTTGAAAAATTATTTAGACAGCAACGACTAAGTTCAATACAAAACAAAATTGCCATAAAATGCTTCTATTAAAGTGACTTGTTCACCTTTTAACTGTAAATTTTCCACTCTTTTGAAGGTTTGTATGTTTAAGAGAATTCAGCACTCATGAAAGATACTAAATTGAAATCTCCTTTCTTCACAGGAAAGTAGTTGTGAAAGGACCGAGTACCTACCTTGTATTAACGAGAAGTTTCAAACTCTAAGTTAATGTTCAAATGAACCCTCTTCTTGGAGCTTGGCTGTATTTTGTAATAGAACATAAATCTCAGCCTACGTTTCTGTCCTTGGATGTTCCTAAGATTTTTTTGCTAGGAACACTTCTGTCTGGTTCTTTCTGTACAGTTAGTCCCACCTCCCTCAACATATTCATTGGGGGGGGAAAACAACCTTACTCCCAGTGCCATGCAACTGATTCTGGCCTGGTGTTAGTGAAGGGAGCTTTCATGAGGCCTATGAAAAACTTCCAGTTTTTTTCAAAAAAAAAAAAAAAAAAAAATGAATTCTGCAGGCTCCCATGTATATAGGTCCATAATTACTTTTATACAAAAATAAGTCTGACATGAATGACTTTACATAAATCTATGCCAACCACACATTTACAAATATTTTGCCTTTTTTGTCATGGATAATGTTGCTATGCTTGTGGATAGCATATTAATTTTTCCAAGTACGCATGCTGGGTTTAGTTCTCCTCCCACTCCCACCCCCTCTTAAAACACCTTTTTTCAATCACCTAGTTTGTTTACAATATATTGTTCAGCTATTGTTAAAGGGCCCAATCCAGCTCCCACTGAAATCAGTGGGAGTCCTTCCATCGATGTCAATGGAAGTTGGAACAGGCCCTAACTTTGTATCACACGTAATCACTATCCAGTATTTTGTCTGTCTCTAACCTATCTAAATACTTAATATCAACTGTTTAGTAATCTGCATGCTCATTATATTTTGCCAAGAAACGACAATTAAATGGATCTAACGTTAATATTGCCCTTATCAAATACTGAAGCAAATATGCTATTTAGTTATTTCCTTTTGAGTAACCATTAACTCTTTATTTTGCAGTCCTACTAAAGCCATCCCTAATTCTCCTTTAATTTTCAGTCATTCTAGTATTTGTTAAATATCTTAACCATAGCTATTTAGGCTGTTTTTTCTTGTTCTTTGAATAATCTCTTCTATATTACCTTCATTACTACTTATGTTCCTTATAGCTTTTCTGTTCACACTTAACAAGCAGTTTTTCACTCATCCACATTGATTTTAGGTTGAGTTGTGCAAATCTGTATTAATGCCTCCTTTACCACCGCCTTAAACTTTAACCAATTTTAATCTACACTGTCTCTTCTTAATAATATTTGTTTATTTATTCCACTTAGTAGACTCCTCATTTCTTCTACCTTGTTGATTTAAAAAAAAACTTATTTACCTGTGTTTATATCCACCTGTTCCAGCTCCTGAAATTTGACAAATATTAAGCAATCTGGTAAAATTGTGAAAATTTAGCATCCCAGACACACAATCTATTCAGCCACCCTTTTTGATGAAAAAACTGTTAATCGTATATAAAATAAAAATATGGCCAAAGCAAATAGGCTGGGTGAGATTAAACAGTCTTGCAAAGATGTAAGTGTGGAATTTATAGTCAGAACAACTTAACGTTGCAACCTAGGCCTTTCAGTTCTCATCCCTAGAATTTTATATTACTTCACAAGTACTGGAGTAACAAAAACAAATGTAATTATGATAGTTCTTTTTAAAACTACCCTTTACAGTGAACACTGCATTGGTGCAAACACTGTACTCTTGGTAAATTGCTATTTGACACTCTTTATAAAATTCTGAGTGCACATTATGGAGAATTGTTTTTAGATAAATTCACTGGTGAAGCAATATGATTGACTGACCGGAACTAACCATACAAAAAAGATAATTCTCTAAATTAACACATGCTGTAAATTTTACTGATGGCAGCAGTAAGGAAACAAAGTACTTAAAATCTAATTTATCATACTTGAAATTTGTTACACGTTTATCTCAATAGAATAGAGCTGCTTTTGGCGGGGGCTGGGATGAAGGAGGAGGATTGTTTTAGTATAGGAGAACAAATACCTATAGATTAATTTAGCTGAGCAAACATGCCAATAAGATACAATTAAATCAACCCATTTCAACTGTTACCTTACTAAGCGTAGGTGTATATATGGAGGAATGGGACAAATAAAGTCTCATTAAATGTTAGCAAGCTTCCATCCTGTTTTATTTGTCATCCCAAGTTAGCTCCGTTTCCCTATCTAGTTTGTTGGAAAATTGACTGGAGAATCCACTACCTGTATGTAAATAATCTGCAACTTCACTTATACCCCTTTCAAAAAGAATACAAACGCTTATAAAAATAAATGGATAGATGACTATAGCCTAAAATCTTTTACAAGCTTTTATTTTGCCGCAAGATGTTATGCATGGATTTTTATACCATATTTCTAGGGTTTCCAGTTTTAGATTGAAACTGCCTAAATAAATCAAGCCAAGCCAAATCCTGAATAGGTTTTTCTAAAATATCCACCTAAAATACACTTCTGTCTGTATTTGCAGTATTGAAATAATTTTGTTGAGTGGGCTATCGGACCCTAAAGATCTATCTCGCATGCTCACTGATTGGAGGGCATGGGGGCGGGGCGGCTGGAGGCACCTTTTAAGGGAAACAATTTTAAAAGCATTCTATTTTTTGTCCTAAAATGAGCTATAAACATCACAAATGAGGAAGCCCAAAGTAAATGTAATAATTTTTGTGTGTTCAATCTGTGATATTAAGGCACATGACAAACCTCATGCAAGAACATATTAAACTACTTACAATAGGGAGCACTTATAGCCCCATCCATTTACTCCCCAACCATGATGAATAACTAGGCGAAAGATATACATTAATTGTACCAAACTCTGAAGATCAATGAACTGGGGCTCTGGCAGAGTGCCAGAGAGAGTGAATTCCACAGCTAGACTTTCCACTCACCTATCCTATCTCCTCACTTATAACTTACATATTTGCAAGAGCGGAACACTTCATTTAGAAACAATATATTTTAAAAGTGCAGGGAAAATGTATACATAAGAAAATAAACAATCATATGAGCCTTTTGGAAACATCCTTCACTTCTCCCCCTTTGTTTGTCAAACGTGTTACTATTCCTGGTCCAAAATAAACTTAAGATGGAGTATTATAATGTATATTAGTAACCTAAGGGCAAAAAAGACTCTGGGATGTTGTAATTATCCAAAAATCAAGCATTTCAAACCCAGGGAATTCAAAGAAATATAAACATGATACAGCAGAAAATACATAATTTAGACACCCAAATAACGTTAATTCTGCTGCATAGTGACACCATGCAGTAATCATATGATTTATGATTAAGGTATTTTAGTATTTGTTGTTTTTTGGTATTTGCTGATTTTTTTAAAAAGACATTAGACTTTCTTTATATTCTTTTTTCCATCATGGTGTCACAACAGGGCAGAGTTCAGCTTGTTTTGGGTCTCCAAAATAAATACTTTCTATAACAAAACAGATCACAAGCTGTAAAATCTAGAAAAGTAAGAATCTAATATTCAGTACAGTGAATCTTTTATTGAAGACTATCCATTCTAGATGACTACCTGTGTTCAGTGACTCTCCTGAAGTTTATATCCAAGTACTTTTCAAAATAAAATTACCTTTTTAGTAGGTGACATCTTGCTAGTGCAACTATTGATCACCTAAAAATAGGTGAAGTGACAATATGACCCTTTAAATAACCAGCAGCCATTACTTCTGTTTTGGCTGCCATTGCTACAATGGCCATAAATCCTTCTGAGACTTAGAGGTTCAGCCACTTCTGCATCCTGCATGGGAAACATTTGGAGCTCACTCTAGTCCTATCAATCCAGTTAGGGCATCTTAAAGCTGGTAGTGTGTTTAGAGCTTTGCATTCAAAACAAACTCTGCTATTGTGCTGTTCCTCCCACTGTACAATTTTAATATACTAGTTTGTTACTATGTAAGAAGGTTTTTTAAATTCTCTTTTTGCCTCTGTGAAGAAAAAATCAGAACCATCTGTATTAAGATGGTTTGCCTTAAGAGCTTTTGTCAATCCATTGATTAGTCCCTTAGTACAGGTTTCATTGTACAGCACTTAGCTTTTAAAGAAATGTTAAACTTTGAACTCCAAATGCTTGAAGAATTTTGTTTACAGTAATGCAAGCAAAATATATTCAAAAGTATCCAGCACTACTATTTCAGCAGTAGAAGAAAAAGAATGTGTAGGAAGATTAAATTAATTAGCACATCAAGAAAGATTACAATAAACTGTTAGATTCAAATACTGACATGTATATATTTGCCAACAAAATTGTAAGCTATGTGTTACCAGTCTAGCCCATCTCTTCTGCCAAATTGTGTAGGAGATGTAATATAACTTCCTGTTACTTGAAACGTATGTAAACATGCTCTGTTCTGCTCTTTCCACTCCAACACCTGTTGTAGATCACCCTAACCTTCTTCAGTGTAATATTTATAACATACACATGTGCACGTGCACACAAACTAAAAAACAACCCCAAAACTAAATATTACTCTTATACATAGGTGCTGACTCTGTGTGTACTCCGGGGCTGGAGTACCCAGAGAAAAAAATTAGTGGGTGCTTAGCATTCACCAGCACCCAGTCCCCCCCCCCTCCTGCCAGCGCCTCCTGCACTCTGATCAGCTGTTCCGCAGTGTGCAGGAGGCACTGGGGGGTAGGGGAAGGAGTGAGGACAGGGCGTGCTCGGGGAGGGGGCTGGACTGGCCGGGAAGAGGTGGGCAGGGGTGGAGTGGAGGCAGGAAGAGCCAGGGTGGGGGTGGGGGCTTGGGAGAAGGGATGGGGTGGGGGCAGGGCCTGGGGTAGAGCTGGGGCAGGAAGAGGCAAGGTTGGGGGAAGGGGGTAGGTGGGAGCAGGGCCTGGGGCGGAGTGGGAGGTTGAGCACCACCGGGGCCCAGAGGAAGCTGGCACCTGTGCTCTTATAGCAATTACAAAATACTCTTATAGCAATTCTTCTTTCTATTGTTGCTCTTGTCCTATTGAAACACTTGTATGTATGTTTTATTTCATATATTTTTACAGTATAGTGTATATATATTGTGCAGTGGTGGTTTCAGTGATGTTCTGTGAACTGTTAATTGTAATTTTTTACTTAATGTGCTGATTTATGTGCATTTGGTCATTACTTAAAAAATAAAAGTTAGATTTTTTTTTTTAAGTTAAGTTTGCATCTGAGGCTGTCTTCCAAAAACAATTTAATGTGGGAATATTTACTTGTTCATAATGGACTCTTTTCTTCTGTGCGGGTCCCCCCACCCTCCTACTGAGTAATTCTCTGTATTGTGGTAGTGCTTAGGAACTCCAGTCATGGATGAAAGCCTTATTGTGCTAGTCACTGTACAACCATATCTGCAAAGAGTTTACAGTGCTGTAATAGTAGAGTCAGAGCCAGTCTTGGTACTCCATACATGAAATCAGAATTTGGATTGCATTTGGGTACTCTGGAACTAGTTCACATAAATCTTCCCCTGAAAAGGTTGCAAATGTGACTTGTATGTATGTTGATGCACGTCCCCCAAATTTAGTAGTGTTTAATAATTATACCAGTAACCTATTGGAAGAGCTTTTCGGCAGCTACTGATACTCTGATGGGGAAGAAAAATCACTTCAGAGAACTTGAAATTCTGTCCACTGAAGCAAGCATTTTCTACAAGTCTCCCACTCTATGTTCTGAGACTGGTGCTGGATGATAAGGCAGTATCTACTTTCTCCCAAATATATCAAAAAGCATTGCTTTATAATCATTATAACATGCCCAATACACTAAATATTAATAATATCTTAATTTGGGGCATGCTTTTTTAAGATTGATGTTCATTTGGAAAAAGGGGTTATGTGACACTTAAAGTATTTTAAAAAGGAAATCACTAACTTAGAGCCACCTTACCTTCTCTAGGCGCAGTTCAAACTTGTTTTCTTACTTTTGAGTAGGAAGGGTGTATCCCCTGTTTGGCAAAATCATAAAAATCAAATTGGTACCTTCTAAGATGTTTTTGTGTTTGTGTAGTATTTCACATATTGGTTTTTCATTTTCAAAATATTGGAAAACTCTGATACTTCCTTTGCTCTGTATGTTTGGGTGGGTGGGGGGGGGTCAGAAGAGGGAAAGAAGAATCTGTATTACAATAGTAAATTACTGCATTTTTTCCTGCACTTTTTCGACACCATCTTCACCTATTTCTTGTTTTACAGCTGATACAAATGTGTGTGTACAGATACCTACTTTGGTCAATATGTGGTTAAGAATAAAGTAGTTCGTCTCACTACCTTCGGTGAAATGGACCCGATTTTTAAAATACATTAAGAAGTGGCATTTTAATTATGTTGTGAAACAAATAAAATGTATATATTAGAGAAAACATTTTGGGGGCAAGATCATCCACTTATGACTTGGTAATCTGAGGTCATACTGGCACATCTGGCCCAGACTGGATAAAGTGAAGTTGGAGTCTGGGTAGGTGGGACCATACATAAAATCACTTAGCCCATCGTTAATAGAAATATCTTTAGAAATGCTTCATGACAGATCAGATTAACATTAAATGTCACACAACTCAGATGAGTAAGGAAATTCTGGTAATATGTAATAATTATTAATCTGTTATATAACCTGGAATACACTGATTCATTGGGATGGCCTCTGTAGCTTACCCAGATTCATTCAATCCTTCTAAGGAGACTCTTGTTTTTCAATGGAATTATGCAACACTGAAAGAGCAGGGTGTATGTACGTGAGTAAGAATTGTATTTTGTTTTTGAAAAGAGATGGTGATCAGTCCCAGGCAAGAACATAAAATAATGGTAGTATGTGCATAGATGTGCTTGCTGGGATGTGACTGCTGAGTACTAGTATTTGAGTGATTGGTTGGTGTGCCTTTTGTGCTTGTCTGCCTTTGTTAATACTGTTCCTATAGTAGAGTAATAACATTGTCCTGTTGTGCAAGACCCAAGAATTAGCGATGGCTTTTACACTTCATAGATAGTTTGGCATATGTTACTAATAAGACATAAAGACAATGTTTCTTATATATATTGTACCTCTTTGTAGGCCAGGGGTGGGCAAACTTTTTGGCCCGAGGGCCACATTGGGGTTGCAAAACTGTATGGACGGCCGGATAGGGAAGGCAGTGCCTCCCCAAACAGCCTGGCCTCTGCCCCTTGCCCCCATCCGACCCCTCCCACTTCCCACCCCCTGACTGCACCCCTCAGAACCCCCGACCCATCCAACCCCCCCTGCTTCTTGTCCCCTAACCGCCCCCTCCCGGGACCCCCTGCCCCTAACTGCCCCTGGGACCCCACCCCCTATCCAACTCCCCTGCTCCCAGTCCCCTGACTGCTCTGACCCCTATCCACACCCCCGCCCCTTGACAGGCCCCCCGGGACCCCACGCCTATCCAACCCTCCCTGTTCCCTGTCCCCGACTCCTATCCACACTCCCGCCTTCTGACAGGACCCCCGGGACTCCCACGCTTATCCAACCCCCCCCATCCCCTGACAGCCCCCCAGAACCTCCACCCCATCCAACCGCCCCCTGCTCCTTGTCCCCTGAGTGCCCCCCGGGACTCCCCGCCCCTTATCCAACCCCGCGGCCCTGACCCCCTTACTATGCCGCTCAGAACAGCATGTCTGGCAGCCGCGCACCCGGCCGGAGCCAAACACGCTGCCGCTCTGCTCGGCAGGAGCGCGCAGCCCCGCCGCCCAGAGCACTGCCCACGTGGCTGCGGGGAAGGGGGGACAGCAGAGGAGGGGCCAGGGTCTAGCCTTCCCAGCCGGGAGCTCAAGGGCCCTCTAAATTGCATCTTTCTACCTCATCCATGGATGGCCTTGTGTTCTACTTCCTTCAACTTCAGCTCTATAAGACTTCTATAAAGTATATCTTCTGCACGTTGGATGTGACCCCACCATTGCAGTTATCTTGTTCTCAACTGGTGCAAGATTGCATCTTGCAGGGATCATCTAAATATCTCTTCATTTGTGACAAAATGAAATCAGCGGATGTTAAGAATACACCATAACTTTTCATAGGAAAACTGTTTCAACGTCCTGTTTCTGTTCCATATAGCAGGATTGTCATCACTATCGTGTTGAACACTCGTATCTTAGTTGTCACACAGACATTCTGCCACCAAAACAGAGGCCTTTGAAGATGCTGAAATGCCTTTTAAGCAAGACCGATCCAATTTGTGACTTTGGTTATAGAACCTCCTGCTGTCAACATACTACCCAGATAGATAAAATGTTCACCCATTCAATGTCATTGCCATCTACATTCATTCATTTTCATTTTATGGGAGACATGCATAGCTTTGGTTTTATCACCACTGATTTTAAGTCCCATCATTTCTGCAGTTTGTTGCAGCTCTTCCAACATTAGCTGTAGTTGGACAGTGAGCTCTCCAAGTAAAACAATATCAAGATCCTCTAAATATGGATATTTATATTTCATACCTCCTAGTGGTCTTCAATCAGCATTGTCGTCAGATAATCTATTAGCACATTAAACGAAGTAGGTGGGAGAATGCATCTCTGGCATGCCCCTTATTCTACTGAAATTGTGGATACTGCTATGTCCATATGGGGTGCCTGAGGACTTAGTGTGCCTGGTGGAGGATCTATACCATCAGGACATTGAGCTGTGTGAGGGTCAATGGTTGTATTACAGACTGGTTTTCAGTAGAATCAATGGTATGCCAGGTATACCCAATAGATAGATCCCTGTGAATTTTTTTTTTTTTTTTAATAATTGCTTGCTTTATTTTTTGGAGATTTTGTGTTATTTAATTTTATCTACATAGGAGAGGTTGGGTCCTGTCCCAGAGGGTGGAAGACCCTGGAGTGGGAGCGTCGCAGAGTGAGGTGCACCTCCGCTCATATACACACATGTACAGTAGTGGGTCCTGTGCTGCAGGAGTAGGCCCGGCGGCTCCCTACACCAGACACTGTGACCTGATGCATGGCATCGCAGCACCATTCATGACAATGGAGGGATGGCTGGGCCAAATTTGAATGAGTGGCGCTTGTGACCCTGTGCGTTGATTCACAACGCTCAGAGTGGGAGCAGGGCCCAGCCCTGCGGAATGGGAGCAGTCACTGAGGGGAGAGTTTTTCTTTTTTTGTTTGTTTGTTTGTTTTGTGTTTGTAAAAAACATACTGTCCTACCTATAGGCTTGAACTAAAGCTGCTAATTCAAATTTAAAGATAAATTGCCATATCTTCACTTTCGTTTTGACCTAAGTTATCTAACCTGAGTTAACACCCTTTTATTTTATTTTATTTTATTTTATTTTTTTGCAGTCTAGCTATACGCTGTGATTGATAGCCCTCACTGTAGGGAAACTGGTACTTTTAAGCGCTGTTTTACCATAATATTTTTCTCCTTGTAGTAAAATATACAGTGTCAGTAGGCTGGTGGATTTATTGGAAGTGGCACACACTCTCAGAGAGGAATTGCAAATATACATAAAGGGAATGAGACTAAAATGTGGTGGGTTTTCAAATATTGGCTTATGGCAGTTGTGATGGTGCTTACTGTATAAGGAAAGGCTACAGGCAATATATCTTGCAATCTTGAGCAGATAGTGTTGTCTCAGATTATGTTAAACTACTGTACTAATTGCGTATTTTTCTTATCGTTTCCTTTCTTTTGGAAACTTACAAAAGAGTTTGGGGATTTAAGGGGAGGAACAGTCCTTTGTGGTTCACCTTTAGGAATCACAATGTTTGCTAAAGGTTAACTATTCAAAAATGAAAATATTTTTTACTGTTATTTCAACAATTGACTTGTTCACTAGAATGAGCCATTTGGCAGCTCTGGTAAGAATGTTTTAAGTGAAATAATTCAGTGATGTTCAATTAAATATTGTCACCCTTTCTTTGAAATGTGATTTTGCTGATCAAAATTTATTATTTAAAATTAGCAATTTTTATTAGTTGATCCTCAAAACAATCTTCTGTAGCCTTCCTTTTTTCAAATGTATTTTGTATTTATTTACATTGAATAAACTCTTAATCCAAATTTGGATTCTTGTCACTCAAGACTTGCACAATTTATTGTGCAGAGACCCACTTGAGAAGTTTTTTAGTGAATCATTGACCCAGTAGGCTATAATGGCTGCAGAACAAATGAGCAACTGAGACCTTTTTAGTTCATGGATCATTGATCCACTAGACTGTAATGACAGGTTTCAGAGTAGCAGCCGTGTTAGTCTGTATCCGCAAAAAGAACAGGAGTACTTGTGGCACCTTAGAGACTAACAAATTTATTAGAGCATAAGCTTTCGTGGGCTACAGCCCACTTCTTCGGATGCATATAGAATGGAACATATATTGAGGAGATATATATACACACATACAGAGAGCATGAACAGGTGGGAGTTGTCTTACCAACTCTGAGAGGCCAATTAAGTAAGAGAAAAAAAACTTTTGAAGTGATAATCAAGATAGCCCAGCACAGACAATTTGATAAGAAGTGTGAGAATACTTACAAGGGGAGATAGATTCAATGTTTGTAATGGCTCAGCCATTCCCAGTCCAACGTGATATATGCCATCATGTGCCAGCAATGCCCCCCTGCCATGTACATTGGCCAAACCGGACAGTCTCTACGCAAAAGAATTAATGGACATAAATCTGACATCAGGAATCATAATACTCAAAAAACAGTGGGAGAACACTTTAACCTGTCTGGTCATTCAGTGACAGACCTGCGGGTGGCTATTTTACAACAGAAAAGGTTCAAAAACAGACTCCAACGAGAGACTGCTGAGCTGGAATTGATATGCAAACTAGATACAATCAATTTAGGATTGAATAAGGACTGGGAATGGCTGAGCCATTACAAACATTGAATCTATCTCCCCTTGTAAGTATTCTCACACTTCTTATCAAACTGTCTGTACTGTGCTATCTTGATTATCACTTCAAAAGTTTTTTTTCTCTTACTTAATTGGCCTCTCAGAGTTGGTAAGACAACTCCCACCTGTTCATGCTCTCTGTATGTGTGTATATATATCTCCTCAATATATGTTCCATTCTATATGCATCTGAAGAAGTGGGTTGTAGCCCATGAAAGCTTATGCTCTAATAAATTTGTTAGTCTCTAAGGTGCCACAAGTACTCCTGTTCTTTAGACTGTAATGGCTCTTTTGGATGCATTACTCCTTGTGAGGTCATTGCTGGTATTGCACAAAGATAGTAACTCCATATGATGAAAAGTGCTAATTAAAAACAAAACAAAAACCCCTCCATTTCATGCAGTGATTCAAGAAACTGGATTAAGGTGATCACAGTGGAATATTTATTATTACATATTTTGTATATGTAATTTCCTGTAGGCATACCATGTCTTAAGTGTGCTGGTTATCTAAATGCACTTCTGTTGACATCAAAAGAGAGTGTCATGTTCTGCAAGAGTTGGGAAAGAAGTTGGCAAAAAGACCACCTCAAGAACTGTACACGGCTATGGGGTTACTTGCTCCTTTTACAGTAGCATAAAAGCTGTTTGGGGACTGGAAACTGTTTATTTTCTGGAATGTATGGGAAAGAAAGTACAAAAATGAGCTGTAACTGGAGAATATAAAAAAGAGGGGGTACGGAGTTCAGACTGGCCTTGGGTAGACAAAACAAGATTATCAATCCATACTTTAATTTGGAAACAGAATTTGACTCTATAATAAAGGATTATTATGGGAGAAAAATACATCACGGGAGAATATAGTGGTTATATTACAGAAGACAGATTTATTAAAAATGAAACCAATAGGAAGGATAGACTTAATGAAAGGAATCTCCTGAAGCCTTACAGAGATTGAAGGAGATCTGTGGACCAGTTGTTGCTTCTAAGCAGCAGCAACACCCAAAATCTCAATTATTGTCCGTCACCATCTCATGGATGAGAGCTGACATTTTTCCTTACCTGGCTGGGAATCTGTATTTATGACTGACTGAATTTCATCTGCAACCAGAGGACTTACTGGTTTTTTAACAATACATGTTATTATTAAGAACACCAGAACAATTTCAATTATGTAATTGTAGTGTTGATGGTCTAGAAAACTTTTATAGTTTAATAGCAAACATCTTTACTGTATTTCATACGTTATGCTATCCCTGATAATAGTTACCCTGTTGTTTGTATCCGGGATACAACACTGTGGTAAAGCAGCTGGCTAAAGAGTGTGTACATTACTTAGATAACATGAAGAGCATGCTGCTTGTTCACCAGATATTTGTTGTTGTTAGGATTACAGTCATGCCCACAGTGTACAAGGTTCTTTCTAAGAGGCTGCTCCTACACCAAAGAACTCAGTCTAACATGGCAAGTATGGGGTAGGAGAGGAACTCAGTCTAACAAAGATGGGGTAGGAGAGGAATAGAAAATGTAATCTCTTTTTAGATAAATATTATCTATCCCAATAGATTTTATAGCATTTTATATAGCATTTTTCTTCAATCCTAATTCTTTTTTTAGCAGTTTTGTATTCGCCTGAAACAGATTCCTTTTGGAATTAAATTTTCCATGCTTAGCTCTGAGTAGAGGTAATTTTTTGGAGCAAGACTGGTTCAACAATTTGAGTTCTGCATATGGAAGACTTTAAAAAAAAAAAAAAATTAAATGCAGTCCAATCAAATTTTATGCCGACAGAACTCATACTGAGCCAATTTAGCTCAAATCTGGCTTTTTGTAGTGCTTGTTGAAATCTAAGAAATGTCATGTTTGGTAAGGTGGAGGAAGGAAGGGAATGTGAGCATTTAAAGTGGGAAATCAGTTTGTGCATAGTAGGACTTGCGATTCTGATGTGATTTTAAACAGCTAAAGCAGTTCAGAATGAGGGATGCTTGAAGCCATTTAGACATGGATGATCTAAACTCTGGCAGGAGTTTAAGCCAATCTACATTTTGAGATATGCTTAAACAATAAACCACTCTAACCTTTTTTTCCTTTTATTCAGCTTGCCAGCAACAAATGCCTTTTCAAATTTGCCTTGTTTTATAAATTTTAAGATTTACAAAATCAAGCAAAGCAGTAAGACTGTGTGCTGTAACTTTCTCCATATACACTTTTATAAAAGAAATTTCAGTTTGTATTGTAAATTCACACACTATATTTTAGGGCATAAATAAAGGGGAGCAGAATTAAGGTTGATTTGAATGCAGAATTACTCAGATTTAGTGTTACAGTAATGCTAGGGGTTTTTTATATGGAATATATTCATATGGCTCACTATGACAGTCTGTTCACCCCTTTTTACAAAACTATAATGAATTTGTACAAAATATACCTTGTGAGGTATCATTTGAAATGCATAATTTGCTGATCATTATTGTTCTGGTAAAATATGTGAGGCAATACTGTATGTAAAGTTATAAAAATCTACTGTATAATACAACAGACATTCCAAGTTTAGAAAAGCAGGCACAAACCAGTTTCTCTGAGACAAAAGGCAAAATGATGCCTCAGCCAGGTGTCAACAAAATCAAATGGACCATCACCTGGTTAATTTGCCATTCTTTGGCAAGAAAAAGGGTATGAGCGAGGAATGTACATTTTGGGCAAAGGAACAGCTAAAGGTTCCCATCCCCCCAGACCTCCTGTCTCCTGAACCTCAGCTGGCGATGATTTTCAAAGAAAAAGAAAGCTATAAGAAAGGGGAACAGATGCCCCAAAATACTCATCCCTTTCTCTCTGCTCATGGCATCAACCACACCTGAAGGACAAGATAATTAATACTGAACTGGAGGAGGGGCCCTGGCTGAAAGGATTCCAACCTTCAGATTCGAGACTGCTAGACCATGTGGTGAGAGAAACTTTTGCTTTGAATTCATTTAGCTTGTTAGATATTAATTACATTTTATCTTTTTATTTCCTTGTAACCAATTCTGACTTTTATGCCTCACTACTTGTAATCACTTAAAATCTATCTTTCTGTAGTTAAACTTGTTTTATTGTTTTATCTAAACCAGTGTGTGTTTGGATTGAAGTGTTTGGGAAGCTTAATTTGGGATAGCAAGATTTGTGCATATCATTTTCTTTTAATGAAATGACAGACTTAGTAGAAGCTTCTATTGTCCAGGCAGTACAAGACGCACATTTCTGGTGGAAAGTCTGGGACTGGGAATTCGCTGGTGTTGCTCTGCAGTGTAATTCATGGGTGGCTGGCTGTAGCACTCATACAACATAGCTGGAAGTGATTTACATCCTGGAGGCTGTGTGTGAGTTGACCAGGAGTGGATGCTCTCACAGCGAAGCAGTGTGGTTGTAGAATTGAGGGGACACAGTCCAGATTATACCCTGGGGAATGTCACACTTGCCCATTGCTGAAATGCAACAAGACTACACAGACTTTGAAAGGGGAAAAGAAATACCCTCATACTGCAGAGAGAAGAAAGGCAAGTAGACAGAACATAATTGCCTAGATAGAAATTTGGCTAGGATGAACATTCCTATTCTTCCAAAAGCTGCATGGAATCATCTATGACCAGGAATGGGCAGAGGCTTAACTTTACATTTTAGTTAAAGGACAGTGCTTTCAATAGCACAATGACTCACAGCAGTGTTCTGAAGCATTGATTTAATACTGTCAAAAGGAAGAGTATCACCTTCTGAATCACTAACACTTGCAGGGTTTTTCCATGGATGTCTCCACTCCAATTAGTAACCAGGTTCAGCTTTGCTTAGCTTTAGAGATTTGACAGAAGTACTGCCAGAGGTGGTACTGTGCCACATCTGAGTAAAAATATGTCATGGAGTACTAACCTAAGGTACCTTGTGTTCTCAAAGTAAGTTTAAAGATCTGTCTCACAATCCAATGATGACTGCCATGATAAACTGTTGTTTTCCCCTAAGGCGGGAAAAGGCACCAGCAGCAGGGAGCTGCAGGAACCTTTCCCCATTGCCTTCCCCTTGGGGGACTCTTTTTTTTTTCTTGCAGCAGGGAAAGGCTCTAATAGCAGGGTGGCAGCAGGGCACTACACTTCTAAAAATATAAGTATAGATGGGGAGGCACAGGTTGGGCAAGTAGAGAGCCAAGTAGGATAGGCACTCGCATTTCATACTTGCACCTTTTAGGCATATCTTTACTCTACTTGCCTAAGTTGTGCCTCACTGGCTACCCTGCTATTTATACCTGTACTTGGGGAGCTGCATTGGTATGTACTCTACTCACCGCCATAGAAGCATGCAGTGTAGACGTATCCTGAATTACAGCAGCCTTTCAGAACTGCCCAATGGACTGCAGCACGATGGTCCAAACACACCCATCCTGCCTTGACGTGCCCCATGCCAGGGCTTTGCCGTCCTCCTAAGTCAGCCTTATGGCTATCTTCCACCTTGCCTGTCCTAGGAGAATCCTCTTGCAGCTGGAAATGTGATATTTAGAGGCCTCTTCTTGCTGCTCCAGTCCTTTTATATGGTGTAAAGGGGCCAGAGTGAGGATGAGGATCTTATCCCTACTTCGGACTTTTTGAGGTCTCCCTTTGACATTCTTTGAAACCCCAGCTGTTCGTTGTAAACTCTTTAACTTTTATATTCTCTCTTTATTAAAGGAGGTACAGGAACACAATAACAAAAAGCGGTATAGTGTTGTACACAAATTATGAGAAAATGTCACAAACATAAGAAGAGCAATTATGCATGTTGAGTAAATTATCAAATAGAAAAGAAAAATCAGCCTATAAATTGCACTAGTAATGTAAATTAAAAAAGAAAATATTTAAAGCTTATTGCTTTGTCTTATGAATAATTATTGTTGTGAGTCAAAAACTACAGTAGAAAACAGAGTAGGTCTAAATGTCCAATTTTATCATGAAAAAAGGTTTACAGTGGGGTGCCTCAATGTCCAGTATTTAATAAATGTATTAACTATCTGGAAAGAGAATTGAGTGGTAAAAATGAAAAATTTGCAGACCAGACAAAGTATTTCATATATGCAGTGTTGTTGTAGCCATGTTGGTCTCAGGATATTAGAGAGGTAAGGTGCCTGAGGTAATACTTTTTTATTGGACCAACTTTCCCAAACCTTAAGAAGAGCCCTGTGTAAGGGTACGTCTATACTTACCTCCGGGTCCGGCGGTAAGCAATCGATCTTCTGGGATCGATTTATCGCGTCTTGTCTAGATGATCCCGGAAGTGCTCGCCGTCGACGCCGGTACTCCTGCTCCGCGAGAGGAGTACGCGGAGTCGACGGGGGAGCCTGCCTGCCGCGTGTGGACCCGCGGTAAGTTCGAACTAAGATAGTTCGACTTCAGCTACGTGAATAACGTAGCTGAAGTTGCGTATCTTAGTTCGAAGTGGGGGGTTAATGTGGACCAGCCCTAAGTGCAAAATCTTGTGTCTCTCACCAACAGAAGTTGGTCCAATAAAGATAGTACTTCACCAACCCTGTCTCTCTAAAGCTATTTAAGTTAGTTAAGTCCAGAGAAGACTGTGAGAAACTTCATTTTCCATGAACTTATCTAGTTCTCTTTTGAACATCCCATGGCAATGAGTTCCACAGCTTAATTGTGCATTATGTGAAAAAGTATTTCCTTTTGTTTGTATTAAATCTGTTGCCTATTACTTTCATTGGGTGACTCTTGGTTTTTGTATTGTGGGAAAGAGTAAATCCCTTTCCCACATAGAGACCCACATTTCTAGATTAATTTCTTTGTCCAGTTCCCTCTCCCAGTTTTTCCTGTGGGTTATTTTCCTATAAACGTCTTTTTCAATCAAAATTACATATATCTTAGAATTTAAACCTTTTGTTCCAGCTTGCTCCTGGGATTTACTCTTTCCCACAATACAAAAACCAAGAGTCACCCAATGAGAGTAATAGGCAACAGATTTAATACAAACAAAAGGAAATACTTTTTCACATAATGCACAATTAAGGGCTATATAGGGCCCTCTTGTATCTAGATTTCACAATAAAATGTTTGACTTGTAAATATGGGGTCTTTATAGTATTTCTCTTGGTATGATTTCAAATCAGGACCCAGGAACGGCTGTCCAAATTGAATAATTTCAGCTGTTACCCACAACTAATAGTCACTTTGATATTTCCTAGGGATAAATTCCAGATTATTAACAAAAGTAACTAAGGGAGAGGGCCTGAGCAACAGGAATTTATTTTTTCCCCCAAAGCTACTAAGGTGGTCCAAATGAATCAGTGATTTTTTATTTTTATTTTTGGTGACCTAAATTTATTTTTAACCCAACAATTTCCATAAATAGCTACACTTTGGATACAGTCTTGTTTGTGTTTTACACAGTGTTTGGATGGTGTATTGTTAATCCAGCTGATCGCATCTTTTAATTCTGATGCATGATAATAAAACCAGGGAAAACGAATCCACCCCATTTGTAGGCTTATACAGAACTTTAGAACTCATCCTTTGTCTTTTATTTTTCCATATGAATTTTAATAGTGCATCTTGCCATGTTTTTAATGTCAGGTCCGGGAAACCAATAGGGATGCATTGAAAGAAAAATAACTTTGTGAGGACATTCATTTTTACTGAGCCTACCATACCTACCCAAGAAATTTCCATTCCTTCAAGTCCTTTATTAGTTTATTCCACAGTGGAGGATAACTTGCCTTTAAAAGATTTTTATGTTTCTCCACGATACTTATTCCTAAATATTTTAAAGATTCCTTTACCCATTTAAAGGTGTGTAGCTGACAACAGTTTGGTTTGACTCTTTTGGAATATTAATGCCTAAAATTTCAGATTTGTCATAATTTATTTTAAAAACTGATACCTGCCCAAATTCTAGTCAATTGTTCTGTAGTTTTTAGTGATGCTTCTGGATCCTGGATAACAAGACATAGTCAGCACAGTTATTTTATCTTCTAATCCAGAAAATGTTTTGATGCTTTTTCTAAGGGACTTTTTCTCACATTTATTGCAAATGGCTCTATTGCCAGAGCAAACAGCAGGGGAAATCAGGGGTAACCCTGGCTCGCACCCCTATACAAATTAAAAGGAGGGGATTGAGGACCATTAACCAAACAGAGGGTCATGGATGAGTGTTCAGGTCAATATGCCCATAGAAAACTCATTTCCCAAACCAGACCTTACCAAACCCTGTCTGAGGTACTCCCACTCCAGCCAGTTGAAGGCTTTCTCAGCATCCAAAGAAAGCAGCACACAGGAAGAATTGCTATAATTAACATTATAGATGAAATTCAAAGTTCTTCTGATATTATCAGATAGATGCGTGCCAGCAATGAGTCCCAACTGGTTAGAGTGAATGCATTTGGGCAAGATGATACTGAGTCTGTTTGTTAGCATGTTGGCATAAATTTTAGCACCCATATTAATTAAAGAAATAGGTCTGTGTGATGCACACTTGGTAAGATCTTTTCCTTCTTTAGGAATGGCCACTATATTTTTGCCTCTTTCCATGAATTTGAATCTCATTCCCCTGGATTATACCATTAAACAATTCAGTTAAAATAGGGACAAACACTTGCTTTAGAGCTTGGTAATACTCCCCAGAAAATCCATAGGGACCTCGATCTTGATTGGATTTTAAATTCTTAATTACAGCTTCAACTTCCTCTGCAGCAATTTGCCTATCAATAGCTGCCACATCATCCTCTGAGAGCTGAGGTAGTGTCACACTTCTGAAAGCTCTATTTATAAGTTCAGGATTTGGGTGTTTTGAAGTGTACAAAGTATGGAAAAAGTTAGCAAAGAGATCTATGTGATGCCAGTTACTAAATCTCCCTTGTTATTTCTAATCAGAGGGAAGGCTGATTTATCCTGTTTGTGTTTAAGTTTCTGGCTAAAAGTTTGTCAGCTTTATTGCCCTTTCATAATAGTGCTGTTTAATATAGCTAAGTATTTGCTCAGCCTTACCCGTTTGTAACAAGCAATTATCTCAATTATTTCGTATGCAGTCTTTTAGATCCTGTAGATTTTTGTCTGCCTTCCAAAACAGAACTGGAATTAATTTGCAAACTGGTCACCATCAAATTAGGCCTGAATAAAGAGTTGGAGTGGTTGGGTCATTACAAAACCTAAACCTAATTTCCCCCGTACTAATTTCCCCCTACTGTTACTCACACCTTCTTGTCAACTGTTTGAAATGGGCCACTCTCATTACCACTACAAAAGTTATTTTTCCTCCCTTGGTATCCTACTGTTAATTAAATTGTCTCATTAGACTGACCTCACACTTGGTAAGGCAACTCCCATCTTTTCATGTATTTATACCTGCTCCTGTATTTTCCACTCCATGCATCTGATGAAGTGGGTTCTAGCCCACGAAAGCTTATGCCCAAATAAATTTGTTAGTCTCTAAGGTGCCACAAGGACTCCTCGTTGTTTTTTCCCAATCAGAAAGTTTTTTTAAACAAACTCTTCTTCAAGAGCACCCATATTTTTGAGTTATGATGCTTTATTTATAAAATCCCCCCTATTATCACCTTTCCAGCATCCCAGAGAACACTGTTATTGATCCCTTTCTTATTTTCTTCTATATAATTCTGAAAGTTTTCTTCCAGCCCTTAAATTCTAAGGGGGTCATACAACAAAGCTCTATTCAACCTCCCTATGCATTCCCCCATTGTCACCTGGTCCCCTTACTTCTTTCCTGGGTGGGCATGTTAGTTCCCTGCTAGAGGGAGTGTGACACTAAGCACTCCCTTATGCACACCCTACACACTTTTGTAATAATCTTTGTACAAAATGTGCCTTCTGAGGTATCATTTTAAAACTAGTAACTCACTGATCATTAATATTCTTGCATGATGTATGTGTTATGAAAATATGCTAGAATACTAAAGTGTGTTTAATTCAGGCATGCTGGGGGAGTTGGTAAACAGGTTTGCCCTAAACAAAGGAATGTATTTTCCCCCACGGGTGAGTTACTTCCAAAGTGCTTTGAAAAACAATGAGAGAGTATTTACATATTGTAAACAGACCCATCAAGCTAATATAAATTTTGGAATGTTGGTAGCAACCTTAAAGTCAAATTTACTTCAGTAGGAGAGATCTGGGACTCCTGCAATTTTGTTATTAACTTTGTTTATAATATAGATCACAACATTAAATTAATTATGTTATACCAATTAAGTATATTGTATCCACATACACCATCCTGGATGCTATAGAGCATAACTTCTGTTTAAGTATATCTCTTTATCATTATAACCACATGAATATAATATCCATTATATCTTGTAATGTCTTAGCCCATATACTAATCTTATTCTTCGGGATTTGAACAGTTTCTTCTGCTCTCATGTCTGTCCTGCTGTCTTTCTGTTCTGTTGTGGCTCTCTTTGATCTCACTGATTTCCAATGATTTCATGGTGAAGTGTGGGACTGATGCCTTTGATCCCATTCAGATTGTTCTTAAGCTTCTAATTAAAAGACAGTCTAAATGGGAATCCTCATTTGCATCTTCTATTGTTCATTCTAAGAATTGTGGTCACCTGGCAGTTCTCTTCACTTCTAATGGTTGAGGTTGCCAGATCTGGGAAAATTTGTATTGGCTGGTTAAGAAACATCAGTGGTTCTGCTCTCTCCTTCATTGCCCTCAGTATTTTAGTATTTAGTTGTGTAGATAGACAATCACATCTCTTGGTCTGGAGTCTGCTGGGGGGACCTCAGGAAAATGGATCTGGGGGGCGGAGGATTACTCTTTCATGGCCATGTCTGTTTTGCGGGGTAGGGTGGGGTAGGTCTTTGTATTGGAGGATTTCTTTCCTTTCTGAGACATTTAGATCTTTTTGTCTTTCCTCCTTGCTTGTTGTGCTCCTCTCAAGATGGCTACCACCAGACTCCCCCTTCATTTGTGTGACCTATCCAAAATGGCCACTGCCATCCTTACTCTCCCAACCACAACAGTATTCATTTGTTTTATTTTTTTAAATCTTTTAAATCACTTTTTTAATCACTTACCCACTACGTCTTTACAGGGTAAAGGATCCAGGTCAACATCTCCAAGCTTAAAGAATCATTTATAATATGTTCTGTAGCTGAAGGATTCTATTGCTAAATTTTCTCTCCCTCTAGAGGCTGCTTTCTGGGACTGGGCTCTGCTGGCTCTCTTCAGTCTTCTTTTTTTTCTTTTAAAAACTGGCTCCATGGGTGGTTTTTGATATTTAGGGCACAGATCTGTGGTTTCAGGTTGGCTTAATTCTTTGTATCTTCTCAAATTGCTTTCATTTATTCTCCCTTTATTGCAGAGAGCTAGATTGTCACCACTTTGTTTGCTAGTTTAGCCACATGCTGACACTGCCACCTTCTCTTCCTGATCTGATGGCCTATAATAGATCCCTACCATGACATCACCCTTATTTTCCTGCCTTTATATTTACCCAGTGTAATGGAATGCTAAACTGTATTATATTTCTCGGCCACAGTGTGTAAAATACCTTATTTAAACTAACCTCAGGCATACCTGGCAGTGTATTAAAGGATCTGATGGTGAACACATCTGGTGTGTGTCTTACTCAGAAGCAAGCTCTGTAGCGAGTCCACATCTGTTACAGAGGACACCCAGAGACTTTCAGTGGTCTGTCTCTCACCTCATTCTGCTAGCAGAGTAGCAGTATTATTGGAGCCTTCTCAACGTGTTTCCAGAGTGTTTTGAAAATACGTTGAAACGGTGGGGGTGGCACTGACCAGTCTACACAGTAGTGTAAAAATCTGGCTGTTCCAATGACTTTTTTTTGCATCTCCAACTCTTCCTCTTAATCTCCAGCCCCCCATGATTTTGTTGTTTAGTAGTTGAGAATGCACATTAATTTTAGTCTATTAAAATAAAAATCATTTCTGAATTCAGACTTATTTTGGGGAAATATCTGCCCCACTGACTTCTGCGTGGAATAGAGTCGTTAGAAAAAACTGTCAGTTGTAAGCTCCAATTAAAATGAAGCTTTCCCAGAAATACAAGGACCTTTAAATTAGATTGCTCAAGAACAATTCCTCACACCAGATAACCGTTTTGAAGCGATTCCAGTATTCAAGCTAGGTTTTTGCAATATTTAAACCAAAAAAGGGGTTAACCTCTTATCTAGCGTTAAGCCATCCAGAGGAGTGCAGATCATCCCAAAAAATGGAAGGTGAAAGACAAAAACTTCCAGATAATGGAACTGCTGAGGCAGAGGAGGGGAAAAAAATGATAGAAGGCTCAGATTTTTTAATAAACAAAACATAAAAAGCTTGCAATAAAACTATATACAAAAGCTTCAGCTTTATGGCACATTGGGTTCTTCACTTTAAGTAAGTCATTGGAGTTTAGCTGAAATATTATCAATTTAAATACTCAGTTACAGTGATCAATGTATATTAAAGAGAATGTGGTCTTGAACTTTCCTAATCCACCAGGAGAATTCCTGAGAACTATCTTGACCTTTATTTGAGTGCTGTTGATACAGCAGCTAGGACCTCCTCTGAGTCAAAATCAAGAATAGTTAAATATATTTTAACAAGGAATTTATATAGCTCAGGGCAACAACAACAAAGACTTCTTAATACACCAGTTTTAAAAAATACTGTTGTTTCTGGAGGATCAAAAATTACAGAATTATTTTAGAACTAGTATATATTTCACTGACATCTGAAAGAACCACTGTAATTTGTCAGCATCTTTACCTATTAAAATTTTTTATTCCATATTCTTATAGTAGTCCAATAGCTTTCCTTATGCTTTCTTCCAGTCAACAAGTGGAGAGAAGAAAATATCCGTTAAAGTAGAACTCCACTAATATGCACACCTTATTTGCACAAATTACGTTTCTACATAAATTTCATGTAATATTGGGTCTGGTCTCATTAGGGCTAAGACTTCATTTCTACAGAATATACTAATGGATTTTTAGTACACTCTGAATTACTGTCATAAATAAAACTATTGTTGTCAAATGAACTAAAATGATGGTGGTGTTTTTTGTGTGTTCACTTACTCACTTACGTATTAATTCATGAAGGATTTCCCAGTCATTGGTATGAATCAGTAAGGTTCAGCTTTTGTTTTTGTTACTGTTGTATCTCTCTTCCCAAGCATCAACTTCAACTACTGATTTCTTAATGCCTGTATTAAATCCAGCATCTGTTAGTCTAAATGAGGTCCAGAGAATCTTTTGTTTTCTTTTATGGACACTGTTGCTGGTTTTGGTTTTATTCGGCCCTTTAAGCTACCTGTCCTCTGCTATCTATAGTTTGTGATGCTTATCCCTTCCCTCCCATCTCTAAGGGTGGGTGAGCAGATGCTGCTGCTGTTTTGTTGCCTGGAGATAGGAATCTCAGGATATGTCTACACTGCATTTGGGAATGAATCTCCCAGCCTGGGTTCACAAACTTTTGTGCTAGTGGGTCTTGCACTAGAGTGCTAAAAATAGCTGTGTATATGAAACTTTGACGTGGCTTGGGCTGGAGCTTGGGCTTTGAAGGGCACCCCTCTCCCCACACACATACCCAGGCATCAAAGCCTGAGCCAAAACATCTACACAGCTATTTTTAGCACGCTAGCAAGAGCCCCATTAACACAAGTCTGTGGACCCGGGCTGGGAGTCTTGCTCCCAGGTGTAGTATAGGCATACCTTGATTGTTCACACTAGAACTGATGTCTTCCGGTCTTCCGCTAAGTGGTTGTTTTCAAACTAGACTAAACTAAATCTAAATGATTAGAATAGAGGTAACCAAAAAGGATGAGTTTTTTGGGATCTGTTTACAATACATAGCCCAGAGCAGAGGTAGCCTAAGGTCATAACAACAGTTGTGATCCAAGAGCAGTGTTTTATCACAGCTGAAGGGCAAATCCTCATGACTTAACAATGGAGGCCTATTCCGTTTACATTTGGTTAGTTGTAGCGTTTAAATATATCCCCAAGATATTTAGCCACTTTCAAAGATTTCAGTTACATCGAAGAACTTTACTATTGTTTACACTGCACAATTCAACCTTAAAACATTTGGATGTTTTGCATACATCTCATATTACAAATCAGGGCCTACCCGAGTCTGGTGGCTAAATTCCAAGAACCTGATGATTGGCTATTCCTCATGTGATGCTGGCTGACCAGGTCATGCTAGAGTGTATTCAGGTCAATTCACTTGTGTATTATTATAGATCAAAGCAATTAGTGTTTTGGTGTTTAAACTTCATAAAACTAATGGGATGTTACATGCGTTGTTTTCACTTATCTGTTCCTGTTATAATGTAATAGCAAACATTTACAGTGCAAATACCCCTGTAACTAAATAATTCAACAGACATCAAATGTTGATGTCTGGGGAATGTTAATGAAGGATTTAATCAGAAAAGGTGCTAATTCCAAAGCAAATGTCCATTGTGGTGGTGACCTGACATCAGAGATTCAAAATGCATTCCTCACCCATCGTCATCAAAGGAAAAGCCCACACGGAGATACTGTCAGCTTGTGTTCTATCAAAAGAAGCTATAAATAAGGATTCAAGGAAAAATCCTTCAACTCTGGGCTCTAACAGGACTGAATAAACTGAACGAGAAGATGGAGATCCCCAGAGTTATTTTGGGTAGCCCTGAGAGACTTCAAGGAAATCTGCCAGATTACTACATCTCTGCTATGTTTTGGAATTATAGACTGTGATTCACCTGTACATATATTTTACCTGCTTTAACCTCTCAATAACTCACATTTCCTTTTCTTAGTTAATAAATCTTTAGTTAGTTTACTATAGATTTGGCTGCCAGTATTGTCTCTGGTGTAATGTCTGGAGTACCAATTGATCTGGGATAAGTGGTTGGTCTCTTGGAACTTGGAGAAACCTGATGTGTTGTGATTTTTGGTTTAAGTAATCTTTTATCACAAAGTTCAGTTTGGGTGGCAAGATAGGCTGGAGATTCTATGGGGACTATCTGTGACTTCATGGTAAGACTGGTATAGTGATCCAGGAGTTCAGATTTTGTTACTGGTACGGTGAAATCTAATTATAGAACATACAACATACAAAGTTTGGGGTATCTGCTCTTGTTTTCTGACAGTCTGCCCTGAGATAGGCACTCACAGTTGTGAGCCACTCCAGAGAACATGACACATCAGCTCTCATCACTTGTGCTCATGCACGAAAAACGGTCAACATAAAAATCAGTCTTTTGGACTAGGGAGCTCAAAGCAGGCATCATAAGCGGACTTTTGACTTGGAGAGGTTTTCCATCAATGATTTGGACCCCAAGACTGATAACTTGCTAGTCTTCAATTCTTTATATATGACTGTGGCAAGTTGCTGGGGATACCCAGGTCTGTGAGACACTGCATACCCCTCTCAGCCTCATCAAGTGAGAGCTTAACTGCTGCTAAGCTATGTGACAGCTCCCTAACATACCAGCTTGGGTGTCTTGCCAGCAAACTCTTCAGGGCTCTCCCAGCCCAAACCATGCCTACCAGGTAACAAACAGTGAACTGCAGCATCTGAGCTCCTCAGAGATGGTTCTCTGCAATCCACAGCCCCTTTCACTGTTCATTCACAGAAGATATTAAAAAAAAAAATGAGGAATACTTGTGGCACCTTAGAGACTAACAAGTTTATTTGGGCATAAGCTTTTGTGGGCTAAAACCCACTTCATCAGCTGCATGGAGTGGAAAATACAGTAGGCAAGTATATATACACAGTACATGAAAAGATGGGAGTTGCCTTACCAAGTAGGGGGTCAGTGCTAACAAGACAATTCAGTTAAAGTAGAAGTGGGCTATTCTCAGCAGTAGAATACCAAGGGAGGAAAAATCACTTTTGTAGTGGTAATGAGGCCAACGTAATCAGGATGGCCCATTTCAAACAGTTGACAAGAAGGTGTGAGTAACAGTAGGGGGAAATTAGTTTTTGTAGTGACCCATCCTCTCCCAGTCCTTATTCAGGCCTAATTTGATGGTGTCCAGTTTGCAAATTAATTCCAGTTCTGCAGTTTCTTGTTGGAGTTCGTTTTTGAAGATTTTGTTGAAGAGTTGCCACTTTTAAGTCTGTTATTGAGTGTCCAGGGAGATTGAAGTGTTCTTTGACTGTTTTTTTAATGTTATAATTCTTGACATCTGATTTGTGTCCATTTATTCTTTTTCACTTCTCCTTTTAAAGAGACAAGAGTTTCTACAAGAGCTTGTTACCTTGACTGGCGTTAACAATCATTTCAGCTAATTCAAAGGAGTGGGTTGGTTTAGATAAAAAGTAAAACAAGTTTATTTGATTAAAAAAGGAGGTTTTAAGTGAATTCAAGTATAAGAGGTAAAGATAGAAAGGGTCCAACTCACGAACAAAAGTAAAAATACACTCTGATGGCTAAAGCCTAACTTAAGCTACAGTCTTTGTTCAAGGTAGTTTCCTCACCAATCTTCCTTTTCCAGCAATGGCTCTGACTAACTTTTAGTCAAGATCCCTATAGTCCAAGGCGCTGATTTTTCTTATCTCCTCAGGTGAAGGATAACTTAGGGGTTTGCTCCTCCCCTCTTAATAGTCCAATAAACCTTTGAAATGTATTGTTCTGAAATATATTCCCAGATAAAGTTCCTTTTCCCTGCTGGATGTAAACACCATGCTGTCTGGTGTATACTCCATGCTGCCTTCTCCCTGCTGATGATTTTTACAATGCAAATGAGCTCTTCCTGCAACCTGTGATACAAATGAATAGCCCATTGAATTTGATCACACCCAGTTTGAGGTGTTGATCTCTTTCTTTGTCTGGACAAAACCTGTTTATCAATTCCTCCTGGCATGTCTGGGTTAAACACATTTTATTATAATTTCAGTATATCTGCATGGTCCTTTGTGGGTTCACTTTACATTTATCATGCAAGAATATTAATGATCAGTACATTATAAAATTTCCAGTGGTATATTACATGACATCTTTTAGATACAGCTTCTAACAATAGTGAGGTGGGTTACTCACTGATGGATGCCAGGGAGCCCCTTGCCTCTGACACAGGGATGCTCTTACGGTCACAACTACTCAGCTTTACCACTGTAATGGACATATTAGCTCTATTTTTTGTGTAAAAGACCTTGAAAGCAAGATTGAATCCCAAACCTTCACCCTTAGTAGTGATGCTATCCATGGCTTTGAACCTCCCTTCACACATTCTACATAGACACCAGTATTGCTTGTCTGTTATGGGGTGGAAGGGTATTTTGATATCTACACTTGCATTAGCTAGCAAGGCTGCACTGATCCTTTCAATGTAAGACAGGACTATGTTAGAAGCCTGCCAAATTATTCAGAAAGGTTCCCATTAACTGTGATTACAGGTGGTGGTGTAGGGGGTTGACTGATACAATACATGATCTGCATTATATTGTCATATCCTGATTGCTGACCATTTTTACACCAGCTTTCTGGTGTATCATTTTTTATTGTTCTGATGCCTGGAATTGCAAACAATTTCACAACTAGTGGTCTGACATGAAATTCAGAGATGTGCCTCTTTACTTCTTTAGATTGATGAATGGTGAATATGACATCTTTGTTGCCAAGCTTTTGAGAGTTGTATAAGTGGGAGAGCCTCTAAGTGATATATCTTAATAGTTAGTGGAAGTAATGATGTTTGAACTTTATAAATCTGTTTGTTAGGACTTCATTACCTTTTCAGTTGAAAAACATGATTGGGAAAATGCCCTTCAAATACATGTATTGTGCAGTGGTGCACATTGAGGGGAAAAACGCAACCGTTCTGTGAGACACAACTTGTTCATTCCTCCACAATTAAATTTTTCCTTTACTGGCCTTCTGAGCTATATTTTTTTTCCTCCATGTATCTAGACTAGCTTTGTTTTAATGTTCCCCCCCCCCCCCCAGCTTTTCTGCTTAATATCCTTCTTTTACACATATTACAAATTGTTTTTTGAGGCTCTCATATTGTGTTGCCAGCACTGACAATCAAGCCCATAGACCATTTATATGCTGTAATGAGTCTCAGACAATCCTATTTGTTAAACTTTCCTTGCTTGCAAGCGCTAAAGTATGACCTATTTGGAAGGCTATGACCTGTTTCACTGCTTTCATGAAGGGAGGACTATACATCAATCTTCTTAATCTCTTCCAACAAACTTTCAGTCAGTTTTCTAGAACTAGAGGATCTTGTTTAAAATAGCAGGAGCTGGATAAAGAATTGTGTATTGCAGAACTAGTTTCATTTACAAAAGAGCCCCTTTTAATGAGAGTGAAGTCCTGGTACTAATAGCCAAAAAATCATGTTTTACTGTTTATTTTTTACTCTTTGGCATGCTCTCAAACAATTTGTTTGTTGTGCTGGATCATCACGGGGTCCATTAGATCATCTAATTGAAAAGAAACGAGTTTGTTGTCTTGGAACTTATCCAGGAGTTGTTTGTGCCACAGCCAAGCCCCTCCTCTGCTCTAACTGAGAGATCTGCTCCATAAGTCATCTGTGTTATCTTGATCTTTTCTGCTGACAAGTTTTGCATATAAAATATTGTAATTGCACTGCTGTGGTTCATCACTTAGTCTTCAGGTTCATGTCTTAGTGTCCATGCTGTACTCACCCAGAAATGTACTACCTCAGTTTTATTGCTTGCATATTTACCAAATGGGTGTACTTCTGACTTTTTGTATCTTATCTTGCCTTATTCTGTGTCTTCAAAAGTATACCTATTTGTGTGGAGAAATCACAGCACTTTTATTCTGGAACATAACAAAAATCAATGTTGTCACAAAATGTTTGCTTTGGTTTTACTTGTTTTCACTTCTGACTTTGTAGACTCAGTGGTTTAGTTTAACAGATATCTAACAACATGGTCGCCTCTGTCTAATAGCAACAGACATCCGTGGTCTACTTTTATCACTGTTGAAAATGTTCCAAGTTCTTTTTAAGGCAGCTGTAATTAAATCTATCTTTAAAAAGCATAATCAGCTTTTAGATCACTTAACCAATAACAGGCCTAATTCAAATTTACCCTTTTTTAAAGAGATGTTTAGAAGTGTACTTGTTATTCAGCTTTCTAAGTACTAGCCTCTGAAAACAACTTGTCTTGGAAATAGAAATCTAGAATTTATACTTTATGTTGTACTACACTGCTTTGACCAAGCGAGAATCTGTGTCTGTCCTCTTAGAACAAAAAAGGTTCTATCAGATGGTTCTCTCCAGCTTTTGCAGGATTACTCATTCACATTTACTGTCACCTACTGTAACATGCATCACTGACATCTGGAAGGAGAGAAGTACTTTATTGAAGTCTCCATCCCACAAGTTTGAGAAATAAAAGGGAGACTTATTAAATTACATTGTATTGCCATAAATGCACATACCACTTTACAATACATAAAGTTTCTCTTTCCTGGAGAGATCATAATGTAGTGTAAATTAGGCATAACACAGCCAGCATTTACAGCTCCAAGGGTGGAGAGGGTTAAAAGAGGACATACTGAGGAAGAGAAAACAGAGAAAAATAGGAGGAAGGCCAAATAAGAGAGAGAGTTGTACCAACGAAAGAGGGATTTAAGAAACAAAGAAAAGCAGTCTTAGAATGATAAATTACTAAGGGAAAGACTCAGAAAGCTAATAAAGAAGAAAAATAGTAGAAAATGGGAAACCTATAGTATCTTTTGTTATTTGTTAGCATTGTTTTGTTTTCAAAAAGTTGACAGATATAATTTCTTAATGTAATGGAAGTGTTAGCAGGGAGTAATTCTGGAGCAGGTTGAATTTAAACTTGATTATATTTGTGGATTTATCGGTTTTAGTTCAATCTGTTTCAGTGGTTCAGCAACTGAAAATTTCACCTTTTATTAAATTAAATATACTGTATTCTGTCCATGTTATATCTAAAGCTTTATTAATTTCAGTGGCTAACATGGGATCAGTTCTAAACAATTTATAATCTGAGGTGGGATTTCTAAGGTCTAAAACAAAGTGCAGTTGAGTAAAATGAAAAGGAACAAACATTTTGACATTGGTTGAATAGATTTTAGGTGTTGCATCATGAGATTTAGGAGTTATGGGTTAGTGATAGATTTTGTATTTTTGTGATCGCTGAACCAGAAATGTGTAACTTCTGAATATCAAGCAGAATGTTGCCCTTACGTGAAAGAACTTCTCCTACTTTACGATGCTTTTTTAGGAGAGACTAAAGCATTTAATGTTCTTTGAAAATCTTGAATGTGTTCTTGAGAGCACACTGCAGGAAGTTATTTAGAGAACACCATGCTGCAAGTATAGATAACCTGATCAAGTACTTTATTCTCTCCTTTTGCTGGTTTTGGCAGATATACAGAGTATTTCAAAATATTGTGCAAACCTGTTTACTGTTGAAGTGGATTATGGAGTTCTTGATAAAGGGAAATAATTTAAAAAGTGAATATCAAGAAGCAAAACTCATATTTTATTAATGCCTTCCAAGAAATAACTTTTTATAACAACAATAACTGAAAGAATTGCTACTTTTGTTAGGCAGCTACAAATAAAGATACAAAGTCAGCCTGTTATCCTCTGTTGTTGTTTGTTAACTGAAGGATTTCATCTTTTTTTCAAAAGTAACAGAGGGTCCTGTGGCACCTTTAAGACTAACAGAAGTATTGGGAGCATAAGCTTTCCACGAAAGGTTCTTACCCACGAAAGCTTATGCTCCCAATACTTCTGTTAGTCTTAAAGGTGCCACAGGACCCTCTGTTACTTTTTACAGATTCAGACTAACACGGCTACCCCTCTGATCTTTTTTTCACTACCCTTTGTCATACTGGCCGCTGAAATGTTTCCTTAGAAATACAATATTGCAAAATGTCTTTTAGTTGTTTGTATAGTGGAACTTTAATGCAACTGTCTTGAAACAAGATTTCAGAATGCTCATCCAATCTACAATCCATGTGAGTTTTATCACAGGATATAATTTTAAAACTACCTGGTACTCCTTTCCCATCAAAGCTTTGATCTCTGTCCTGTATATTATTAAAAAGGGATTTATAATGAAAGTTTTCAGAGGTACATTAAAAGTATGCTGAACATTGCCATACAATTAAGCTTTAGGAACTGTGCATAGCAGTGGATGCATATGCCAGGTTTTGGGGGGGGGGGAAAAATCATGAAAAATTTAAATTAACATCTTACAAAAAAATCACAACAATAACTTTGTATGTTTTTTCTGGCAGAACTAGAAGATAGACTTTTATGCATACTTCTCATTAATGTACTTAGATACTACAATGATAATCTTTATAAAGATAGGGTTACCATATTTCAGCAAGCAAAAAAGAGGACGGGAGGAGCCCCGCCCTAGCCCCGCCCCCGTCCTGCTCTAGCCCCGCCCCTGCCCCTCCCACTTCCCACCCCCCTCAGAACCCCCAACCCTCCCCCCCGCTCCTTGTCCCCTGACTGCCCCCTCCTGGGACCCCTGCCCCTAACTGCCCCCCAGGACTCCACCCCCTACCTAAGCCTCCCTGCCTCTTGTCCCCTGACTGCCCCCTCCTGAGACCCTCCCCCCATCCTAACTGGCCCCCTAGGACCCTACCTGTACCCTGACTGCCCCAACCCTTATCCACACCCCCACCCCCAGACAGACCCCTGGGACTCCCACGCCCCATCCAACCACTCCCCACCCCCTGACAGCCCCCCACAGAACTCCCGACCCATCTAAACCCCTCTGCTCCCTGTCCCCTGACTGCTCCGATCCCTCTCCCCACTCCTGCCCCCTGACAGCCCCGCCCCCAGAACTCCCAACACCCCCCCCGCTCCTTGTCCCCTGACTGCCCCTTCCTGGGACCCCTGCTCCTAACTGCCCTCCAGAACCCCACCCCCTACCTAAGCCTCCCTGTTCCTTAACAGCCCCCCCACCCTAACTGCCCCCCAGGACCCTACCCCCTACCTCTACCCTGACTGCCCAAAACCTTATCCACCCCCCCCAGAAAGCCCCCCCTGAACTCCCGACCCCCCCATCTCTTGACTGCCCCCTCCAAAACCTCCCTGCCCCTTCTCCGACCCCCTGGCCCCCTTGTTGTTGGACTTCGCCTAACGTCTCTGTGAACTTGCTCAGGAACGGCCTGAGCCGCTCGTCCCGGCACGCTGGGCAGCAGTGGAGGAGGAGCGGGGGAGGAGCTCCAGACTGCCGGAGGCGATCTGCGAATGCAGGGAGGGAGGGAGTGATCTCTGCTGCAGGGGAAGCGGAGGAGGGGCTCTCTCTGGCTGTCAGAGCCCCATGTAAGTGGCACCATCCAGCCGGCTGCCCTGTTAGCCGCGCGCGCTCTGCGGGGGGAGGGAGGGGGAAGTCCGGACATTTACAAATTCCCCCCGGACGCTATTTTTAGCTCAAAAAGATGGACGTGTCCGGGGGAATCCGGACGAATGGTAACCCTAAAAAGATCTAGAAAATTAACAATATTAAAGCAAAATGACCACTTTGTGCAGAGTGTGCCTGCTTGCCTGTTAAGAGGTAAATACCATGGGGAAACTATTACACCACTTACACATCTGCTCCTATTGGCATCTGGATGTTATTGAGTATGTTTACTTTGATCTGTAAAGCCATAAAGATGTGGGATTCTGAAAGACTGCCTGTTTCCTTATGTACTGTCATAGCAGTGAAGATTAGTTGGAGTACTTAAGTAATTAGACTTGTCTGGGGAATGGTGCTATTCCCAATGCAAGGCCCCTTACTCTTGAAGTTCACTTCCCCAGTTGGTCTGCAGTCATTTGACTTTTAGGACACAATGGAAGGCCCATTTGTTCTTCTCAGGTTTTAATCCGCTGGCAGTGTGGGTATATAGGTGTTAATTTGATATCTCACCCCCACCCCCACCCCGTATATATTTTGTAGCATTTTTTTTAAAATATTGTGTGCACATATCCTGATGTAGTCAAATATATTGTGGTACATAAAAAACATACTTTAAGCTGTACAACATTTTTACTCTATGTACAATTTTTAAGGCTTCATTTAACAGCTGAAAGAGAGGTTGTGGAGTTATTTGGAAATAGGACATAAACAGAATTTCATGTTGATTTGAACCATAAAATTTACAGCAGTGATACCAGTTATTTTTATATCTGATTGGTATAAAAAGAAATCATTGCTGAATTTCATCAGCTTTGATTTCTTGGTGTACCAGTTTCATCCAAACACTTACAAACAAATATTTTAACAGTTTTATCATGTAAATCTCCTTGGCTATTCAGATTGCTTCCATGAAAAATAGCTTGTTAGTAATTGCAGCATTCTACAATGATCTGTTTTTAAAGTTACAAACTAAGTAAACTTGGCTTAGTTTCAGGATCCTGGATTGGCATGTTGCCAATTTCTTACATATATCTGTGCTCTTTGACTATTCTAGCATTTTGTATTCAGGTGTAGTGTTAATAAATCAAAAGCTTTCAATACAAATAAAGTTTACTATCAAAAAATTCATTAAATGAAGACAGCCCTGTGGATGTTTTGTTTTTAATTGATGGGAATCTAGGATTGAGAAACATTACTAATACTTTGCTGTATAGCACCTACTATTCCAGGATCTCAAGGTATTTTACATACATTCATTAAGCCTCACAAGAACGCTGAGGAGATTGGTAAATATTATATTAATTTTTAGATGGGGAAACTGAGGCATAGGGTCACCTTAGTTTTATAGTGAATAAGTGACAAGTGTTGTTGATTGATTTCCTTGTTCTAAAAAGTAAATTTCACAACCTCCTGAATGCTGGTGTATTTTACATGGCAATTATGAATGATGCTAAGGCTCTCAAAATTCAATAATTTAAACTTTCATTTTGTAAAAATCTAATTGAAATGGCAGAAGCCTAAACATAAAATGTAAACTTTGAGCACTGGCTGAATTTTTCATGGTGGTTTGATGAAAAATGGATTGATACACAAGGACTAATAAGAGTGCCTTTCTATGCACCCTTTTAATGCTCTGGGATCTGCCTTTTGCCCACATTGCACCTCCTAAAGCATTCTCAACCAGATATCTGGGGCCCCCTGGGGGGCCATGAGCAGGTTTCAGGGGGTCCACCAAGCAGGGCTAGTGTTAGACTCGCTGGGGCCCGGGGCAGAAAGCTGAAGCCCCGCTGCATGGGGCTGAAGCCCAGGGCTCTGAGCCCTTCCACTTGGGACTGAAGCTGAAGCCTGCGCAACTTAGCTTCATGGAGGCCCCTGTAGCATGGGGCCCCAGGCAATTGCACTGCTTGCTACCCCCTAATGCCAATCCTGGTTTTTATACGCAGAAAAACATTTGTTGTGGTACAGGTGGGCCGTGGAGTTTTTATAGCATGTTGGGGGGCTTTAGGAACAAAAAGGTTGAGAACCCCTGTCCTAATGTACTGATTCTGACATCAGCTATACATAGGAAGTGTTTGTCTATAGAGCATTTTATAACTTTTTAAACATAACACATAATATGTGCCAAGCCAAACCTCCAATGCATTTGGTGTTGTATCTGCTACCACCGACTCTGTTTGGGGAGGAAATGATTGACTGCATGTAGCCTGGGGAAAAGTTTCCTGAGCTTGATAATAGGAAGCCAGGAGTTCAAATCTTTCTTCTTCTAACTGCTGTTTATATTCCCATGCACTTCACTACCCTTATTATTATTAACTAGGGACGTAAACACCAACCTTAAAATGCAGTCAGGGAGGTGCTGCTGAACACTCCCACTCACACAGTTTTAAAATAAGTTATCAGAGAGTTTATAGAATGTCACTGCCAGTACAGTCAGGAATAAAATCCAGGTCTGAAATGTGACAAATCCAAACCTTATCCAGTGCACCACAGTGTGTTTCAAGTTGACTGATCCAGCTTTGGTTATTGTGACTCTAAACATCATAAATGACACTGTTAATGCAAGAGCCACAGAGAAACTACAGTGTGTCTCAGGAAATGAGGGACGACACAGACTCCTCCATGCATGTTTTCCCCAGCTGGTAAGGTATGTCATCACTGCTGCATAAGGAGGATTGCTCTTGATAGTGTACTTACTTTTAGGAACTTTTAAAAGGGGATGAAATACTATAGGTTTATGGAATTTACTGAGGTATGTCACAATCTTGCTCACCCTTCAGGAGAGTTGACATAGTCAGAAGCAGCTTCAGCAGCCCAGTTTCTCCATCTGATTCCCAAGAAGAAGCAGCTTCCCTTCTCCCTGATCCTGGGCAGCTATGCACTGAGGTGCACCAAAGCTGTATTTAAAACAACAGAAACACGCACATCTATGAAATTAACAAATATAAACTATGTTTAGTGACACTTAAGGTTGCACCAGGACCCATCCATTCTACCCATGAAGTGGGGTAAGTACTTCTTTTTAGTGTCTGTTGGAGATGGAAGTGAAAGACTTATCAAATGTTGGAGTGCATTGTCACCAACATTGTCCGCAATATGAAGGTGGAATGGCATGTAGGCATTTCCTCTTATCTTTGTATTTTTGTGCTGTTAAGGCTTTGTCCTGATGCAACCTTAACTGTTACTAAATGTAGTTTTTGTTTCTACTTTAATTTTAAGAATGACACTGTTTTTTACATGAAAATTGCTTTTCTCCTGAAGATCTGTGTGCTCAAGGAAGTTTGATCGGAATTCTTTTTTCCAGGATCTAAGAATGCTTTGTAAATACTGGGGGGGGAAATAAGAAAAATGCTGTAGTTATTATCATAGAAAAGTAGGACTGGAAGGGACCTTGATAGGTCCCCTAGTCCAGTCCCCTGACTTGAGGCAGGACTAAGTATTATCTAGACCATCCCTGACAGGTATTTGTCTAACCTATTCCTAAAACCCTCCAATATCAGAGATTCCACCACTTCCCTAGGTAATTTGGTTCGGGGCTTAACTACCCTTACAGTTAGGAAGATTTTCCTAATGTCTAACCTAAATCTCCGTTGCTGCAATTTAAGCCCATTACTTGTCCTGTCCTCAGTGGTTAAGGAGAACAGTTTATCACCCCCCACTTTATAACAACCTTTCATGTACTTGAAGACTGTTACCATGTCCCACCTCAGCTTCTCTTCTCCAGATTAAACAAACCTAATTTTTTTCAATCTTTCCTCATAGGTCATGTTTTCTAGGCCTTTAATCATTTTTGTTGCTCTCCTCTGGACATTCTCCAATTTGTCCACATCTTTCCCAAAGTATGGTGCCCAGAAATGGGTCCAGTACTCTAATTGAGGCCTTATCAGGACTGAGTAGAATGGAAAAATTGCTTTTCGCGTCTTGCTTACAACACTTATGTTCAATACTGAAGATTTGTTGACTTTTAGATGTAGAATAGTGATTTCAGTGTTTGAAATTTTGTATTTTTCACTGTAATGTCCAAGGAGATTTACACCCTGGATTATATGAGGTAGCTGTTTATTTGATTCCTATGAAGACGTGGAGGGAGGGGCAAACTGTGTTTAGAAGCCACATGCTGTAATCTCTATATTAAAAATAAATCTTTAATTTAGATTAGGGTGATTTGCTTCATAACCAAAAAAAATACAGTTTTATAATTTGAGTTCAATTGTGGCTGTATAGACTGATTATTTTGTTGTTAGTTGGTTGTTACTTGGGTTTTCTGCCACAGATAAATTAGACATAGTAGCTGATTTTTTCAGTTGTCTTAGTTTTTCGATGCCAAACTTGATGCTTTAAAGAGGTCTGATTTTCAGTTGGACATGCATAGATTTAGAAATCCAGAACCACAGTAGCTTTTGGAAAATTTAGCCCATTGTTACTGGTTTTCAGGGTCATACTTTGGGTACAACTGAAGTTATATATATTTGTTAGAACATAAGAATGGCCGTACTGGGTCAGACCAAAGGTCCATCCAGCCCAGTATCCTGTCTACCAACAGTGACCAATGCCAGGTGTCCCAGAGGGAATCAGCCTAACAGGTAATGATTAAGTGATCTCTCTTCTGTCATCCATCTCCACCCTCTGACAAACAGAGGCTAGGGACACCATTCCTTACCCATCCTGGCTAATAGCCATTAATGGACTTAACCTCCATGAATTTATCTAGTTCTCTTTTAAGCCCTGTTATAGTCCTAGCCTTCACAACCTCCTCAGGCAAGGAGTTCCACAGGTTGACTGTGTGCTGTGTGAATAAGAACTTCCTTTTATTTGTTTTAAACCTGCTGCCCATTAATTTCATTTGGTGGCCCCTAGTTCTTATATTATGGGAACAAGTAAATAACTTTTCCTTATTCACTTTCTCCACACCACTCATGATTTTATATACCTCTATCATATCCCCCCTTAGTCTCCTCTTTTCCAAGCTGAAAAAGTCCTAGCTTCTTTACTCTCTCCTCATATGGGACCCGTTCCAAACCCCTAATCATTTTAGTTGCCCTTCTCTGAACCTTTTCTGATGCCAGTATATCTTTTTTGAGATGAGAAGACCACATCTGTACGCAGTATTCAAGATGTGGGCGTACCATGGATTTATATAAGGGCAATAAGATATTCTCCATCTTATTCTCTATTCCTTTTTGGATGATTCCTAACATCCTGTTTGCTTTTTTTGACTGCCGCTGCGCACTGCGTGGACGTCTTCAGAGAACTATCCACGATGACTCCAAGATCTCTTTCCTGATTCATTGTAGCTAAATTAGCCCCCATCATATTGTATGTATAGTTGGGGTTATTTTTTCCAGTGTGCATTACTTTACATTTATGCACATTAAATTTTATTTGCCATTTTTTTGCCCAATCACTTAGTTTTGTGAGATCTTTTTGAAGTTCTTCACAGTCTGCTTTGCTCTTAACTATCTTGAGCAGTTTAGTATCATCTACAAATTTTGCCACCTCACTGTTTACCCCTTTCTCCAGATCATTTATGAATAAGTTGAATAGGATTGGTCCTAGGACTTACCGTTGGGAAACACCAGTAGTTACCCCTCTCCATTCTGAAAATTTACCATTTATTGCTACCCTTTGTTTCCTGTCTTTTAACCAGTTCTCAATCCATGAAAGGATCTTCCCTCTTATCCCATGACAACTTAATTTACATAAGAGCCTTTGGTGAGGGATCTTGTCAAAGGCTTTCTGGAAATCTAAGTACACTATGTCCACCGGATCCCCCTTGTCCACATGTTTGTTGACCCCTTCAAAGAACTCTAATAGATTAGTAAGACATGATTTCCCTTTACAGAAACCACGCTGACTTTTGAACAACAATTTATGTTCTTCTATGTGTCTGACAATTTTATTCTTTACTATTGTTTCAACTAATTTGCCCGGTACTGACGTTAGACTTACCAGTCTGTAATTGCCGGGATCACCTCTAGAGCCCTTTTAAAATATTGGCGTTATATTAGCTATCTTCCAGTCATTGAGTACAGAAGCTGATTTAAAGGACAGGTTACAAATCATAGTTAATAGTTCCGCAATTTCAAATTTGAGTTCTTTCAGAACGCTTGGGTGAATGCCATCTGGTCCCGGTGACTTGTTACTGTTAAGTTTATCAGTTAATTCCAAAACCTCCTCTAGTGACACTTCAATCTGTGACAATTCCTCAGATTTGTCACCTACAAAGGACGGCTCAGGTTTGGGAATCTCCCTAACATCCTCAGCCGTGAAGACTGAAGCAAAGAATTCATTTAGTTTCTCCGCAATTACTTTATCGTCTTTAAGTGCTTCTTTTGTATCTCGATCGTCCAGGAGCCCCACTGGTTGTTTAGCAGGCCTCCTGCTTCTGATGTACTTTAAAAACATTGTATTACCTTTTCCCCCTTCTCCTCTCCCCAATCACTGCAATGGATACTCTTAAACAGTTTCACTCAGTGATTTGCAAGTCATCACCAGTTATTTTCATTGGCTTTAGTTTCCCCAGCGATCCCTATATTATCATATACGATTTGTATTACAGTAGCACTGGTATGCTCCACTTAGGATCAGAGCCTCATTTTTCTGGGTGCTGTACAACCATACAATATATAATATTCCATGCTTCAAATACCTTACAAACTCAGATATCTTTACAATATTTTGTTTGCCACCTATTGTTTGTTTGCCACCAGCTAGTTCACCATAAATCAGTAAGAAAGGTTGCCCTACAACAACAAAAGGGAGTGGTTATTTTCTGGGCTGCTATTCCATAGCAACAAAAATAAAAGCATTCAAGTAATGCTTCTTCCTTTCTGACATAAATGGTGACTTATCCTGAAGACTCATTTTTCATCTTTATCTTTTTAATTTCTTATGTAAAATTTCATCCCTTTATTATTTCTGAGTTCCTGTACAATATAAATAACAACAGGCTGATAAATATTCACTCAAATATGGCATGGCTGCACAAACAAAACAAAAAACAGACTAATCTTAAAGTGCTTCCTTACAGCTTTTTACTAATGAAAAACTGAGTCTTAAAATTCTAAGGAGTGGCTACAGTAAAAAGTCAAATCTGAAACAAAATTGAGGCTTTATAAAAGCAAAATAGAAGACTACTGTCTGTGAAACCCACAACACCACAGCGTAGAGGGGAAAAAATACTGGAAAAGTAAGTCTGTACTTGGAAATCAATGATATTTTAAATCTATTATATAAGGTTCTCACTGGGGGGAAAAGGAAAGTTAAAACGGTTGTGTGCTGCTCACTTTTTTGTCTTAAGCAAGGGCAATAAGATAACTACTTTAGCAAATTATACAAATTAGCTTTTAACTATAACTTCATATTGTATACAACATGAGCTAAATTGTGCTTCCACTGATGTGAATGTAATAAAATAGTTTTGAGTAATTTTCTAAAATTTTAGAAAGTATCTGCATATAAGCAATTAAGATAAATTGTTTATTTGCTTGAATGCTGACAGTGTGGTGAGCTACTGTGCTGAAGAGACATGCTGTGGTTTACAATTTAAGGCCCCAGTCCTGACCCCTATGCCTGTTGTGGACCCCATTTAAGTGGATGGTGCTCTGTGTGTACTCAGGTTCTCTGCCCACATGAATCTTGTTACAGGATTGGGGTTTGAGACCAACAATAGACCACAGTTCAGACACTAAATACCAAGTGAATAGCAGATGGAACTGTCACATAGTAATTCAGCAGCATTTTTGTTTGTTTGGTTTTGTTTTTTAAATAGTAGTGGTACCTTTTCAGTACATAACACTGAAAAGCTTTGTGAAAGAGATTTGAAAGAGTTATAAAGCCACAGAAATGAGGCGAAAAGGATGTCGGACACTGTGGTATATACCCATAAAAAACATGGAGGACTACCTATCTGATTTACGACCTCATTCCATCATTAAATGCATTGGACAATGGGACAGAATAACACAATTAAGTGGAAAAAAACTGGGAGGTGTTCAAAAATGTGTACATTTAAGGAAGTATGTTTCCTTAAGGATAAATTATCAGGGGAAATGAGGTATTAAGAAGGAGAGAGACAGCACAGTGAAATCAAAAATGAAAACTTTTTTCCATAAAAACCCCAAGGTGTAGGTAGAGAGGGAGAGTTGCTTTTTATTCCAAAATATCTTTTACATTGTCTATCTGTAGTATTTCTAAGGCACCTATCCCATTGATATTTAAGTGTATGCAAAATGTAACAGTAGTAGCAGAGTCTATAATACAAATGTTTCTTATCATATCCCAATGAACAGAGAGGAGTGTTTTTATGTGTTTGGGGATTTTCAGTACTAGTGAGTGTCTCTTGTGGGTGAAAGTTTTGTTGAAAATTGTGACATACCTTTGGACCTGTAGAGACAAGGTGGATGAGGAAATATCTTTTATTGGACCAACTTCTGTTGGCGAGAGACACAAGCTTTTGAGCCACAAAGAGCTTTTCTTCAGGTCTTTGGACCTCTACACAGTTAGACTCAGGGTCATTATGCTTTAATGGTGTCATTCCTGCCTTGCTTTGGCAATGGAATACTCTTTCCTTAAGAGATTATTTTTTTTGTATCCAACAGCTGCTCCAGTAAGTCACATAAGTACTTGATCAATCAATCTTTCCTTATCTTGAATAGCTAGTATGCTAGCATTTTTAGATTTGATCTGATTTTTCCAGATATTTGACTTTTTTTCTATGAAGTCCTGTATTCTTCTTTAAACAGAGCAACATTTATATGTTTAATACTCTTACAGTTACATTGTGCAGTGAGATTTTGCTGTTTTTTGTTGAGAGTCCCTCTGTCTCATCCTGGAAGGGAAGTTCCAGACAAACAGCTAGCGTTATGATTCCCCCCAGTGGAAATAAGGAATAATTTAGTTGAGGTGGTCCTGCTTTGAGCAGGGGGTTGGACTAGATGACCTCCTGAGGTCTCTTCCAACCCTAATCTTCTATGATTCTATGAAATAATAAAAAGGTGTTAACCTAGGAAGTAGACAAGACTGAGCTCCCTCCCTCTCACCCACCCATCCATTTTCTTTGCCTCTTGACATTGGAAACTTGGAGTATTCACCTCAGCCATCTCCTAAACTCTACTCCTGAAACAAAAAATAAGGGCTGTACAAAAAAGCCTCATAAGAATGACATGGGCAATCACCTATCTAATAACAATCAACATAGCAGGACATAGGCACTAACTCCGTGGGTGCTCAGGGCTGGAGCACCTACGGGTAAAAAATAGTGGGTGCTCAGCACCCACCGGCAGCCCCACTGATCAGCGCCTGCGTCTCCCATTCGCTGGGATCAGCTGTTCAGCAGCGTGCAGGAGAAGGTGGGAGGAGGGGCCAGAGCAAGGCCAGGTCATGCTCGGGGTTGGGAAGAGGCGGGGTGGGGGTGGGGCCTTCGGGGAAGGGATGGAGGATGGTGGGGCCTGGGACCGAGCAGGGGCAAGCACCCCCTGGAGAATTGACAAAGTTGGTGCCTCTGGAGCAGGGGACAATTGACTTTGTCTCAGACTTCACATTCCCCTTGCCTCCTTACTCTTGGAGTTTAAGTTTTTGTTTTTTAAGGAAGGCCTAAAATGATAGAGAGAGAGGCTTTTGAAATAAAAATATCAAACACTGTGCTGTATATGGAAAGGGGGATCTGAGATAGAACGCAGTCAGCAAAGAGGCTGGCTGTGGGCACAAACACTAAAATGGGAGTGAAGTCTCACCCTGTAGCATGATGGTTTTGGTTGGCAGTTTCCCCTGTGCCTATCTTTTACTTTCCAAAATAACCAAGAATAAGGCTCAGAATAAATAAATTTAGATTTACTACCATATAGTGTTTGTTGTTTGTACTACTGTATTTCCTGCTACTGCAAAGTATTCTTACATTCCCATTTTACAAAACATTGTGAGGATTGGTGATTAGCCATAAAGAGCCTACTCCTCCTCACCATAACTTGTGTGAAATTGTCATTGACCTTAATGAGAGTTTTTCATAATGCAATCCGGATTTAGTCCTTAGTAGACAAAATGTTATATGCTGCTGTGCATAGTACATTTTTCATTTAATTCTTAAAATGTTTTGTGTTTATATTTGAGATTAAAATTACTCCATTTATTGATAATGTAAATCCAGAAATGTTTATGTGTGGTCAGATTCCAAGCAAAGACTAACAAGTCTGAGTATAAATTCTGCACATGCCCAGTGATGGTGTACAGCAACTATTTAGAATATTACAGAATACAGTATTTACATTATTTTGGTACTCTGGAATGCTAATGGAGTAGTTTAGGTCTATTTATATTTACTTTAAGGTTGAGCAACCCCAATAATTCTGGAAAACTACTATGCGTGTCAATGTCAAGAGTACTGTAAATTAGATCTTTTCCTCTTTTTTAATTCTGCTAAAGTGATTTATCTAATAGATGAATATTGGTGTATTGCACAATTTAAAAATATTGGTCTTTAAAATGTAATAGGATTGTTTAAAAAACAAAACTCTGCAATCAGTGTGTTTTAAATCTGCAGTTGGATTTACATGCCTGTCAACATCTGGACTTTTTGACTTGTAAACTAAGCCTTCAAAAACTCTTCCATGGAAGATATGGAGAAGAAAATGTATTGTATATGTTCAGAAAATTCATGGCAACAAAATACGGTCCATGGCCAGTGCAAAATAGAATATCCTGCAAATTGTATATAAGCGCACTGGAGCAGACTTAAGTAGAAAAAAGATATTTCTATTCTCTCTTTGTAGAAGGGAAATGGTAAAATGTGGTACTTCTGAAAAAAATTACCACAAACATTGTCAATATTTGTTAATGTGCTTGGGACTGTGCAGTACACAGAAGACCATGGAGAGCTGAGCATCTAAAAGACAGACACATAGGAGATAGATGGGATGCACTTCAAAATCTAGATATTGGCATGAGTGGTGATTTCCTTTTCTCCTTATAGATTCACTTTTTGTAGAAGGATATACAGAGAATGTTACAGACAGAAAGGGTGATGTCATGAAAAACTGCAACAGGGGAGGGCAGCATGGTAAAATGAATGGGGGATGGTGGGAGAAGGTGAACAGTGCAGTGAGAGTAGAATCAGTGGAATAGTAGACGGGACAAGTAGTGAAGGATTTATAGAAAATTCTCATGTAACCTGAGGATATATTAGAAAGAGACTTCAGACACAGTGTTCCATAACATCGTAAAGTATGAAATATTATTTTCACAAAAGAAACTTTCTATGACATACCACAAAGCAACACTCTTGGAGAAATGCTTCCTAGGCTAGTGGTTAACCCCTTTCATCTAAACTCCCATAATGAAGATGTTAGGCTAGGTCTACACTACCCGCCTGAATCGGCGGGTAGAAATCGACCTCTCGGTGATTGAGGGGACGCGACAATCGATCCCCGAATCGACGCTCTTACTCCACCAGCGAAGGTGGGAGTAAGCGCCGTCGACGGGAAGCTGCAGAGGTCAATTTTTGCCGCCGTCCCTACAGCAGGGTAAGTCGGCTGCGATACGTCGAATTCAGCTACGCTATTCGCGTAGCTGAATTTGCGTATCTTAAATCGACCCTCCCCTTGAGTGAAGACGTACCCTGAGATACAGCAGTCTTAAAACACAACATAAAACTTATTGTATGGCATTTTAGCTGCTTATGCCCTCCTGCAGAAGATGGGACAGCTAACATTGCTATCACTTAGATAAAGGGGGCGGGGGGGAATTAACAATGAATGCAAATTTTTTCTGACAAAACTGCATGAGAAGGGGCAGGCAGTGGGAATGTCTAAGGCCCCTGTTTTCAAAGTCATTATGTACCAAATACACACTCTGATATAGGATAATTTTAATGGAGGAGGCAATGCAAAATCAGTTGCAAAACAAACTACAGCTGCTAAACTTGGTTATGGAGCATGAAAGACACAGCTTTCTTATGTCCCTGTTTACACCAACTTCACTCTTCAGAAATTTACCATTGTTGGAATGAATCTCAGGCTAGGTCTACACTACCCGCCTGAATCGGCGGGTAGAAATCGACCTCTCGGGGATCGATTTATCGCGTCCCGTTGGGACGCGACAATCGATCCCCGAATCGACGCTCTTACTCCACCAGCGAAGGTGGGAGTAAGCGCCGTCGACAGGAAGCCGCAGAGGTCGATTTTGCCACCGTCCATACAGCAGGGTAAGTCGGCTGCGATACGTCGAATTCAGCTACGCTATTCGCGTAGCTGAATTTGCGTATCTTAAATCGACACACACCCCCCCTGTAGTGAAGACGTAGCCTCAGTTGCATAGTAAATGAGGCTGTTTGTAGGATCGCTGCCTTATTGCCTCTGGAAGTTGGAAGACAGAGCAAACAAGACAGTGGGCTGCAGAAAGAGAGTGGATGGTCTTGTGCATAAGTCAGGTGAATGCTACTGAGGAGAACTTAGTTCTATCTATGCTTCTGTCATAGAGTTCTTATTTAGATGCTGAGCAAGTCACTTAAACCAAAATGTTGGCAGGTGGCAACTAATTGCGTGTTCTGCATTTTCTGGGTAGTCAGCCTGAGACACCAGTGGTGTGATATGCAGAAGCATTGCACACTCGCAACTGAAGTTAATGGGAGCTGTGGCAGCTCAGCACCTCTTGTAAAAAGGCAGTGTGGTTTGGAAGAATGAGCATAGTATTTCGGAGTCAGGAGGTCCTGAGTTCTAATTCTGGCAGTGCCACTGATTTTACTGGGTGGCCTCCTTCAAGTTTCATTGAGGCTATCTGTAGTGAATATATATGCATTAATGTTTGTGAGGCACTCAGGTATTATGGCAATGAGTCTTCTTAAAAAAAGACCATATAAGGAAATGAACAATTCTGTATTAATCACAGGTTTTGCATGATATATATTAAATAAGGCAGAAGACACTAACTGAATGATAAGGATAAAAATATTGAATAGCTGCCTCATTCCCTGAGCTCTGTTCATTCTGTGCACTGAATGAGGCAGGAGTCCTGTGGAAAAAATATGTAACCCTGTAATTAAAAAGCATATGATAATGTATATGTACAAGGAGGCTGAATTAATTTTGAACGGGCAATCTTAAATTCTGGCATTTGCTAATTTTAGAATGCTTGACTTTCCAGACTCAATAATAATCTTTTAACATAGCTTTGGATTTTTCATATATAATTTACAAAAGAAAGTAAAGAACATTTCCTAAAACACCAAATGTCCTATAGCACCGAATATCGAAAGAACTCAAAAAAAAAAAAAAAAAAAAAAGTGTGTGTGTGTGGGGGAATACAAAGAGAAGTGTTACCTTGTTTAATGGAAGAACAGACAGAACATCGTTATTTGTATTCTAGTGATATGCATCTTCACAGGTTTGTGTTTCTGGTAAATGTTTTGCAGTTCTAACAGATTCATAGAGGCCTTTCCCTAGAGATGTATGGACAACATTCTGAGCAGTCTAAAGTTTAATAACAGAGTCTCTAGCCAAAAGTTATGGGTTTTTTTATTAAAATCAAGTGTTCTCAATTAAAGCGCATATATGGAGAATTGGATAAAAGCCTACAATAATTGTAACTCATCTAATGATTCTTTACTAGAAACTTCTGATCTGATCTTTATTAGTGGTAATAAATGGGCTGATAGCACTACTGACAATCCAATGCATTTTATTAAGTAGTTTTCATACCTTTACAACAGCATCAGAAATGTAGCTTCTTAAGTTCTGCATGTCATAAAAATAAAATCTTCTGGTGCATCCTTAATTAATGAAAGAGCAGTCTTGTCAGTGTGTTTAATGATGTTGATAGCATAGTGCTAAAGCTGATCCCAAGCAGAAACAGCTGCTAATAGGTAGATTTCAGGGACTTTCAATGTTCCTATATCAAATCCCTGTTTACAGGTATTTATAAATCAGATATAAAAATTATCCATCAACTAGGGTGACCAGACAGCAAGTGTGAAAAATCGGGATGGGGGAGGGGGGTAATAGGAGCCTATATAAGAAAAAGACCCCAAAATTGGGACTGTCCCTATAAAATCGGGACATCTGGTCACCCTACCATCAACTGAATATTGTCATACAGGGTTAACCTTGCAATTTTCTGCATGTCTTTTAGAGTCCCTCTCAAGATTTAAGTTTTTAACAAACTTTCAAAGGCGTTGCAAAGGCCACACAATTAGATGGGCCCAGCTTAAAAATGTGTGAAGTCATGGGTGTAGTTTGGAGCAGGCTTGGGGGGATGTTGCCCCCCAAACTGCAAGCCTCAGGCAGGCGAAGAATTTGTCCCCCCACTCATGTGTGGCCTCATTGGCCTGGCTGGAGCTCCGTCATCCCCCTTCTCCCCAAATATAGAAGTCAAACACGCCTAAGGGTGAAGTTATGAATCTAGATGTGGAAATTGTATGCCATTTTGATTCTGCTTTTCTAGATTCAGTTGAAAATTATGATTGCTACCTCTACAAATCTATAGGAAATTTTGCCAAATTCTACAGCAGGGGTCGGCAACGTTTGGCATGCAGCTCGCCAGGGTAAGCACCCTAGCGGGCCAGTTTATTTACCTGCTGACGCGGCAGGTTCGGCCGATCGCGGCCCCCACTGGCCGCGGTTCGCCGTCCCGGGCCAATGGGGGCGGCGGGAAGCGGCGCGGGTGAGGGATGTGCTGGCCGTGGCTTCCCGCTGCCCCCATTGGCCCGGGACGGCGAACCGCGGCCAGTGGGGGCCGCGATCGGCCGAACCTGCCGCGTCAGCAGGTAAATAAACTGGCCCGGCCCGCTAGGGTGTTTACCCTGGCGAGCCGCGTGCCAAACGTTGCCGACCCCTGTTCTACAGGATCCATTCCCATATTGTGAGATAGCTCAGTGGTTTGAGCATTAGCCTGCTAAACCCAGGGCTGTAAATTCAATCCTTGAGGGGGCCATTTAGGGATCTGGGGCAAAAATCTGTCTGGGGATTGGTCCTGCTTTGAGCAGGGGGTTGGACTAGATGACCTCCTAAGGTCCCTTCCAACCCTGACGTTCTATGATAAGCTCTTCAAAAACCCACATAATTTAAAAAAAAATAAACTTTCCCCAAAGTGCATATGAAACACTGATTGTTTAGTAAATTATTTGTGTGTTTAGGGGGTATATCTTTTTTAAGTGACTTTTTTACAAAACTGAACCCCCATCTCCCCTATAACTTGCTTTCTTCTGGAGTCTTCTACTCACCTGAGAATCATTCTGATGTAATGCCCTTGGGACAATCCTTCCAGATAGTTTGATCAAGACTTTGGAATAACCAAAAAAAATCTTCGTAGACAATCCAGCCCATGTTTTAAAGATAGCTCCGGATGTGCTGGGGCAAAACTTTGGGAGTATAATGAGTGCTGCGATAGTCATACAACACAGATATAATGAAAAAAGCTTCATAGTTATGTACCGTATTAACAAAACTCTTTTGGATAGATTAAAACTTAAATATTTCCCTGTTTCTGAGACTTCTACTTAGGGGACCCAAAAAAGAGTGGTAAAAGTACTTGGTAAAACACTGCATTTGCATTTGCATCTTTAAAATGTGTAACTTAATTCCTGTAAAATGTCCTTTCCTGCTATTCTACTCATGCTGTATTGGCTGAATGTTTTTATTGAAATGGTCATCAGCTGAAGAAACATCATCAATTTGAATGCGGTCAGTTAAAAAAAATCATGTGCTATATAAGTCCCTGAGTCTCCTTGCCAATTGTTGTCATTTTGCAATTGTACTTTCCGGTTCTTGGTTGTTGTTTTTTGTTTGTTTGTTTGTTTTAAATTCTCTCCATTATTGTGTGAAAGACCCACACAATCAGGAAACTAACTGTATGGGGGAAAGAATAACTGTCTGTGCAGACCACTATCATATGTACAAAGTAAACTGATAAATGTTTATTTTTTTTACAATATTGCCAACCCTAAGCATTCAACATTATGAGTCAGGCCCCCCAAAATAATGATATCTTGAATAATAAATACTGGATTCTCACTATTTACCTTCTAGTTTCTAATGTGCCAGGTGTTTCCACGTTTTTCTTCACAACCATGAGGGGCTAGAAACTTACTTTTATTATTCATTTATTTTAAATGAAAGCTGCAATTCTGAGTCACTGGCTTCTAAAAAATGTGGTTTTAAGGAAAACACCAAATAGTGTGAAACTTGTGATAAAATCACAAGAGTCAGCCACACTGTACCAATGCGCCTTCCCCCCCCCTCCACACACACACTTCTTAGAGCAATAACATACTTCTTAAACAGTTATTTGGGCCTCGTCTACACTTAGAAAGCTTAGGTCAACAGAGCTATGATGCTCGGCAGTGTGAAAAACCCATATTCCTGAGCACTGCAGCTATGCCAACCTAACCCCCGGTGTAGATGCCACGAGGTTAAAAGAAGAATGCTTCCCTCAACCTGGGGTATCACTGTAGTCTATGCCTGTGCTACTGAGTTACAGCGTTATAGCTGTGAGGCTGTAGCTATGCCACTATAGCACCTGTAGCGTAGATGTGGCCTTGCATTGTAAGCTTTTTAGGGCAGGGACTGTTTTTGTTATTTGTGTAAAGTGCTTGTACAATGAAAGCCCAATCCTTGATGTGTTGTTGTAATTCTAAATAATAATTTTAAAAAGCCAGTGTCCATCCCATCTAATAAAACTAAATATTGGCCTGGCCTAACTTGGCAGCCAAAGGGGCTGCCAGGCCAATTTTCATGCAGGATACTGTAAATGTATTTACTTATTTAGATGACATAGTGTCAGTCTCATATCCCTGGCACTTTGCAAAATGTAAGATAGCAGCTGTTCTCAGACCTACATACAAAGCAAAATCCTCCCTCCTTTCCTCTTCTAAAATCTGATTTGACTCAGCATATGTCTACTCTGTGAAGTTGTTGACAAAACTTTTGTCTTTCATGGATACTTAAAAAAGCCCCCCTGTGAAAGACAAAAGTTTTGCGGACGCAAGTGCCAGTGTGAACGCGGCTTTGTCAGCCTGAGCGCTCTCCTGCAGACAAAGCTAACGCCGCTCGCGGGGCTGGAAGTATTTTTTCCGCAAAAGTGCCAACAAAGTACTGACAAAGAGTGTTTACACATGCTGACTTTTAGTCGCTAAAAGCTGCCTGGTGTAGACAAGCCCCCTGAGCATGTCTACCTATGTGATGGGGATATTCAGGAAAGTTAAGGCAAATCAGCTAAAGGTGTGAAGTCAATGCATACAAGTTAAAGCATGTTAAACTCTGTGTGAATGCTCTCATTCAGGAGTAAAGGGGCTTTAATTCACCTCAGGAGGATTAAGTTACAGTTAACAAAGACCACTTTACTCCTGAATGGGAGCATCCCTGTGGCAATTTAATGTGCTTTAATTAATGCATATTGACTTCAAACCTTTAGTTGATTTGCCTTAACTTTCCTGAGTATTCTCATGTAGACATGGCCTAGGACAGCAGAATTATTTGGGCAGAACCGGCCTTTGTATTTTGAGGCACCTTTTTGTTAACTCCCCACTCCACCAAACATACTAGATCCCTATTTATCACACATTGCACAAAGCTAGTATAAACATTTTGAGAAGGATAGTGAGATCCTCTTCAAGAAACATCATATATGCAATTTTGGTTCATTTTACATAAAAATGAAAATGCAGAGGGAAATTCTTGTCCCTATAAGCCTCCTATTCCAGATGTAGAGTTCTCCTTCCTTTTGGTTATTGCTCTTTTTTCCTTACTATTTTAACCATCCAGAAATATACTAGGCTCCTCACAAAACCCAATTCATGGTCACTGTCCTGAGAGCATAAAACTTAAATTGCACATGACTCAATGAGTAATGGTCATAAATAGATGCATGAGGTGAGGAAAAGGTAAGATAAAGACGAAAATATCAGATGGTTATTCAAGGCACTGATCTTGTATTTGGATCTGCTAGCACAGATCCGGTTTTCGACCGGAATGCCCAGTCAAAAAGGGACCCTGGCAGCTCTGGTCAGCACCACCAACCGGGCCGTTAAAAGTCTGGTCAGCGGTGCTGTAGTGCTAAAGCAGGCTAGTCCCTACCTGTCTTGGCACAGAGCTACGCCCCAGAAGCGGCCAGCAGGTCTGACTCCTAAGTGGTGGGGGCACAGGGCTCTGCGCGCTGCCCCCACCCTGAGCACTGGCTGTGCACTTCCATTGGCTGGGAACGCAAGCCAACGGGAGCTGGGGGGGAGTGTTTGTGGGCAAGAGCAGTGCACAGAGCCTCCTGCCCCCCCCCCAAACTAGGAGCCGGACCTGCTGGCTGCTTCTGGGGTGCAGCGTGGAGCCAGGACAGGCAGGGAGCCTGCCTTAGCTCCACTGCACTGCTGACCAGGAGATGACCAAGGTAAGCCCATGCCCGAACCCCAACCCCCTGCCCCAGCCTTGAGCCCCCCCAAACCCAGAGCCCCCTTCTGCATCCCAAACCGTTCATCCCTGGCCCCACCTCAGAGCCCACACCCCCAGCCCAGAGCCCATACCCCCTTCTGCACCCCAACCCCCTACCTCAACCTACAGCCCCCTCCTGCATGCCCAATCTCTTGGCCCCACCCCCCAGCCTGGAGCCCCATCTTGCACCCCAAACTCCTCATCCCCAGCCCAGAGCCTGAACTCCCTCCTGCACCCCAACCCCTGCCTCAACCTGCAACCCCCTCCTGCACTCCAACTCCCTGTCCCAGCCCAGAGCCCCCTTCTGCACCCTGAACCCCTCATTTCTGGCCCCAACCTGCAGTCTGCACCCCCAGTTAGAGCCCTCCCAACCCCCTGCCCCAGCCCAGTGAAAGTGAGTGAGGGTGGGGGAGAGTGAGACACCGAGGGAGGGGGGATGTAGTGATCGGGGGCGGGGCAAAGGGGAAGGGGCGGGAGTAGTGTGTTTGGTTTTGTGCAATTAGAAAGTTGGCAACCCTCATCTGCAGTAGTGAGTCCTGATGCAAGATCAAGGACTGAGGCAAATACACAACTTTGTAACTGTAGTTGTTGAAGTCAGCTGATATTAAATTTGTCTAAACCTGTGTAAATCATATCCAGTCAGTCCAGAAAATAAAGACCATTCTGTTCCCAACATTCCTGTGTGTCACACAGGCATTACATCACTATGCAGTCATTCAAAAATGTATAGAATACCTTGATCCATGCAAGAGAGAGGCACATTTTCTTTACAAAAATTAGCGGCCAAGTGAGACCACTGACCATTGTTACAGGCCTTAGCATTAAAGCTAGTCTGTGAATTTGAACAGGTAGCACATGGTAGAATAATTAGAAACTGAGTATCTGAAAAGTAGGTATTTGCCAGGCTCGTGAAAACTAATTGCCAAATGAAAGTGTTAGCAAGCAGTAAAAGAACTGAAGTGCATCTATTTAAAATGTATACCTTCTATTTTTTTCTTTTACCTTGGTAAACAAATCAGAGACCAGATGTGTTTGCAATAAATATGGAGGCAATCCTAGCACATCACAAATCTGTCCAACACAAGGACTGTGGTGTCAGACGTGCAGTAAAGGCAACCTGGAGAGCTGGTTAATGGTGGGTTCAATAGAACCCCCATTTAAATTCAGGTCCTGGCCCACTATCAATGGGTTGTAAACTTATGTACAGTTGCCATACTATAACCTGTCTTTATAGAAAAATACCTCCAGTTAAACAAAAGAAGTAACAAAGCTGTGAACTCCCTTCTCTACAAGAAATCTAAATTCAACCCCTGGGGAGTGGGGGTAGACATTTCCCCTGGACTTTCTTCAGCAGAGCTAGATGAGGGCCAACCTGCCTGAGTGGAAGAGAAGTCTTGCTGCTCAGTAGGACAGGTATCAGTCATGTTGCACATATGCCCTTCATAGGCCCTTCATATGCCTTATAATTGAGGTAACCAGAAGACATCGGGTCTGCTACACAGTTTCCTGGATTCCAGTTCCTGATTCCCACATGGCTCTTGCCACTTCCCCGGGGCCAGTCTGCCTACTGCTTTTCTCTGTAAATCTTTCCCTCTTCCTCCTGACTACACTTGCTGTGCAGCCCCCACCCTTGTGAATCCCCTCCTTATGCTCCTTGTTATCCTTCAGTATTAATCCAGAGGCCTTAGATGGAGAGATGAATGTGCTGTTGAGGACTTCAGAGGGTGGGGCAAAAAGACAGAAGTGAGACATGGTATTGCCAAGGGGAGTCCTGATGATTGATGCTGGGGGAAGGAGTAGGGCACAGGAAAGGGGACATGTAAATTGAGTCATGGAGGTGAAGGGAAGAGAGCCCAAACTGAAACTGCTTGGGAAGCCCATTCATGAATGGTTATACCCTGTGCCCTCTCCAAGCTGTCCACCTCAATGAAATTGCTACTTATCCAGTGATTTTAAACAGATTTTAACTTCACATTGGCCATATAAATGCAAATTTAATCTTCACTCAGTTTTTCTTACTCATCCCCTTTCTTTTTTTCTTTTAGAAGGGAAAACGAAATGCAGACCCCCTCTTTATTAATGCATTGTCAAGGTTACAGATTTAAACACAGGAAGATAAAAAGCTAATTTTTTTCAGAACTCACTTTTCCACATGGCACATACTTAATTTAGGTTTGTATTTAACAGTCTTGTTATCAAAAATATTATGTGCCAGGTGGTCAGATTAATATTATTATGAGAGCCTTAACATTTTAGTTCCTGAGTTGTATGTCTTTTTAAAGCTGTAACAGTAGCATAATTGCATTGACAGTTTTTTGTGGTTTCATTTTTGCATTAAGATGTGGCTGATGCCTACATTGGTTAATGGGAGCAGTTCTACCGAATAATTTTCTCTCAGCTAAGAGATCACCTTTTCTTGACTACCTGTCCAGGGTTAGAGTATTCTTCCCCGTCAGTCCCCTGTTTGTAGGGGGATTAAGAACAATATGTACAGCTGAGAGTTCAATTTATCTGAGTGCGTGTGTGCTTGAAGTTGGTAGGTGCATTAGGAGTTCAGCAGAGAGGTGTGTGAGTGATTCCTCTCTGCACAGCGTCCCTCGGATGGCGCAATGCCTGCGCTGGAGGATAGTGGCAGTGCTGAGAGAGAGTTTTGTGAAAGTGAAGGCGTCTTTGCAGGCAGGAAGAGCCTGTCCTCTGTTTGCTCCACTCCGGCTTGAGTTTTTATTTATTATCCTTTTTTTTATTCTTGCTCTTTCTACGAAGTCAGATTGAAATCTACAGCGGTGACTATGCGAAGGAAGGCTGCTGGTACTGGATGCCAGGAATCGGCAGCTTTTAGAACCACCTGAAGTTTGCAGAAAAGGCAGCCGCAGTACAAGCTGCCGGGGCTACATTACGCCCGCCCTGGGAGGGGGGAGGAGGAGCCCGAGAGCCCTAACCTGGGCCATCTGCGTGTGATTTCTCTATTAATCCTCACCATTTCTTCTTATTTATAGACACTTTCTCCCTTTCAAAATGCAAGCGGAATGGGAGTGAAAAAGTGTGCTTTGAGGGGTCTGGTTCTTGTTCTCACGCGGAGAGAAGCAGTGCTCACACACACACACACTTATTCACAGACACAGCTTCCATCTGAGTTTGTGTCTCAAATTTATATGCTTCCTTCTCAGGAGAAACAGGATCTAGAGTAGGGAGAGAGTGTGTCTGAGAGAGAGGGAGAGCAGGAAATAAATTAGTTGCTCTCTCTTCACTTGAAGGGTGTGTACTGTTTCCTGGTTTCATAGTGAGGCAAACCGAGTTTGTCCACAGCACAGAGGGAGAAGTTGAATTATGATTGCACTCACACAAACATATATTTCAGTGCATAGGTTGAATGTGAGAGTGTCTTTAAAAACAATAACAACAACAACACCTTGTGATCCCATCTCAGGAGGACCAGGCTGTAGAGAAGGGCATGGGCAGGGGGAGTAGGAGGTATCTCTCTTCTCTTGTATGGGGTTTAGCATTACCCTTATGAGTGTTTTGTTCTAGTGTCTATTTCTTGGTCTGATATGGAGGCATTGCTGAAATTGGGCAGTCTAAAGAAAGAGATTTGATTATAATTAGATTACTTTCAAATAATAGGTTTATTTCTGTGTGTGCATGTGTGTGTGCAAAGTTGTGATCTGTCTCCAAAACAATAGGCGACAGGATATATTTACTTCTACTTGTAGGGTTCTGTCGTTTGACTGTGGCTAGAGAGGCAGTACTGAGTTTGTGCAGAGAAAGAGACTGGATTATAATTGCAGTCAAACGCGATTCTATACTTTCTGTTCACAGGTTTCATATGTGTGTGTTATTCCCAAATTAAGTGATCCCTTTTCAAGAGGAAGTGATCAGGGAGGGTCATAGGGTTGGGGAAGGACAGAAAGGAAATAAGGAACCCTCTCCCCTTTGGAAAAAGGTAAAAGCTGGATCTACCTGGATCCTGACTATTTTTGGCAGAGTCTTCTGTGTCATCAAAATAGAGAGCAAGTCTTCCTGATCCGACTGCCCCAAATAATTCCAGACACCAATACATACCAGAACTAGGGGTATTGTAAAAACCCAGATTTGGCAACTGGATCCAGACAACTTTTGGTCCCAAATTCTGATGCCTGAATAGAGAACAAGTCTAGTTACTCCTACTGCACCAAAAAAAGCCTGGATCCTGGCACATAATACATAAATGTCACAAAAACCCAGTTCTGGCACATGGATCCTTCCAAATCCATACAGGTTTTGGTCTTCACTCCAAAATTCCATGGCATTAATAGAGAACAGGTATAGTTACTGCTACTGCACGACAATATTCTGGTTTGTAATGCATCCCCGCGCAAGAAAGCCTAAAAAATCCTGCCCTTGACTTCGTTTGGGTCTCAACAGTTTTGGGTCCCAAATTTAAACTGTATCATCTAAATAAAAAACAAATGTTGCTCCTATTTCACTTGAAAAATCTGGATCTATATGCTTTCTGACCTAATAGCACTGGAAAAATACTGATCTGGTTCTTGCTAGGCCTTTCCAGTTTTTAACCCTAATCTCCCAAATTCAACTTTCTAAGGAATGGGGGGGAAAGTAACAACTTTCAGAATGCAGCAGACCCTGTAATGCAGCAGCACTGCAAAAACATTTATCTGGCACCTTTATCCAGCTAACCCTTTTTATTTGTAAATCCCAAACTCAAATGTTCAACAGACTAAATAGAGAAGAGCAGCTTCTCAAGTTCCGCTGCAAAACTCCAGACTTCGATACATTCCTGCTCAACTGGATTGCAGAGACACGTACTCGGCACTGGAACCTGCTGGACCCTGCCATTTTTTTGGCCCCTAGTTCCCAAATTGTACTGTCAAAATATACAACTCATGTTGCTGCTTCTACTTGATCCAAAAATTCCAGGCTCTGACATCTCAGTGAAAGAGCAATCCGAAAACCCACGTGGGCCTCTTTTTTTGGTCACAAACACCTACAATCTGTTAAATAAAGACCAAGGCTTAAATCCCTATTGAAGTAAATAGCAAAATCCCATTGACTTCAGTAAGGCCAGGAGTTTACCCTGAGTATAGCTGCTCCTACTTCACTGTATCAGAAGCTGGTCCCTGATCCATCCTTACACAAGAGCACTTGAAAAATCCAGTTAAGGACTGTAAATGTAAATGAATGGTGATTCTTTCTGTCTATCTAGAAATTATAATTTTGGGAACATAGGTGAAAAATGGGGGTATACCTTGTTGGATCTGGGTCCATGTTTGGATTTTTTTTTTTTTTTTTTTGTAAGTGCTCATCTGCCGCGATGGCTCAGAGACTAGATTTTTTTTTTTTTTTTTTTAGTAGACTAAGAGAAGCTATGCTTGGTCACTATGTATAGACTAGAATTTAGAGGTTTGTGGCCAAAATATTGTTGGATTCTGCAAGACCCAGGTGCCCTTTGTGCACGTATTGCTCTTGCACTGAGATGTCAGGGCTGGGTTTTGCTAGCCAACTAGGAGCCGCCACAGGGCATGGGTTGTCTGTTTTGATGATACAGTTTGGGGCCAACCCAAAACACTGTTTCACTGGGCTCCAGATACCAGATATTATGTGTCCTTGCCATGGTACTGAATAGGGGATACACTGGATTCTGGATTATGCAGTAGAATTGGGACAGCTGCATGTCTTTATTTAGCTGGTAGGATTTTGAGGATTTAAATTTAAAGAAAGAAAGAAAGAGAACAACAACAAAAGAAAAACTACCTGGATTCAGGTGCTGGATATTTGTTTTTGTGGTGCTGCTGTGCCAGTTCACAACAATCTGAATTTGGGGGGGCATTAAGAAACTGCTACATTTTTTTTCTTTATTTAGACTGCAGATTTGGGGAGAATAGGGTTAAAAATTGGCAGGTGTAGAAGAAACCAGATACATGTTTTCCAGTGCTATCGGGGGGCTGGGGTGCACTGGGAGCCAGATTCTCTCCAGTGTAGTAGGAGGGATGGCTACCCTTGTTATCTGCTTAGACTGTAGAATTTGGAGTTTAGGGCCAAAAATTGCCAACATCCAGGAGCAGGAGCTGGATTTTTGTGGCACTCATGTACTGGGATGCATCAGAATCCAGATTTTTTTTGTACAATAGATTAAATTTAAATTAATGGAGATATCCCCTCTCCTAGAACTGGAAGGGACCTTGAAAGGTCATTGAGTCCAGCCCCCAGCCTTCACTAGCAGGACTTTTTTTTTTTTTTTTTTTTTTTTTTGATTTTGCCCCAGATCCCTACGTGACCCCCTCAAGGATTGAACTCACAACCCTGGGTTTAGCAGGCCAATGCTCAAACCACTGACCTATCCCTCCCCCCAAGCATAAGTTATGCTTGTTCTCTATGAATGCCAAGGAATTTTGGTGTGGGGGAGGGGTTGAAAGCCAAAAATTAAACTGATGGGGTAGGATCCGTGAACGAGATCTGGGTTTTTGTAGGTCTGATGTGCCAAAATCCAGAATGTATTTGGTACCATAGGCATGGCTAGACTTGTTCTCTATGGAGACATCAGAATTTGGCATCTTGGGGCCAAAATTTGGCAGGCTCCAGATGCTGGCTCAGGGTTTTTGCAGAAATCATGCTCTCTGGGATTCATCAGGATCTAGATTTATTATTATTATTATTATTATTATTATTTATTAGTATTAATTTAAGTAGGAGCCTAAGTCTGGAACTCTATTTCTGTGACACAATTTGGGACTTTTCGAGGTCAAAACTTGGCAGCTTGCAGGACAAATCCAACACGATCCAGGTACCTCCAGCTTTTACGTCTTTCCTTCTCTCTTTCACTTGTGTGGGGTTTGTAGTTTGACTGTTTCCTGGTCTCACAGAAAGAGGCAGTGCTGAGCACAGAAAGACAAAAATAGACCTTTACAGAGAAATATAGGGATTGTGTGTGTGGAGGGGAGGGAGAGAGGAGAGCAGCGTTAGGCTGGTTTCCAGGAGGAGCTCTTCTCGCTTTCGTTGTGTGTTAGACATTTTTGTACAGATTTTTTTTTTCATCTTAAAAACGTTTTCTCTCTCCCGGCTGCTTCTTGTACCTCTTCGGGGGAGAAAAATCAAACTGTGTTTGATCAGAAAGCGACCAGAGACCATTTTATTTGAGCGACCGGGGGAAGAAAGAGAAGAGAAACCGTCGCAGGGATATAAATACCTATCATCTCTTACATATTTCCTGTAAATAAATCTCTATAGAAAGAGCACAATTTGACATCCATCCTAAGCGGCAGCAATGGGGTGTTTGGGCAACAGCAAAACAGAGGATCAGCGTATCGATGAGAAAGCGCAGCGAGAAGCCAACAAAAAAATAGAGAAGCAGTTGCAGAAAGAGAGACTGGCTTATAAAGCCACACATCGTTTGCTTCTGCTGGGTAAGGAAGCGGGGGGGGGGAGGGGGAATGAGGGTGCCGTTGCCTGCGCTCCCCCATGGTAGGGGTATAACGGAGAAGCTATGTGATTAATGTGTGTGTGAGAGAGAGTGTGTGTTAGATACAAAGAATGCAGGCAATTGTATTGAGCAATATGTGAAAAGTGCACAGATTGAGCTGTGTGTGGGAGCCACATGGGTACATATATATAAATGCTGTTGGAGGTGGGAGATGCTGTTAACATGTCACCAAAAAACCCGTATATACATGGCAGTGTTCTGTCTTTTTCTTCCAGGAGCTGGTGAGTCAGGAAAAAGCACTATTGTGAAACAAATGAGGATCCTGCATGTCAATGGATTTAATTCAGAGTAAGAATTATTGATACTTTGTGTCTTCTATTTGTAAATATACATTTGAAACATATTAACACACAACACACTGGGTAATTTCTCTTTCCTCCACCCTATATGTGTGTGTGTGTTGGCGGTTTGACACTGGCTTGCAAAAAAAAAGAAAAATACAAGGAATTACTACTATTATATATTTGTATTTTCTGCTCCTGCCCCTCTACTGTATTTTACACTGTTGCTACTGCAGCGCTTGACAGGCCCCTGTGTAGCAACAACATGGCGACTACTTTTTGCATAGCAGCAAATAACTAATATTGTATCTGTATGTAATATAGAGAGATATATCAATTCATACACAGGATGACGGGGCTGCTGCGGTTTTTCTGATGGTGGTTAGCACAAAACTGAAACCAATTTGCATGAATGTAATCATCATGTATTCTTGGGTTACATGATTTCTCTCTGAAAAACTGATTGCCAGTATTTAATATTAATTGTGTGCTAATTTTAGATATATAAGGTTTTTAACTATACAATATATGTTCTAAATTGTAGGGGAATAGATTTAGCATGCTATAGAAATGAAGGAATGACTTCCAATCCCACCAGGAAAGCTTTGCAGATGTGGTTATGACTATCTAACGTGACAAAATTGGCAGAGATCTATTTTCACTGTTTTTTTTATAGAATATGAAAAAGTGATGGATGGAAAATAATCTTACTGTTCTTTTCAGTCAGTTTGTCCTAAAGGTTAAATAACAAATAAGCAGTCAGTAAAAAATTCTGAATGTAACTTAAATGAATTGGTTTGAGAGAGAAATTAAATCGTTAATTCTGTTTTAATTCAGAGAAAAGAAACAGAAAATACTGGATATTCGGAAAAATGTTAAAGATGCGATTGTGGTAAGAACACATTTTATACTATTGTTAAATGCTTCTGTACACTGGAAGCCAAAAGTATTATGCTCTCTAGGATTGTGTAGAGAAATCCCATTTTGCTGATCAGATTGGATTATCTTCTATTGATCCTGTATTTTAGATTAACCAGATTAATGTGTCTGTTTTTGTTTTATCCAATTCTAGACTATAGTTTCAGCAATGGGCACTTTAATACCCCCAGTTCCACTGGCCAATCCGGAAAACCAGTTTCGAATGGACTACATCAAGAGTATAGCTCCGCTTTCCGATTTTGACTATACACAGGTAAGAGTAAAAAAAATACTTGTTTTTCCTAATTTTGAAAGAGAACACAAAGCTCTGACTTTGATGTATGAAATGACTTGTTTACCATTTGAAAGGTGTTTGCTAAAACAAGTTTGTCGCAGCATTATCACCAAGTTACCTGTTTTAACATTGTATGGTGTTGCACCTGTTTTAATGTTGTTCAGTTGTGCTTTAGTAATTTTTGTTTGTTTGTTTGTTTTTAAAGAGGAAAATGAAATGCAAAGAAATTAAGATTATTTGAAATTTCAGTGTCTCAATTTAACATTGTTGTGAAAGCTATTTTTCTGGGCATAATTTGGTGCAGCAGGACATCAGTCTGAGGAATTACAGTATATACTTAAGAAATAGAAGCACAGAGAAACCCTAATATATGTAGTTTTAAAAATGTCAACACTTTTTCATTCTTATTAATTTTCATACTAAGAACTTAAAATATTTGATGGCCAACTAAGGTGTCTTCATCACCTATGTATTTATTTATGTATTTATTTTATTCAAATTTTGTATTATGTTGCTGGAATAAACAGTGAACAATGAGAATAGGAAGATATAATTCTTTATTTTAGTTGTGCACGAATGCTGCCATCTTAGGGCTGGGTAGAAATGTAAAAACCTATTGGGCTTTCTATAGTAGTCACTCCTTGGTAGTGTAATTCAAAGTATGTTATTTAGGTTAATTTGCAGATGGATACTGCTTTTTACATTGGATTATCTTGATCTTTAGATGTTAATTATTGCTTATAGAAACATGCATGGTGTGTTTTGTTTTGTGTGAAAGAAATTGCCTAGAAGTTTTGAGTATTAGTGGAGTTTTATTGTCTATAATAGTACATTTTTAAATTAATTCTAAAATGTGGATATCAATAGCAGTTTGTTTTGGATACAATGAAGACTGAATAATTTTTTCTGTCATTGGTTAAAAGCTTATGAGTTGTTCCTATTGTCAGTATTGCCAAAGCAGTCATTTACTATAGGGTGTCTTCAGGCTGTTAAAGCCAGTTTAACCTGCAGGTGGAAATGCGTGGAGGGGGGAAATACTTGTTTCTTTAATATATTACTAACACACTCTGGTGTGTGGTTTTGTTGCCTCTGATAAATCTAGTACTTTGAAGGTTCAATATTAAATAAATAAATAATCAGACATCTTGTAGAGTTACAATTTAACATAGAACTCAGTTGCTGAGAAAGCTGCAACTGCAGGGTACGCCCACATACTGTATGATTGTTCACTTGGTGGATATGAGTTACTGAAAATGACAAAGTCCTTTTTGAAATGGAATTTGAGGTTGACTTAAATAGTCTTTGATTTATGTTTGAGTTCTGAAGTTTATTTCACTAACTTTAGCATTTGATTTCTTCTTTGGTTTTTCATTTATTTTTCTTTAATATTGCCTCTTAATAATTTGTATAAAATAAATTAATATACAGCATCCTTTGCGAGTCTTCATAAGTGTATCTCTTTTTCCATGTCTTAAAGTGGGCTAAAGTGTGGCATTTTTACTTTTGTTTATCTTCAGACTTGTTCTATATTTTTTCTCTGTCTCTCTCTCAGTCAGTCACACACAGTATATGTCTACATTAATAAGGATAGAAGTGCAAATCTGAGTAATTGTTGACTCTACAAAGTCTTACATATTAGCAAACCTGGCTCACTGGCAGGTTCAACTGGAAATTTTGGTTGGAATAACTAATATATGTTAATTTCCATATGGACTCTAAATCTACTTTGATTTTAAGAAAACTTAAGGAGTGCAGGACAATTTATTGTTTTTAGATTAAACTGTCTTTTAGAAAGAAACATTTGAAATGGTGTGACATAGCTGTATAAAAATAAGAATTGTACTCAAAAAATAAAGAAGAAAATTAATGCTGATTTAGAGGGAAAGCAAATACATTTTTTGTTTTTCCTCGATTTAGTACTTTTAACATATCTACATTTTAGCTAGGTAATTCCTTTTATAATTTTAATATGGTTCTGCTTCCAGGGAATTATGTGAGTAAGATTGAGCCCTGGTCTACACTATAGAGTTAGGTCGATGTAAGGCAGTTTATATCGACCTAACTCTGTAAACATCTAGACTAACATGTAGTTCCCACTGATGGAATTATTAAGTCGGTGCAGTGGGTGAGTTACATCACCATGAGAGATGCAGCGCTTAGGTCGATGTAGTGTAGTCACTGCATTGCTTGCATCAACTTGCTGCCTTTCAGAAGCCGTCCCACAATGCCCTACACTGACAGTTAAATCGGTGCAAGCGCTCCTGGTGAGGAGACACACCACTGACACGAGGAGCATAGCGTGAACATGCAAAAGCTACTGCAGTGGCTGTACGTCGACGTAACTTAGGTCGACTTAATTTTGTAATGTAGACTTGCTCTGAGATTGAAAAATCCATGCTTTAGGGCTTGATTCTACTGTAACATAAGTCAAAGGGAGTTTTGTCATTGACCTCAGTGGAAGCAGGATAAGGTCCAGAGTTTGTAACTTGGAATAAAATAATGTTTACTACTGTCATAGCATTTGACCCATTTTTTAAATAAGGACTGATATTAAAATAAGTACTGTTCCATGGAGGATGTTCAATTATACATCTTCTGTTAAGTTTTAGTAATTCTGTAATTAACATTAGAAATATGGAATATGGCCTTTTGAAACAGGAAAGCCAATCTAAATATTTGATAAATCAGTAAATCATGGATATATTCTATCAGGTCCACTTAAAACTGCACAAAGAAAAAAAATCACTAAACTCAGTGTTTGGTCAGGTGTTACATTTGCAGTGTAATATGTTACTTTATCACATTTGAGAAGATAACTCTTTTTTTAATGATGGAAATGCTAGTCAAGTTTTTACTAGTATGGATGTTATAATAGTTAATATATATAAATAATATTTACTTTATTTCTTTTAATTTCTGAAGATACTGGGTTAAACCTTGGTCCAATTGAAGTTAATCGGAGTTCTGCCTTTGATTTCAATCAGGCAAGGATTTCAATCAGTATATTTTAAATTTATTAGGACAATAAAAGAAGTCTCAGTAATCACTAAAAACTTACCAAACATTTTTAGATAGTTTTCAATGTCTAGTCTTTGATATAAATTTTTTTTCTAGTGTAATATGAATTTCAAATAAATTACATGTAAAATGTGATGAAAGGACTGTACTGTCCTATTCATCTTTAAGAAGTTCATACTGAAATACAAGGATTTCAGCCTAAAAACGGATGGCACAATAGGGCCAAAACTTTTTGGAGAATAGTTTAGGTATATTTATGATACACTGGATATACTTGGATATGCTTATTTAAATTACATGAATTAATCGTGGTTCTAATTTTGAAAACTGTCTTCATAAAAGAAGTGCATTGAAAACAAATTTATTTTCTCAGATTGAAATCTTGGCCCCATTGGAAGTCAGTGACAAAAATTCCATTGACTTTTATGGGGCCAGGATTTCATCTTCAGACAAAGGACTAGCATGAGGCAGGGTGGGGTGGTTGGGTTTTTTTTGTTTTGTTTTGTTTTTTAATCTACATGTTGTTAAGAGATTTCTCTTTTATTTATCTGTTAAAATAACTGCAGAAGATCTAACCTCACTAGTGCTGTAAACATTCTTTTAATTTTAAAGAGTAAATTGCTTTGTAATATCTTTAAATTCCTCAGTGAACCTCCATAGTATTTTTGCAGAAATATATAATTTTCCATGTTAAAATATTTAATTTTGCTTAGTGAAGTTGTCTTAAGGTTTTTGTTTGCTAATTTATCTCCAATTTCCTATTTTAGTGTTGTCTTTCATTAATTTTGATTAAAATTATGAGGCTATACATATACGTTACTAAATGTTCACATATTTTTACCAAAAAAATTACCTTGGGCTGACGGACAGCATTCAATAACACATTGTTTCATTATTGTAATCTGTAGGTATATTTTTGCATAACTTTATGAATATTAATAATATATTTTGACCATTATATTTTTGCAGGACTTTACATAATCAAAGAAAAGGAAGAAACTGTCAAAATATTTATTTACTTAATGTATATATTATATGTTCAGTTTTTTTAAAGCTGCATTAAATGAGTCTAATACTATTATTCTTATACTGCTGTTAAGTATAGCATCTGCACAGGGATTTTACAGCTGAAGTAGAAACATCTGTGGTGTATTTAGGAGAGGATTTTTATTTTATTTTTTGGCAAAGTGTTGACTGATATTTGTTAAAGTTAACAGGAATTGACTTGTGCCATTTTAAATCCTGTATTGATGTTTTTTTTTTTGCCCTTTGTGAAGCGGAGTGAACATATTAAGGGCATATTATGCTACTAGCTGTGGAAAAACATGATGTATTATATAAGCATGTATTTGTTAAAGACTATTGAACTTCAATGAAATATTTGAATGTAATAGGCACTACAAACTTGCTTGCCACAAGTTGCCTTTTTCCTTTGCTTTCCTTAGATCTTTAAAGTAGTTTTAAGCTCTTTTTCTAAATATATACACTTGTTTCTATTCCACAGAATGTTTAACTCAACTCTAGGTATGCATATAACAGGTAGTGGAGAAACTGTGTATAGTAATTATAACTGAGTGGTCAAGTGTTTCCTGATGTTACTTTAGTAGCTAATCAAACTGAATCACTGATTAATGTAGAAAACATGTAAACATGAATGCTGGTGCTATTTAGCAAATTCCTATGTTAGGGCTCTCAAAAGAATGTTTTCCTCACTTTTTAAAAATTTCTAATACTGTTAGAGATATGAAGCACTTTGTTAAACCTTTTTTAAACAGAAAATTGTTCTTTCTCTCTAAAGAGAAATGTGATGAATTTAGAATGCTAGTCTAAAATACAATTTTAGAACACATAGTTGTGTAATGATCTGTAAACTGCTCTCAAATGCAGTCCTTTAAAAGCAAACTATTAATGAAGATACTGACAGTAAAAATATTTAAAATTATCTGTATTTTTAGTGTATTGCACTTTACTTGGATATTGTAGTTTGAGGTTTTCACAGCATCATTTCAGTTTTTCCCATAAAAATCAACATTGTATGTTGATACCTTTAAAAAAAAAACAGGAAAATATTTGTGGTCAGGTTTAAAAATTACATAGACATTCTTTAGGCGTTTTATCATATCATTTAAAACAGTGCTAGTAAACCTTATTCAGAGCTAGTACAGTCTAGCAATTGTTGACAGACACAATATATGTAACAAGTATTGAACTCATTTTGCTTGAGTAAAGAGTATAGAATTAGGCCCAGGTGTAGTAAAAGTTGTATCCCAAATAAGTACCTAAATAAAAAATGAAAACCACTATATAAATAAGTCCATACATGGTTAAAAAAAATCGTTGTCACTCAATTAGTTAACACCCTAATTGGCCTCAGAATGTTTATTTTTTCCTGTAACTCATGCTTGATCTAACCCCCAAAGGAATCGTGTAATAATACCATCTTATATTTGTGTTTTTTAATATGGTTTGCAGTATTTTCATGTTCTTTAGGTATGAGAAAATGTACCACACTATAAGTGAAAAGATCAAAATAGATGGAAAAAAATATGTGAATATTGGCAAACATGGCTTGGTTTGAGTTTGCTTTGTTACCTCTCTAAATAACTTTACTTTAGGGATTTATTTACTATTTTTGATGGAGGTAGAGGGCCATAAGTCTTTAATGTGATGCTCAGAGGTAATTATAAAGTACTGCAGCAGTACCAAGTCAAAATTTAAAAACCTACTTGCTCTTTAAAGTTAAAGAATTATATCTTTTGGGTTTCTTCAAATTCTAAGATCTAGACTGAAACTTTAACAATACATTGTTTTTGCTTTTTTCTTAAATGTATTATTTCTCAAATATGGAAAGGAAATGCCTTGGATTAACGCTTCCAAAACTAGAGGAGGAGGATACTGAAAAGGGACACTTAGGATGTGGAAAAATAATATACATATGAATGCAATTGGTAACAACTTTTTTTTTCTTTTGCACAAAAGTGAACATTGTGAGGAGAACTGGGATGGAAATAAAGTGGATATTTGGAAAAAAGTAGCAATGATGTAACAGCATGAGATTTCTTTGTGGTTCCAATAGCACTTGTTTTGTGATACAGACTAACAATTAATTAGTAACTGACACTGAAGTTGGATTTCTGGTGCTTCCTTTCCTCTAGTACATGTATGCATACAGATTTAGTGTAGATGTGTCTGGTTTCCATTAGCTTAATACACTGAGTCTTAGTTGCTCTAATTAGTTGATGTATAAGGACACCGAGTGGGCATGTCACATGTGTGAGAGCAAGTACATACTTTAATTTTGTTTGTTACTTACTGCTTATTGTAATATTGTTAGGTGGTCATCAGTACTTTGGGAGAGAATCAAAAGAAATGTTAGCATATTGTTTTTAATACAAAATTAAACAAGGATAGTTTATTTGCAAGGCCATATTGAAAATGAAAGCCTTGAATGTTACAGTCCTAGTGCACCAGTAATATCCAAATCCGATTTTATTTTTTTAAATGTTCATTGCTTGATGATGATTCCATTTTTATAGATCAAGGCACCTGAGCATTAAAATTTAACTTGACTATAATATATAGTTCCCTTAATGAATCCCAAGCTTTCTTGTTTACAAATAAATTTCCCTTATTTAAATGCTTTTCTTTCCTTTAAGATGAAGGCATTATTTATATTATGTTCAAGCTTGGAAAAGTAAACCTGATCTTGGGTTGATTTAGATACTATGCAGAATGGAAATAAAGCAATACATTTCGTCTCCCCTCCAGCCTCATGGAAATTATTCAGAAGAGTTAATACAGCACATTCATTACAGTTAAAGTCTCCAGGCCACAACAGCTAGCAATTGTTATTTTAAAAAAATAGCATTTTTCTGCTGAAGGAGAGAAATGGCAAACTACTTAGGCCCCCAATGGTTTGCCTGGGTAAAGCTCTGGCAGGGAGCCGTAGACAAACACAGGCATCATCTCTCAGTGGAGTCACAGTTAGTGAGAGGAGAGAGAAGAGTTGGGCAGGGAGGGGTAGAGTTCGGTACAGGTTTTGAATTCCATGTTTGATTTTGGCATCTTCCCCATCTCAATATTGTGAAAAGTAAATACAGCTTTGAATTATTATAATACAAAAAAGATCAACCTTCCCCTCTTGTCTTCCCATCTATTTATACTATGTTTATGCAGCTTTCCAGCATAAGATGAGAAATATTCATCCCAAAAAGTATTTGAGTATATTATTAACAGAAACCATAGAGGGAAAAGTGTCTTTTCAGCCTTAACTTACAGGGTTGTCACTGTGATGCTAAAACAATGAATGCATTGAATTATTTAACTCAACATCATTCTGTTTAAATTATAGATCCTGATAGTCCAAATATTGAAGTAATATTTACAGTTTGTCCTCCTTGCCTTATACATCATCACTCTGATGCAGTTTTACAATTTTAACTATCTAGCTGAAAGGATATTTCATAGTAGTGCCTTTTATTACCATGGTCTAATGTTTAACAGAACTACATGCTACTGGTGTAGTCTACTGAAATTACCTGAATTAGTTTTGTTTTTGTACCTCTGTTTACAGCCTGTTTTCTAAGAGTCAGGCAAATACCCAACAACATACCCTATATTAAAAATAGCTGACTTGATCAGGTTATATTTTCTTGTAAAATGTTAGTTGAGAAAACCATATGAAATAATGCAGTAGCACAGTAAGTATTTGGGGGTTAAAATATTTTTATTTGTAGAACTAAAATTCTGGGTAGGGGGCATGGTGGGAGAAATGATGAAAAATGAATTTAGGTAGAGGTGGATGGTTTTCCCAAAGAACAAAAACAGTTCCATCACCAGCTCTATCTTTACAGCATTTTCTGTCATTTGACTTTGCTCAGAATCTACCCTAATTTTAAGCTATATTTACATATAAATAGGCATTATGGGCTGAATTTTGCTCATTCAGGACAGTGGGTGTATTTTTCCATTGACTTGAGTGGGACTAGCAGAGAACACTATGGATGAGAATAGGACAGGGCTCTCTTAATATGAACATGCTGCCCTCCATTGACTTGTGGCTGTACCTTAAGGAATGTAAGGACCATTCAGTAGCTGGCAGCTACCAGAGTTCTTCCTTCAGCTTAGATGACCAGGTTCTATCCTCTGCAAGCAGTGGTGTACTGAGAAGAAGTGGTTAGCCTGTCCATAGTCAAGGCTAACTTTTACCCCTTTTGTAACTTTAAGGGAGAATGGGATGGGGAAAATCCTCATGCATTCAAAGTTTTAGGATTAAATTACACTGAAATCTAGAAAAGCTTGAATAAATTACTCTTTTTGTAATTAAGACAATATTCTTCTTGAAAATTTTGCAAGATATCTAATTTTTTGTGTCCCTTTGTCTGCAAATGAAATTGAATTTTCATAAAATTTGGAACATAAATAGACTTTACTTGCTACCTAAGGGTAGCATCACTAACAGCCCTGATTTTATGAATCTTGGGAATAATCGGTTATATGAACTATTTTTATCCCTCAGTCAGCAAGGTACCAGTGTATGTACTTGAGCAGTGAGCAAAGCAAGATTATAACAGGCACATCATTACATTTGTTATTGTTTGTTATTAGCTTGCTCATTGAACAATTAATAAATTAGCTTATGCATCTTACCTAATGTAATTTTGAGATGTTCAATTTTATGAGCTGTTCAATGTTATGAATTTCTCAAACCCCAATTACTTGATTTTTTTTTTTTTTAAAGGGTTCTACTGTAATCCAAATGCAGTACTCAGGTACAGTCCCACAGTGATAAATGCTTTATAAATGTCGCTAGATTGGATACGTTTTGACTTTTGCAATGTGCAGTTTTCATAAATAGTAAAATAATTAAGAAATTTCCATTACTTGAAAACTAAACTAGATTCTCCCTCACTAAAACTGACAGAGAAGAGAAAAACCTGGTGGAATGTATTCTACAGTCACTAAAGCAAGATATTAGAGTGACAAATTAGAGGATTGGGCCAAAAGAAACCTGATGAGGTTCAACAAGGACAAGTGCAGAGTCCTGCACCTAGGACGGAAGAATCCTATGCACTGCTACAGACTAGGGACCGAGTGGCTAGGTAGCAGTTCTGCAGAAAAGGACCTAGGGGTCACAGTGGACGAGAAGCTGGATATGAGTCAACAGTGTGCTCTTGTTGCCAAGAAGGCTAACGGCATTTTGGGCTGTATAAGTAGAGGCATTGCCAGCAGATCGAGGGACGTGATCGTTCCCCTTTATTCGACATTGGTGAGGCCTCATCTGGAGTACTGTGTCCAGTTTTGGGCCCCACACTACAAGAAGGATGTGGAAAAATTGGAAAGAGTCCAGCGGAGGGCAACAAAAATGATTAGGGGTCTGGAGCGCATGACTTATGAGGAGAGGCTGAGGGAACTGGGATTGTTTAGTCTGCAGAAGAGAAGAATGAGGGGGGATTTGATAGCAGCATTCAACTACCTGAAGGGGGGTTCCAAAGAGTATGGAACTCGGCTGTTCTCAATGGTGGCAGATGACAGAACAAGGAGCAATGGTCTCAAGTTGCAGTGGGGGAGGTCTAGGTTGGATATTAGGAAACACTATTTCACTAGGAGGGTGGTGAAGCACTGGAATGCGTTACCTAGGGAGGTGGTGGAGTCTCCTTCCTTGGAGGTTTTTAAGGTCAGGCTTGACAAAGCCCTGGCTGGGATGATTTAGTTGGGAATTGGTCCTGCTTTGAGCAGGGGGTTGGACTAGATGACCTCCTGAGGTCCCTTCCAACCCTGATATTCTATGATTCTATGATGTATTGCTTATGTGCAATTGTGCTTTTTTCTACTGCTTTCTTCGGGTACAATCCCATGCCCATAGAAGTCAATGGGAGGCTCTGACTTCAATGGGTGTTAAATCAGGCCTTAAGAGATTTACACACATGGGCCCCAATCCTGCAATTAATAATTCACAATTGGACCAGAGCCCTGCACCTGTGTGTAGCCCAGTTGTAGCCCACATGTCTGCAGAGGTGCTGCCCGGGGCCCCTGGAGGCTGTGTGGTGCAGGGTGCCAATCCCTGGCTAGCGGCACTCAAGGGAGTGCATCCAGGAGCCACAACTGGGAGCTGTAGGCAGGGGCTGCTGCTGCCCCTCCTTCCCCCTTCCCTCCCACCCCCCCAAATCTCTGCCCAGGAGACTGTCCTGGCTGCAGAAAAATCCACTGGTGGCCGCATTTGAGAAACATTGGTTTAGGGACACACGGAACATGGGATTGCATCCCTGACCATTTTGGCTAATAGCCCACTGATGGATGTTTCACATAACAATTTCAAACTAACTGGGGGATTATGGATGTTAGTTTCTAACCACTATTATCTTGATCATCTCTGGTCACACCTTTAATTTAATAATCTGCAGACTACTCCATCCCATTTATTTAAAATTTAGAACTTAATTTTTACCTTTACAAAAGGAAAAATAATTAAAAACACTTAGGAAACAAAAATTTTGTTTCAGAAAGCAGTGAAAGGTTCTAAAATGACAACAGTATACTTACCTATCATGTTACTTTTAAGACCCAAGCACCTAAGAGCAAGGAAATGAATAGTTAATGGCCATTTAAATCTGTCCACATAGTAAGCTTATTATTATCAATTACAAAGAAACGAATGTATAGTCATCTCTCCAAAACAGCTTTAATTCTGAACCATGAGTTATTTTTTAGAACTTGGTGAGATTTTAACCTCTTCTTGAAATGGTTCTGAATATTGTCTTTGATACACTTACGCAAAACTTTGTTCAGCACTCGTTCAGCTTCACCCATGGCTGATGTCCATTGTCAGCAATGGGTCATCTTTCTAGTGTAGATGAGGCCTCCGTTGATGGGTGAATTACTATATTATAAACAGAAGACAACACGAGTTGGGAAATAAAGAACAGGATGAACCAGCTGAGGAGCAGAGATTCTGTTTTTCATGTAAAAATACTTAGTAATTAAAACAAAAGGAAAAACAGATAATATGTAGGGTGAAATTTATATAGATTTTCCCCCACCCCAAGTTTCCAAGCAGCTCTTTACAGAAACCTAAATAGGATTTTAGGAACATGTATACAATAAATACATTGTCTTTTAGTTTTATTTATATTATAAATAGGTATTTAAACTAGCCATTGTTAATTGGTTGATTTCTGTACTTTCAAATCTGCTCATTGTTACTTACATTTTTTGGAAATTAGTCTCCTGTAACATTGGAGAAGGCCATTGCTAATAACCCTTATTCTTTTTAGAGAAATATGATGTTTAAAAATACCATGATGTCACAATTTTTTCTCTTGCGTTCCTGTTGTTCTGTGTCACTTGAAAAAAATGTTTTGAACTTTTTGATCTCCCTTGGGGAAATGCTGCAAGCAGCAGAACATGTGTTATTTTTATGTCAATTTAGGTCTTAAATGATTCAGAACATGTGGTTTGTGGGAAAGAATACTGTAGATTGACAAAAGGAGCAGAAATAGGGAAGGGGTTGCTAGTTGAGAACTCCTCTGCTCACTATTAAAATATTTTTGAAATTTGCTTTTCTCCATTGTTTTCTCTCCTCTGTTTATCTATGTCCCCTCTGCCTGTGCTCTGCTAAATGACCTATGTGCTGTGATGAAAGCTCAAGCAAATCAGTTTCACTTTCTCAAAGCTTTTTCACAGTATGGAGAATTAGAAAGCTGTAAAACACTTTTGAGGGATCTCTCTGTATAAAACAAATCCACTCCCAAAAATTGGCTCACTGCCACATTAAAACTGCAACAAGAAATGGTGAAGATGAAGAAAGGTTAAATATATTTGTATGTTATGGTGAGTGAGGCGGAATCTTGTATTGCTGGCAAAGAAATATGATATCCACTAAATACTCTCAGGTTACCTGGGTTGAATTGAAAAATATATCAATTTTTTTCTGTCTGCCATTTAAAAAATGGCAAACTAGCTAATTTCACTCAGAGAGTAGGTCAGCAAGGGCCTTTCTGCCTGAACTGGGTGTGTGTGGCGGGGGGGAGGGGAGCTCTGACTCTGAAGGATCCCGTTGTGGAAAAGGGGTCACTAACCTGGGATCCATCTCAAGATTTGAAATGGCCCCCTGACCTTCCCCATTCCTAGGGTCACCTTTCTGTCTTCTTACTCACACCAACCTAACAGCTGTCTGCCTCCTCTATGGCCTTCTAGGCATAGGAGCTGGAACTAGGAGTGCTGGGGGTGCTGCCACACCCGCTGACTTGAAGTGGTTTCCATTATAACCAGGGGTTTACAGTTTGTTTCAATGGCTCTCAGCACCCCCACTATACAAATTGTTCCAGCCCCCCTCCTTCCAGGAGTCTTTCTCTAGTCTGTTGTTTAAGGGGGAAAAGTATAGATGAATCAGGAAAGATACCGGTACAGCATGGTCTTTCCCCTGCACTCATCCCAAAAAATCAAACTGCAGTAGGACTTTCAAGCACTGGGTCCATAGTTCTAACAGGTGGTTCCCTGGGTTTCTTCATGTCCCAATTCTCTAGCCCCATCAGCAGTTCCTGTTCTTTGCTATCCTGGGCAGTGTTTCCAATAAGGCTTTCATCTGGCCTGGGCACAGTTCTAAGAACCTTTCCTAGGAGCAAGGTAGCTATTAGCAACCATGTTAAGGAGGAAGGATGACTGGCTGATCTGTGTCAAAACACAGAACAGCAGCTAAGATAGTGATTAAGTAGTTCTGCAATTTGTTAGAAAACCATAGGCGCACAATAAACAAGGAAAAAAGATTTCTTCTCCTTCTTGGGATTTAGTTGGGAGAACAGTTCATCATTGACTGACTGGTCAGTGTCTTACTAACTATGGAAATGATAACTGAGGTGCAGTGTGAGGTTCAGTTTTTGCTCTACTTCTGGAAGATTTTAGAATGGAGGTGCCTGTGTGCCTTGGTCTTACCGGCAACAAGGAGGTCTCTCAAATGTTCCTTATTTTGTGGGATCTTGCTCACTTTAGTCCCATACAAATTTGGAGACTTCATTTTTTATTGTTGAAAATTATTTACATTTGAATTAACAAATTGTGAAACTGAGGACTAGGGTGACCAGACGTCTCCGCCGGCGAGACTTCCGCCCCTCCCCATGTGTCCCGATATTTTCTTCATCCCATCTGGTCACCCTTCTGAGGACTTAGAGCATTGTTTACGGTAAAGAAGCAAATGCCTTATAATTTCAAGTTTCCAGCATGAATTTTTTCTCTCTTGTTTTGGATCTTTGTTACACATTTAATTCCACGTTTGTACTTTGTCATATTGAGATTTATGGCAGCAAGCCTCAGAGTAATCTCATAGGCTCACTTTCATTTGAGGCTCCCTTAAACTGTTCTTTGTCCCGCAATGGAAAGCAGTGTCTAAAAGGATTATCAGAAACTGCTAAAACTTATCTTAATGTTTGACGGTCTCTTACATGATAGCTGAGTATTAAGAACCTAAAGAAAGGATCTTGTGGGGTGTCATATTTAAATTTTCCACATCTCTTCAGTGCTGAGATACTTTCACATGAGCAAAGGAGTGACTAAAAGCTGGTGGTACTACTAGAAGAGAGGAAATGGCGCGTCTACAGATCTAAGACAGCCCTACTGTCCCTGCAGCATTTTCAAAGTAAGATTAAAGAATATGTTCATCAGAAACCAGTCAGATACACAGCTCTGGCCCACATAAATAGTCAAGGGAGTACCAGAAATGGATCTGTGATGAAAGAGACTGAGGCCTTGTCTACACTAAAGGGAAAAGTCGATCTAAGCTACGTGAATAATACGTGTGTTACGTGAATAGTGTAACTGAAATCAACGTAGCTTAGATCTACTTACCGTGGGGTCCACGCTCTCCCATCGACTCCCCCTACTCTTCTCAATCCTGTGGAGTATAGGAGTCGACAGGAAAGTGATCGGCAGTCAATTTGGGGGGAGGGATAGCTCAGTGGTTTGAGCATTGGCCTGCTAAACCCAGGGTTGTTAAGGATTGAGGGGGCCACTTAGGGATCTGGGGCAAAAATCAGTACTTGGTCCTGCTAGTGAAGGCAGGGGGCCGGACTCGATGACCTTTCAAGGTCCCTTCCAGTTCTATGAGACAGGTATATTTCCATATTAGCGGGTCTTCACTAGACCCACTAAATCAACTGCTGATGCATCGATCGCTGCAGCGTCGATCCTCTGGTAAATGTAGACAAGCCCTGAACTATTTGATGTCATGGACAGGACAAAATTACTCCAGTTAGCTTGTATGACCATTTTGGAGTACCTAGGACTGTGAGTCACCTTGTTACCCCGCCTCTAGTGAGAGGGAGTCTTGTCCATGGTGGCTGGGTGTTAGCCGCTCAAGCACTCTGCTCAAAGCTATGCCAGCCCTGTCCTCAACTTTCAAGTTAACAATAGGTGCACCCCAGTCCCCAAGTCTCTTTCATTCCCTTGTGATATACAACCCCTGACGTGGGACACTTACAGAAATCCCAGATCCTCTGCCCCCAAAGGTGCAGTGTACCCCAGTTTACAAGTTTTACCTTAAATCCGCCTCTCCTGTATAACACGCAGCATTTGTGAGCCCTTGTAATAAAATGAAAGTAGGTTTGTTTAAGAAAGAAAGGAGAGTTAACTAGAAACAAGAGAGAGTGGTGGAAACAAAGAGTTACAATACAAAACAAAATCATAAAATGCAAACTTGGGTCTGTGCTTATTATAGTAGTTACCTTTCCTAGCTAGTAAAGTAGGTTTCCCCTGCAAAGTTCAGTCTGTTGCAGAGCTAGCTGGCTTCACAGCAACCAGGATCCAATTTTTCATGAGAACATCCCTACTCCCCAAGATGTCTCATTAGTGAAAGGATACAAAATGCCTCTCCCTACTCTGTTATACTGAAACAGTCTTTTGTCTCTCTTCATAGAGCAAACACCTGTTTTGTTGTTATGTTCCTTTTTTACCTTGATTGTTTGCAGTTGTCTTGGATGCTTTCCAATTGCTACTCTTGGGATGGAGAGAGACTGGACAACTGAGCCTTGCACTACATCGCTGGCTAAACAGGGAGGGCTGGCCCCTCATGCGTGAAAGGGGCCATAACTGAGACCTATTATCCCTTGGTGACCACAAAGCATACTTTCAATATAGTTATTCCTTAAAATATTTCCATACATATATCTTGCAGTTAAGAGACTTGATAAGTTATGAGCTTTCTGGAGATGCCTTACATGTTACCCCTTGTGGATAAATATACTGCAAGATGTGTGTGGTGTAGTGAGTTTGTCAGGTCTGAGACAAGCGTTGTTTGCAAAGAACAGCAGACCCTTTGCCAAGGATCCTCTGTGTCACAGTTTGTAATTTACATACTGATAAAGAGAAACAGTGCAACCAATACGATGAGCAGTACACAGTATATTCGGAGGAATGGAAGTTAACTTCCTAGACTGTTCAATTGCAGAAATGTTCAACTGTAGGAGGCTAATGGCCTCCAAGAACAAGGAGGTCAACATGCATTTCAGCATGTCCAAGGGTATGTACACTGCCATTAGACATCTGCAGCCGGCATGTGCCAGCTGACTCGGACTCGTGGGGCTCAGGCTAAGGGGCTGTTTAATCGCAGTGCAGACATTCAGGCTCAGGCTGGAGCCTGGGATCGAGGACCCTGCAAAGTAGGCGGGGGGGGGGGGGGGACAGAGCTCAGTCTCTACACTACAGTTAAACAGCCCCTTAGCCTGGAGTTCCATGAGCCTAAGTCAGCTGGCACAAGCCAGATGCAGTGTAGACGTACCCTAAGAGACCAGAATAAAACAGGCTGGCAGTACAAGTGGAGCTTCATCCTGTTGTCTTTTCCTGCCTGGCCTGTGATTGCTAGGGTCTTGCAGAAAATAGGTAGGTCTCCTGGAACCTATATTCTGCATAGTTCTGAACTGGCTAAGGAAGCAGTGGCATGCAGAACTGGTAAACATAAATGTACAAAGTCCTGTCCGACTACTTGCCATCAGGACTTGTTGATTCTGGGTCAGAGACCTGGTGCTGTAGAGACTAATGGTTATGTGTAACATTTATGTCTCTTATCTATCCTCTAGAAGGCTACTTTATAAAGCCTACAGCAAATAACTTGATATTAGTGAATTTAACCCCTCATTTGTTTCTGCACCACAATTCTTGTTTATAACTTGTCTACGGAACCCACAAACCTAAAGAAATTGTATGTATTGGGCAAAGTTCGATGTACAGTGCGGCACTCTTGAAAACCCTTTTTTCCACCTGGCTTATTCTGATATTTAGAAAACTCTTCTCTCCTTGCCCCCCATTAATTTAGCAGAGCAGAGTGGATCCCTTCCAGTATACAGAGCTCGTCCATTTGCTTCAGACTGGCTTGTACATTGAGTGCCCACTAAACAAGGCTGAACAGCTAATGTAGTTTCTGGTGCATACTGGATCATTATTTCCTTAGCCATCAGATGTGTTGATTATTGAAAGCTATGGAGAAGTTAGGACTGCAGTGTACACACAAGTGTGTGTGTGTGTGTGTGTGTGTGTGTATGTAAAAATAAAATATATTATCTTCATCAGGGACTTGAATTTAGTGCTAATTGTTCTTTGGTCCTTTGAACCTTTTGAGATACTGTCCCTAAACATCCTTTTTTGTCTCACCGTTTCTTCTGCTGTCAGGGAAGGGAAGTTTCAGGCCATGTCTAATTAGAAGCTATGTATGATTTTTTCCACTAAAACAATGTTGTCATCAAAATGCTGCCTGAATTTAGACCTAAAACAATGACTACACTTAATCTGAAGCACCAGATAACCTTGGCTACTCTTTGCCACAATTAGGGTGACCAGATGTCCCGATTTTATAGGGACAGTCCCGATATTTGGGGCTTTGTCTTATATAGGTGCCTATTACTCCCCACTCCCTGTCCCTGTTTTTCACACTTGGTGTCTGGTCACCCTAGCCACAATTCACTATGTTGTCTGGATGTTGTCAAGTTCCTGCATATTTTACTTACATGGACAAGAGAGCTTAATTTAGGAACTCATGGAGGCAGTTCCTCTTGTGCCATAGGTCCAGGAAAGGTCAGGGAACTTCCAAATTGACAGTCTCCAGATGAATTCAAGAGATGATCAGAGAAGCGTACTTTAGTGTTGGGAAGGAAGTTCTAGAGCACGGATCGGCAACCTTTGGCCTGTGGCCTGCCAGGGTAAGTACCCTGGCGGGCTGGGCCGGTTTGTTTACCTGCCACATCCGCAGGTTCAGCCGATCGCAACTCTCACTGGTTCGCCATCCCAAGCCAATGGGGGCTGCGGGAAGCGGTGCAGGCCGAGGGATGTGCTGGCTGCCACTTCCCACAGCCCCCATTGGCCTGGGACGGCGAACTGCGGCCAGTGGGAGCCGCGATCGGCCGAACCTGCGGACGCGGCAGGTAAACAAACTGGCCCGGTCCGCCAGGGGGCTTACCCTGGCGGGCCGCGGGCCAAAGTTTGCCAATCCCTGTTCTACAGGCTTTTAAAGTACACTCAATCATATCAGTGGGATCTCTGAAAGAAGAAAGGCATCTCTGGTGGAAATCTGAAAGACAATCACCTGGGAGACAGTGCATAGCTTCCTAAGCACTATAGCTGTTCAGAAGTGCTGAGCATCTGCCACTTACACTGGTTTAATTGGAGTTGTGGGTGCATCACACCTCTGAAAATACTGTCCTATGTGTTGGAAGCTAGACCCACAAAATTAGTAAGTACTTTGGAAAATTTGGTTCTTAGCATATTAGTTCACTGTTAGGGATCTCCCAAACATCTGGACTAGTTTATAGGAGTGAAGAGAAGACATTTTTTCCCCCTTTTTATTTTCTTTCTTTGAAATCTAGTGTACCAGTGAATCAATTAGTTTCACTCACTTCTGATTTAAAATTAGATTTTAGAATTTGAGAGTTATACAGACTTCAACTTTAGAGTGTTCCTTTTGAAGTTTTCAATGGAAGTCTCAGAGCTGGCATGCCCTTTATATCTGTATCTTTCTATTGGTAAAGAGATGACTTACTTCAGTTGCTGTCTGGGTAGAACTCTATGTAATTGTCTGGATTGGAATAGAAGATCTCAAAGCAAGAAAATACACAGGCAAGGAAAATTTCCTTTAATAGACAGTCTGGTACATCTTACTACTCTAGGATTTGATTTTTTTTCCTTTTATTTTTTCCAGCAACAAGTATATTAAATAGAAAAGAAAAATGGAGCTTGACAGTGGATTTTAGAAAAAATAGAATGAATTTGATGACATATCTCATCCGATCATACTTATTTGGGGCATCATCTAATTAAAGGTACCCCATCCTTTTTTGGTTGTGTAATAATTAGGAGTGGTATGCTGCTTATATCATAAATATTACCAAATGCCATAGCTAATACCAATCTTAGCTCATGTTTGTACCATAAATATTAATAAATTACATAGATAATGTTATGACTTTGACCTGCTCTGGTACCATCCAAATTTGACAGGTTCTTAGTTTTCCCATGACCTTGGTCATCTTTTTTTAAAGAGCTTGGAATTCTTATAATTGGGTGTTGTTTTTATATTACACATGGGTTTTTAGGCTTCCAAACACCCAATAGAAATTTAAAAAAAAATTAATTCAGGATGATTTTATGGAATCAGGAGACAGGCCACAGCTCTGGCTGTCAGTGAGAGTGCTGGGGGAGTTCCATGCTCTTACTGCTGTCGGGAGTGCTGGTTTGCTTTGAGCACTCTTTGTTTGCTGTACTTATTGACTGAGTGAACTCAGACAATGCGTTCTATTTTTTGGCTGTTTTTCCCAATGTTGTTTGGGTGGGTTCTTGCTGGTAGTTGGTGAAATAGATGCCAAAACATGAGGGCATTGTTTTAGCCAACTGAAAGTCTAACTCATTTACTCTCTTACCAGGTGTGTACATTTCCCAGTGTTTACATTATGTAAATAGTATCTCCTTCTCCTCTTTCCTACACCATATCTTTTTCCTGAGTATTTTTTCATTTTTTTAAAACAGTGTGTCAGATGCTGAGTCATCTCAGCTCATTTGGGCTGAGAATGGGTGAGGGGAGTACTTAGATTATAGCCAAACCAAGATTCTTGGAAAGACCAAGACTCAGGGGAAATCCTTCAGTCCCTGACAAAAAGGTGCAAAATATTAACTTTACTATTTTTGGTTTTGGGTTTGAAGTCTGGTCTGTGGAGTATGGTTGAGTGATGGAAGTGCAAATATATCTGTTTTATCCTTGCTTCTCCAGAAAGGAAATATTGCTCTATTAGCAGCAGCTATTCCTAAACTAAGCATTAATGTGATCTTTAAATAACACAGGGTTAGTTTAGCATCTTTTTAAAATAGGTCACTTATTAACCTTTATGGGCTACAAAATACAGCATGCCACAGGTCTAGTTGTGCAGATTTTGTATAACAGAAAACTGTTCTTTGTAGCCCTTGCTATATAACTGCAGGCTGAAAAGACCTATTACTGTGGAGACCATCAAGCCTGTCCCTCTGTATTGGTATGGTATGTCACCCAACAGAAGACATATTAGATATATACAAACACTACATATATGGTCAGTTAGCCATAAAAGAAAAAGATATTTCTACATACCATGTTACAGCTTATAAACCAGTATAATACTGCACTTGTGGATATTGGGTGAGGATAAAGCTTCATTAAATGGCACACTGGGACATTCATCTTGATTTTTTTTTTAATAGACTAACCAACTATATCTCAGCTCCAGCTTTTGTGAAAGTTCATTCTCCTGCACCAGTGAGAGATGCCCTGTAGGTCAACCATTTCAGTATTCCGGTAGAACAGGGGTAGGCAACCTATGGCATGCATGCCAAAGGTGGCACACAAGCTGATTTTCAGTGGCACTCACACTGCCCGGGTCCTGGCCACCGGTCCGGGGGGCTCTGCATTTAATTTAATTTTAAATGAACCTTCTTAAACATTTTAAAATCCTTATTTACCTTACATACAATAGTTTAGTTATATAATATAGACTTATAGAAAGAGACCTTCTAAAAACGTTAAAATGTATTACTGGCACGCGAAATCTTAAATTAGAGTGAATAAATGAAGGCTCGGCACACCACTTCTGAAAGGTTGCCGACCCTTGCGGTAGAACATAGCTGCTGTTAGAGGGCATATGATACCAGCCTGTTCTTACCCAAGAGCATTTAATACTTCTGTTTTCATGAGCTGGGAAAATGTATTATGGAACATTTATATCTCTTCATGTATTCTTTTAGTGCAGGCTGATACCTGACAGTAAATGATTGCCTGTGGCTAGAAGGAAAATTATTCTCAATGAGAGTTTCAAACAATTTTTAAAGTGTGTTTTACACACACATAAAAGCAGTACAACTTTGGGAAGTCCCACAAGTCATAGACCATTGTAGGAAACACAGAGTTTAATATCAGTTAGAGATATCTGAGAGTCAAATTCATAAAGTTTAACCAGGCAAAAATATGCTCTTTAGAAAATGAATTAAGAGAAAATGTGACCTGTTTTAACATTTGGCCTTGATACAGACTGGTATAGCTTTGGAGTTGAAGTTTTCACCTTCCGTCTGTTACTAACAATGTTATAATGTGACTTCTAATATCTGTGTTCATGTTAGCTTCATCTTTAGATGATTGCTTATCTTGTCCGTCATTGAATACTGAGAGGAAGTAGAAACTTACATTTCATCCACTTTAATTCTGATTGACTGTCCTAAAAAGACTGATCGAGAACTATCTCCATCTTCACAAAGCACAGTGTCTTATTTGAATGCTTGAATAATGAAAATTTATTTTATTGATGCATATTAAGCATTTCTCGGCATCTAACAGTATATTTTTGTTTTTTGTTTTCAGTCTGATGATTTTGTCATTCCAACTCTGAGTTGCCATAATCACCGCTCTAAAATCTGGTGTATTGCATTGGCATAAGCAAACTAGGCCAATTATCTTTCCACAGCATGTAAAGAAACATTTTTGTAAAAAATAGATTTATATTTATTAAAAGTAAATATATTTACTTGTATTTTAAAAAGTAAAATAGTATTGATATTAGTCTGTGTCACAAACTTATGAAAAAATTCCTTAACCTTGATGAGACTGGAATAAAAATATAAAAGTGGCCAATTGAAAAGAACTCAACCAATGGCAAAATGCAAGTTATCTGAAAATTTTAACATTCCAAAATGAGTTCAAAATAGTCTGTTAGTCACAACCATGGAAGCTGATATTATCTGATTCTTTTTGCAGAAGTGCTTGAAAGAGAGACAGTCACATTTGGCTTAAAATGTAGGATTTGTTTAAAAAAAAATTACAGATGCTAAAATCAGAAGAAATTCCCTGACACTTTAAAATGTCCTTCTTATGTTGAAAGCAACAGAGGGTCCTGTGGCACCTTTAAGACTAACAGAAGTATTGGGAGCATAAGCTTTCGTGGGTAAGAACCTCACTTCTTCAGATCTTGCATCTTTCTTACCCACGAAAGCTTATGCTCCCAATACTTCTGTTAGTCTTAAAGGTGCCACAGGACCCTCTGTTGCTTTTTACAGATTCAGACTAACACGGCTACCCCTCTGATACTTCTTATGTTGGAATTTTTAAAGGATTTCAGTGTTGTCAACCCAAATATTGCAGTGTTCTGTTAGTTCAGGAGGTCCTGATTATGCACCTGAGTAGATTTTTTTTTTTTTTGTAATTTAAAAGAAAGAAATTGATAGTGTTTGTATATTTTGATTAAAACAGTGGCAAAATAATAAGCCAAGTTCATAAATGGTGAAAATAAGATCTCTGTTTGTAGCAAGTTGAAAATCTTTTTCAAATGTAGGATTTTTAACCTGACAGTCTTGTAGTCCTGATAGGTTGAGAATCAGGTTTTGCAAGCAGAGGGGTATGAAAAATAGTACCAATACACTTTTAAAAACTCATTCCTAAAATAGTTCTAAAATAATTTTTCTGTGAACCATATGGCATAAAATAAATGATGGATGTGGCATGGTAAATTTTTATTGGCTCTCATTTGAGATTACCTGCATAAACTAAAATTCTTCTTCGAGTGCTTGTTCATGTCCATTCTATATTAGGTGTGTGTGCTCGCCACAAGCACCAGTGCAGGAAGTTTTTCCCTCAGTGGTATCCGTACGGGACCGGCTCTGCCGCCCTCTGGAGTGGCGCCTACATGGCGCGGTAGAAGGGGCACTGCTGCTGGCTCCCCTCACCCTCAGTTCCTTCTTGCCGCCAGTAACAGTGCTGAAACATCTGCTGCTTTGGCTAGCGTTGTTTCGTTCTCTGTTCTTGCAAACTTTTAAAACCTGCAAAATAGTTGTATAGATAGTAGTTTCTTAGTTTTCCCCCTTAGTAATTCTCAACTCTTTGTTAGTCCTGAACGGTCCAGTCCCCAGGCTTTAAGCCCTGCGATCGCTGTAAACAGCCTATGCCCGTCAGCGATCCACATACCAGCTGCCGAAGATGCTTTGGCGAAGGGCACATAAGTCACAAGTGCCGTATCTGCAAGTCCTTTAAACCTAGCAGGAAGAAGAAGTGCGAAACTCATCTAAGGGCACTCCTAATGGAGTCGGAACTCACTCCGGTACCAGAGCAGCGGTCCAACTCTGCACCGAGCACCATGGCGTCCCTGCACAGTGCTCCGCCGGTGCCGTCCACAAGCCGGCACCAGTCTCTTTCCATGGCTCCGGTCATGAAGCCGAAGAAGAATGTGAAGGGATGATCTCCTACCTCCCGCAAGGGAAAGGAGAGGGCTGGGGGAGAGCCATGACCCGTGCTGAGCAGCTCAATGCCCCCTTCAGGAAGTCGGGCCCCAGCTCAAGTTGAGCAGTGCAGCCCATCCTGTACTTCACCTGCGACTCCAGATAGCGGTACAGACCACAACCAGGTGCCATCGATGCCCATAGCCCTTCAAGCAGCTCAGGAGATCCTGATGCTACCGGTGCCGCCCACACCAGTTCCAGCGGTACCCCAGTCTTGGGGAAAACCCACTTTGGGACCTATGCATGTGTCCCTGCCTCAGCGGCACCATTCCCCATCGAGAGGGACGTCCCGCCATCGCTTGCCCCGCGCAAAGCCATCATGCCTCAGGACTAGAGAGGCAGGCTCAGCGGAGCCCTCTTTGGTCCCCATACCGGGGCACCAATCAAGGGATTCGAGGCATTGCTCGCCAGTGGATTGGCGCAGACCCTCTGGGACACCAGCATTGTCCTCGTCGTCACCAGACGAGGCTAGTATGGGGCCCCCTCTCCCGGTTCCTCCGGATGATGCCGAAGCGCATTAGACACTCTTGAAGAGAGTCACTTCCAACTTGGGGCTTCAGGCAGAGGAACTGGAAGAGCACTCGGACTCTCTGTTTGATGTCCTCTGCTCCTTGACTCCTGCCAGGGTGGCTCTACCCCTTCATGAAGGGGTTTCCAAAATCATTAATGCCCTGTGGCAGACCCTCTCTTCCTTGGCCCCTATCTCTAAGAGGGCCGAACGCAAGTACTTTGTGCCAACCAAAGGGTATGAGTACTTATACTCCCATCCAGCCCCTAGTTCCCTTGTGGTTGAGGCGGTTAACCACAAAGAGAGGCAAGGGCAACCTGGGGCCATTCCCAAAAATAAAGACTCGAGGAGGCTGGATCGTAAGGATCTTTGGACGTAAGATTTATTTGTCTTCCTGCCTTCAGCTGAGAGTGGCCAACCACCAAGCCCTCCTTGGCCAATATGAATTCAATTTGTGGCAAGCCATGGCCAAGTTCAAAGGGTCGCTCCCCGAGGCTTCCAAGAAGGAGTTTAGAGTGTTCCTTGATGAGTGCACGACCACAGCCAGGGCAGCCCTCCAGGCAGTGTCAGAAACTGCTGCTGCCCGCACTATGGCTTCCGCTATCTCCATGTGGCGAGCCTCCTGGCTGCTCCTCTCTGGGTTGTCCTCAGGCCCAACAGTCAATGTGGGACATGCCCTTCAACAGCCAAGCTCTATTTGCGGAGCAAATGGACAGCAAGTTGCATGGTCTCAAGGATTCCCACACCACCCTGAAAACCCTGGGTCTCTATGTCCCAGCCCCGGCGCATAAGCGGTTCAAACCACAGCAGCCTCAGAGCCAGGGGAGCCAGCCTCGGCAGGACCAGCCCCACAAACGAGCCAAGGACTACAAGCGCCGCTCGAGCCACCCGCCTCCACCCTCTGCCCAGTTAGGCTCAACCCGTAACAAGCAAGGGGCCAAACGGTCGTTTTGAGGGTGTGCCTGAGGGCGACCTACCAGACTGTTCCCTGGATCCATCTGTCCCAGTGTTCTCCAACCATCTTTCCCTTTTCCTCCCCGCTTGAACTGCTATAACCTTGGACCAATGGGTCCTCAGCACAGTGGAACAGAGTTATACCCTTCAGTTCCTTTCTACCTCCCCTTCCCACCAGCCTTCCCCGTCCCTCTTCAGGGACCCCTCTCATGAGAGTCTCCTCGTGCAGGAGGTAAAGGGGTTGCTACAGCTGGGTGCGGTGAGTCCAGATCTACCTGTACCTTGACAACTGGTTTGTCAAGGGCAGTTCCAGGTCTCGAGTCCAAAGGGATGTCGCGGTACTTCAAGCCACGTGCCACTCTCTGGGCCTTCTGGTAAATGACAAAAAGTTGACGTTAGTGCTAGTGCAGAGAATAGAGTTCATCAGAGCGGTCCTCAACTCGACTTGCGCCAGGGTGTTCCTGCTGCGGGACAGGTTCCACACGCTGATGAACCTCATCGCAGAAGTCTCCGTGTTCCCTCTGACTACAGCCAAGGTCTGTCTGCGCTGCTGGGCCACATGGCAGTGTGCACTTATGCTGCAATGGTGGACCAACCACAGGATAGTCGTGGAAGGGGTTCCGTTCGACAACCCCCCTCACTCCATCGAGTTGGTGTCGAAGGCCTCAGACCTTGGCTGGGTGTGCATCTCTGCATCCTCCAGACACAGGGCATGTGGTCCTCCGAGGAGGCGAAGTAGCACATAAACGTCAAAGAGCTCTGAGCAGGCCAGCTGGGGTGTGGAGTTTTCCTGCCCCACCTGTCGGGCAAGGTGGTATGTGTCCTGACGGACAACACAGCCTCAGTGTTCTGCATCAACAGGCAAGGGGGAGCGTGCTTTTCAGCTCTCTGTCGAGAGGCGCTCTGTCTATGGGATTTCTGCATCAGCCACGAAATCCATCTGGAAGCTTGTCACCTTCTTGGCGTCAAGAATACGCTGGGACTTCTCCTCTCACTACAAGTCGTCGCTCCATCCAGAGGTAGTCTGCATGATCTTCCAAAGGTGGGGAACTCCCCAAGTGGACAGAACAGGAAATGCCACCGGTTCTGTTCTCGGCAAGGTCTG